>NC_137977.1:51681155-52156155 GCF_963924665.1 Micromys minutus
AATAAATTTATTTTCAATATTTCTGTTTATGTGAAAGAACTTTGCTGAAGTAACCAATAAAATTTGTTTTATATATATTCTATAAAATATGTATTATATATCATAACAGATATAAATTATATTACATATATAAACATAAAACAGATTTACATATAGTATAATATATAATATAAAATACATAATCTAAAATCTAATATATCATATAACATACAAAATATAAAATCCAATTACTAATATATAATAAGACATACAAAGAATAATATCTAATATCTAATATCTATCATCTCTGCTTTCCTTTGTTATTTTGTCTTTATTAAAAATTTTTTGGAAATCCAACAATGTAATCCACTATATAAACAAACTCAAAGAAATAAAACACATGATCATCTCATTAGATGCTGGAAAAGCATGTGACAAAATTCAAAACTCCATTATGATAAAAGTCTTGGAAAAATCAGGAATTCAAAGCCCATACCTAAACACAGTAATCCCACTAAAATCAGGGATAAAAAAGGTTGCCCACTCTCGGCCTACCTATTCAACATAGTACTTGAAGTCCTAGCCAGAATAATTAGACAACTAAAGAAAGTCAAAGGGGTACAAATTGAAAAGGAAGAAGTAAAAAGATCGCTATTTTCAGATGATACAATAGTATAGTTGAGTGACTGAAAAATTCCACCAGATAACTTTTACAGCTGATAAATAACTTCAGCAAAGTAGATGAATATAAATTTAACTCAAACAAATTAGTATGCTTCCCCTACTGAAAGGATAAAAAGGCTAAGAAAAAAATAGAGAAAAATATCCTTCACAATAGTCACAAAGAATATAAAACACCTCGGTGTGACGCTAACCATGCAAGCGAAAGATCTGTATGATAAGAACTTTAAATCTCTGAAGAAAAAAAATTGAAGATGATTGTCCCGCGCAACCGTCTCGCCTGCAAGAACGACGCGGCACACAAAATAGAATCCTTTTGCGGTAAACTTTATTGCTCTGGAAAACCAGTACTTGCTTCACGTGACGAAAAAGACGGAGAAAACCAAGAGACGAACACGATGAACAAGACGGACGAGCCCACGAACCAGACCACGAACGGAAACACACGGGAGCGGGACCGACGAGAGGGGAAGAGAGGGGAAGAAGAGAGGAAGAAGAGAGAGAGAGAGAGAGAGGAGCTATCCAGCCCGTCCCCTATAAAGGGATCAGTCCTTGCCTTGGACGCGGAGCCCCCTGATTGGTTGAAACTCAGCAGGCCCTATGACGCCACGGGAGAGGCGGAACTCATGAAGCGGAAAAGTTACCCAGCCTGTGCGCACATGGCTTGTTTACTGCTAACTCTAGCCGGATATCAGCGCCATCTTGTAATGGCGAATGCGTGGGAATGTGTGGGCGGCGCCCCACAGATGATCTTAGAAGTTGGAAAGATGTTCTATGCTTATGGATTGGCAGGATTAATATAGTATAAATGGCCATCTTGCCAAAAGCAATCTACAGATTCAATGCAATCCCCATCAAAATTCCAACTCAACTCTTCATAGAGATAGAGAGAGCAATTAATTTGCAGATTTATTTGGAATAACCAAAAACCCCGGATATCAAAAACTATTCTGAACAATAAAAGAACTTCTGGGGCAAATCACCATCCCTGATCTCAAGGTATATTTCAGACTCATAGGAGGAAATACAGGGACTAAGAGTGAAGCAGGGACTGAAGAAAAGGTTATTCAGAGATTATCTCACCTAGGGATCTATCCCATAAGCAGCCACCAAACCCAGTCACTATTGCTGATGCCAAGAAGTGCTTGCTGACAGAAGCCTGATATGGATGCTTCCTCAGAGACTCTACCAGAGCCATACTGATAACGGATGAGAATACTTGCAGCTAACCATCAGACTGAGCACAGGGACCCTAATAGAGGAGCTAGAGAAAGGACGGAAGAAAGTGAAGGGGTTTGCAACCCCATAGGAAGAACAACAATATCAACCAACCAAACCCCTCCCCCCACAGAGCTCTTAGGGGCTAAAATATCAACCAATGAGTACACATGGAGAGACTCATGACTCCAGCTGTATATGTGGCAGAAGACGGCATTGTTTGGCATCAGTAGGAGGAGAAATCCTTGGTCCTGTGAAGGTTCATTTCTCCAGAGTAGGAAAATGCCAGGGTGAATGAGGTGGAAGAGGGTGGTTGGGAGTGGGAGCACCTTCATAGAAGCAAAGGGAGGGGGAGGGGTATAGGAAAGGGAGGAAAGGGGATAACATTTGAAATGTAAATACATAAAATATCCAGTATAAAAAAGAAAATAAATGTTGGGGCTGGAGAAATGGCTCAGTTGTTAAGAGCACTGACTGTTCTTCCAGAGGTCCTGAGTTCAAATCTCAGCAACCACATGGTGACTCACAATCATCTGTAATGGGATCTGATGCCCTCTTCTGGTGTGTCTGATGATAGCTACAGTGTACTTATATATAAAATAAATAAATTTAAATTTTTTGAAGGTGAAATAATTGGCCTAGAGGGTTTGGGACTAATTTTAAAGACTAGATTTGAGCTGTTCCAAGGTTGATTCTTCTAAAAGTGTTCCATATAGTAAAAATGCATCGAGGTGTTTAATCACATGATATGAGGAACACAGGGCAAGGTGCTGAAAAAAAAGGGGGGGGCAGTACAGAGTGTGCCCTGCCAGACCTGAGGCAAAGGATCTTGTAATCACATACTTTTCTCCATCCTTGCTTGATTTCCTGGTGGTGGGATGACTCATGAGTGTCCTAATAAATACATCTGCACATTTATTTAGAAGCCCCTGGGTAAAGGATCTTTCTATTGGATACTCAGTGGTGTCTGAAAGATGTGCAAATTAACCCGATCTGATCATTAAAATACATAGACATATTGGAATTCCATACTATTACCCTTGAACATGTGCAACTAAAAGCAATGACTCCCTTCTACTTAAAACTCGCATCTCTTTGTAAATCTAAACGTTGGAATAAAGATGCAATGAATTCCTATTCTTTTTCAAAACGAAGACAGTTGATGGGGGTGAGATGCAACAATTCAGAAGCCCATCTCTTCAATGCCCTTCCTTTTAGGGCATTCCAGTGTGGACAGTTCTTTATGAACTACTCCCTGACCCTCAAGGCTTTACTAAAACTTCCTTTCTGGCCTGTGTGGGATTCACTGCTTTTGCTGCCAACCCCTGGTCTCTCTCCTTGGAAGTTTCTATTTCCTCTTTGCTGCCGCTGTCCCCTGAGGTTGAATTATGGTTAGCCGACAGAAAAATGTTCTGCCATAAACCAAACAGTGAAGGGGAAGATTAATAGGAATTTCATTTACTCAACTAAATTGAAGTAAAACATAGTTCTTTGAACAAATAAAGGTAAGGTTTCTTCTGGATCCCAGAATGAGAACAGTATTTTATATGTATAGTTCAGCTGTTATCTGTTTTAAATGGGCTTATTGGGAAATGGTATCAGATTAACTGTTTTCTACAGAGAAAATATTTTCCAGTTTAGCTAATAACTCTGAACATTTGAATTACAACCCAATTTTTTATGTTCACGCTGTCTGTTTTTTCTGCGGTTGCACATAAAATGTTTTTTACATTAAAATGAGCTACTGTATAAAGCATTGCATTATGTCATAGTAAAGATACTAATGGTTTATGCTTAAAAACAAAACAACAAACAAACAAACAGCCAAAGAAGGGGAAGAAAACCATAAACAAGCAGCATCCATCTTAGGGTCACAGAGAGAAAACGACCCTCCCACTTCAAGGTAGGACTAATAGAAAACACATTGCTCTCTGTCTTTTGTTATTATTTAATTCTTTTATATAAATAAATTGAAAACAAAAACATCCATTGTCTTCCCAGCCTTGATTCTCCAGGTTCCAGCGTGGGGACCCTGACTTAGCATGGGGACCCTGACTTAGCGTGGGTACCCTGACTTAGCGTGGGGATCCTGACTTAGCGTGGGGACCCTGACTTAACGTGGGGACCCTGACTTAACGTGGGGACTCTGACTTAACATGGGGACCCTGACTTAGCGTGGGGACCCTGACTTAGCGTGGGGACCCTGACTAGCGTGGGGACCCTGACTAACGTGGGGACCCTGACTAGCGTGGGGACCCTGACTAGCGTGGGGACCCTGACTAGCGTGGGGACCCTGACTTAGCAGCAGCTTCCTTTCACAGTTTCCAGTGTCTTCTCTCAGAGGACCATGAGGAGATCGTGAGAGGACCCGTCCCATCCTGCCAGGCTACCACAATCTCTGTTGCTCACAAACAGTCATCACAAAGCCCATGGCATGTTCACACTGCCAGCCGAGAGTCAGGTAGGCATAAATAAGATGGATACCTTCCATTTTCCAGTAACTTTCCTGGAGTGGCATTTGAATTTACCCCTAACCTGACTGGGCGGAACTGACATTTGATGAGACTCAGAAACCCAAACACTAAAAGACACAAACCAGTCCTAAGGTGTTCACTTTTAATGCTAAACTTGCCTTTTTATTCTGTTGAGAATATTCTATTCCTTCAGGTCAGTGAAGGCAATATCTCAAAAGACAAAATCCTAAACATCTAAACCCAGAATTCTTTGTAACTTACAACAAACTAAAGCTTTGGTGAGACCTTTAAATTCTCCTAAGTTTAATTTCGATTCTGTCACCCATCTCCAAAATCAATTTTTGTGCCTGTCCAGTGACTTCTTGGCTCCCAGTGCTCTGAGCTTTGTCGTCATTGCTAGAAAAATAGTGTTATTTATGCACCATCTCCAGAGCCTCATACAGGTTCCGGGAAGCAGGGAGAAAGGACATTATAGTGATTAAGAGCTATTGGAGGAAGGGGTTATTTTGTCGGGAAGGATCCATTACTCCCATGTTCCGACAGCATCCCGACACCTCCTCACGGAACCTGCTGTTACCTGTAGCCACGCGCTTTTCTACCTGGCCTCTTGGATCCCTAAAATAATGACTGAGGCTGAATTATTTCTGAATAATTGCCTGTCATAGCTTGGGTTTCTTCTCTGACTAGCTTGTAACATATTTAAGCCATTTATTCTAGTCTACTGTCTACCATGTGGTTAGTTATCTCTCTTCAGCTTCAAGCACCCGATTTCCCCCAGAGTCAGTGAATCTCTTATTCTCGACTCTTTCCCAGAATTCCTCTTTCTCTGCTGGATGTCCCACCTTCTAATCCTTCTTCAGCTTATTGGCTATAGGATTTTTTATTGACAAGCTGTGCTTCTGTACGGTGCACAAGAGCTTCTTTCTACAGCTGCCCACAGCGGGTTCAGCTGGAAGCACTGTCGTTCAGGTAGCCACTGTGTGCTTTTACGGTCTTCGTTATTTGGCTGTGGAGTTTACGAGCAGATGTTGAGCATGCCAGCTGTGTTAGCCTTTATTTCACTCTGACATATTACCCGGTGATGGGTAGTATATAGATCAAAAGAAGCTGTTCATCTCTCAGTTTTGTGGTTAGAAGGCAGGGAACTGGAGTCAGGTTGATGGCGATAATGCCATCACAGTAGTGGGTGTGAGGATAGTAGGCAGAAGCCTAATGGTAAAGCAAGTGCCAGAGGGGCCAGGGCTGCGCTTTTGTCCCCTCCAATTTTTATTAATATATAGTAATTGTAAGAAAGAACAGTTTTAATTATATGTGTGTGTGTGTGTGTGTGTGTGTGTGTGTGTGTGTGTGTGTGTATAATGTGCTTTGATAATTTCCACTTTGTACATTCCCAAATACTACCTTCCTTTCCCTGGTATCCTTCCTTTTCGTTTCTTAAAAAAATAGTTTATGTATCATTTGTGTGTTTGCACATGTGCGTGTGTATGTGCATGCATGTATAGACACACACACACACAGAGAGAGAGAGAGAGAGAGAGAGAGAGAGAGAGAGAGAGAGAGAGGGAGAGCATGAGTGCGAGGGGGGAGGGAGAGAGGGAAGGAGGGAGGAAGGGAGGGATTGTGGGCAGTATTACTCTATGTGTATGAAGGTCAGACTTTCTGGAGATGGTTCTCTCCCTCAGCTATTGGTATCCAGAGACTACACAAAGGTCATCAGGCATTTGTGGCGAGCCCTTCCACCTCCTAAGCCATCTGGCAGACTCGCCTGTCTTTTCTCACACCCTCCTTTCTACCATTCTCCTCCCGTACCCTGGATTTTGTCTGTAAGAGAAAACAGGCAGTATTCTCCTTTTGGAGACTGGCTTCATTTGCTTAATGTAATGATTTCCAAGTCCATCTATCCATCTATAAGCAACATATATTTTCCCCTGTGACTGAGCAATACTTTATTCTATAATATATCACTCTTTCTATAACCATTCACCTATTTATTGACAGGTCTGTAGACTAATTCCCTGACTTGGCTACTGTGAATAATACTACAAAAAATGGGCATTTAGGTGCCTCTATAGCACGTCTGTTTTAGTTTATTTAGGATGCTCTACACTGATTTCTGTAGGTAGGGATGCTGCAGACAATAACACTTTTGTAAGAATCAACCAAAGCACTGTTAAGAACTACTAGAAATTTCTCTGCAGGCAACACTTGAAACAGCCTGGGCTCACCTCTTAAAATTCCATGCCATGGAAACCTTCGAGGTACACTCAGCTCATGCTCACTCTGAGGGACTGGGAACTTCTTGGAAATTAGCTTCCCTCAGGAGCAGAGGTCCTGCTATGACTACACTGAGATTTGGGAGCCTGGGGAAAACCACTATGGCCTGAAGCTACTGCGATTGTGTGAGAAGTTCCTTCTCATTCTGTATTCTGTTAGATGTCTTCGCTTTTTCTTTTCTCTGTTTTGAAGCCTTTTCATTTGGATTCCAATTTTTAATTTATTTCTTTTAAGGTCATCTCTTTCCAATTTCTAGTAGAAAATACAAAAGGAAAAGGTGGCTGAAACTCTAAGTGTTGCCGATGGATCTGTCACAAAACCCAGAGCATACAGTGCACTTCGGTGTTCCTGAGAAATAGACATGAGTTCTATTCTTCCACTGGGGTGTCTTGGCAAAAGTCATTGCTGTTTGATTTATTTTTTCATACAGAAGCTATGGAGCCTGTAAGTCAGACTAGCAACTAGAGTCATCTATCCCTACCTCCACACTAGAACCAACCATGGATAATAGCTATTTTCTTCTTTTAAAGAAGCCGAGTGAGAAAACAACTCCTAATCCAAAACTAGCTCCTGGATTTACCACCTCATTCACCATACATGGGTCCCACTTCTTATGGAAGTCTGACCCCTACATCTCCCCCACCAGCAGCTCCTGGGCTCCTTAAGGCCAGTCAGTCCCCAAGCTCTGACTCTTGATTTCTTGTGACTGCATTATCTGTTCCACTCTTCTCATGAGGAAAAAAGTAATTAGAGAAGAAAATGCTGATAAGACAGAGGGAGAACTTGAAATTGTGTGATGTTGTTAGTGAGAATGGAGAAGGCTTGTGTGTAAGAATGAAGAGGACTCTGTCCCTGGGCCTCGGCTGTGTATTTGTTGGAGAGTTGATGTAAACTCCAAGGTCCAGGTAAACACAACTCTCTATAATTCGAAGGATACAACTGTTGGCCTGCACTTCTCAGACGTAATGAGCGAATCTGCAGAGCCATTGGCTCACAGCGGCACTTATGTGACTACAGCCCGTTGCGCCATTGTTCTGCGGGGCAAACCTGATAGAGCCATCCTGGTCTCAGCGGCCATTTCTCATGTTGCTATAGTTTCTTAGCTGAGAGGATCATTTGTTAATCTAACAGAAATAATTACCCTGGTACATTTAGAAAATATTTAATTTCTTCCAGAGTTGATGTTTTCTTAAATTACATTCTCCTGAGGAAGCCCAGTTATACAACAGTGAGTCGGGGGAGGTTCAGCAGAGGAAGCTGCTCATTGGAAGGTGTGGCCTTTGCGGGACAGAATCTATTTGATGCCAATGACACTCCAAGCCAGCATAAGAATAATTGAAGCTACATAGAAATCTTCTCAATAAAAAATGCTTTGGCTCTCTGGCTAATCTTCAAGTAGAAAGTAGTCTTTTAGGAAATAAAGTCTTTTTACAGTGAGTGTGTGTGTGTGTATGTGTGTGTGTTTGTGCGTATGCCTGTACTTAAGTCTATATGAATGTGTGAGTTTTTGTCTGCAGGGAGGCCAAGAGAGGAGATCAGATCTTTTGGATATGGAACGATAGGTGTTGGTGGGGGGTGTCTGTTACTTGGATGTTGGGATCTAGATTCCAGTCCTCATAAATGCACAGCGAGGGCTCTTCAACTCTGAGATATCTCTCTACAAGGTATTTTTAAACCCAATAAAAATTCAAGGAAAATAGGTAGCACCTGATCGAAGATCCACAGATGTTATGACACCGAGGATGTCAGTTTATTCTCACATGGGATCAATCTCTGTATAGAATACACTCAATATAGTAAGACATATGCTGCATGTATTTGGAATGTGCTTATGGACAGAAAAGCCCCAACTCTCTCTTATTTACTAGTACTAGACTATCTTGTCTACTGTTTCAACCTAGACATAAACTGTGTCCTTGTAACAGAGAGAAGAGCTCTTTTCTTTGGCTCTTGAAAGAACGGTGGCAACTCCAAAGTGTCTGCACATTTTAGGTAATAGAGAGAAAAAGTGATGGGCTCAGGGCAAGACACTTCTGAGATTGGAGTTTCAGCGCACAGACAGGGAGTCAGACACTCAGCTTGATTTTAATGGCTCCTTGTCAACATAAAGCTACAGGTCAGGTTTCAATGCTTCCCAGTCTCAGGAGTCACCTAGCTGCTGTCCACAGCTACCTGTGGCACTCACATGTCTGGCACTTGAGGTGCCCAAAGGTCTCTGTCTGGGAGATTTCTGAGGATATAGTTCCAATCTTTGCCAGCACTAAAGGATCAGACAAAAGACCCACTCTCCCATAAGGCACCCCGTGCACCTTACTGATCAAGAAGTGCTTCTCTTTTCATGAACCAGACTCTATAGGACTAGGTCAGTCACTACACTTTACCTTGTACTGAAGATATGTTCTTTATATTAGTTAGATTAAAAAAAATTAAATTGGTTCTCTGTTGATTTCACATCATACTCTCCAATCCCACTCATACCCACCCTCCCCCCACTGCAACCTTCTCATCAATAGAGAAAAAAAAATCTCATTGTGGAAGCTGTGGTGTGTCCCACAGGATACCCTTTTGTCCACACTTCTTTGCTTGCAAATATTCTCTGCAACGATTCCCTGCCCTGGGACACATTCTCTGTTTTCTGATACATCTGATCGATATTGAAACCTTAGTGTGACTACTCTTGGATATACCCCGGATCTGAGCCCAAGAAGTACTAAGCTGGTCAGCCCAGCATTCTTGTGTCCTGCGAGCTGGCTCACCAGATGACCCACTACTAAGGCCAGCTGCACCCTGCTATTCGGGTGAGGTGCTGGGCCCACTCTTCCCAGTGTGATAGCTGATGAGGGACCCGGAAAGTTCTCCTATTCTCATGACCCCAGGGCCAGCTCTTCTGCCTGTCACAGATGGTGAATGATGAGGGTGTGGAGGAAGGCATCTCTCCCTGAAATTGGATTTTTTTTTTTTTAAATTAAGAAATGTTTTCAAAAATCTTTTTTGGACAACATATTTCCCCTCACAACTCTTTCCAGGTTCTCTAACTTCCGTACTCACCCAAATTCCTGTTCTTTTTCTCTCAAACAAAAAAAAATCAGTCAGGCAAACAAGCTAACACAATTTAAAAAAAAATCTCAAAGAAAACAAAAGCCCATAACAAAACAAAACGAGATTGTTAATTCTGGGCACTGGGACTTTCATAGGTGTGGCTGGTACACAGAGGCATACCATTGGAGAAAATGGATTGTCCTTTTCCCAGGAGGTCTCAATTGCAAATAGCTTCTTGGTTGGGGGGGGGGGTGCTGTGCTCACTCTTACTTCTCCGTGTTGGGACCGAGAATTTTTACTTGAATTTGTGGAGGTCCTATGTCCTATGCATATTGTCACTGTCTCTATGAGTTAATGTGGGCATCAGTTCTGTTGTGTCTAGAAGACACTGCTCCTTGGAGTCACCCGCCAGCCCTTGGTCTTACAATCTTTCTGCTTCCTTTTCTTCATAGATTCCTGAGCCTTGAGGGGAGGGCTTGGATGAAAACATTCCATCTGGACCGACTGCTCCAGAACCATTCAGTCTTTCACTGTCTAATAGTGGGTCTCGGTGTTAGTTCCCATATCTGTGAGGGACACACGGGGAGGGCAGTATGTTATGAGGAGTCATGCTATTGTTAGGTTCCTTTAGCTGAATAATAGTGTTGGCTTTCCCCTACGCCCATGATCTGTCTGGTCTCAGGTTGCATGCAAGATATTTTGTTCTTCATATTGTCTCTAATCTGAGCACACTCAAAAGTGGGAGCCATAACTAACTCATATTCTCATATATTGAAACATTTAAATAAGTGCAACATTCATTCAATAGATGTTTATCAAAGGAGGCTCTGTTCTATGAGGCTAGCTTCTCTTACAAGAGAGAAAGAACTTGTCTTTGTGGGTTTCTTAACTTCACAGCATTATTTAAGACAACCCCGTGTCTTAAATCATCTCCACGTGTTGACAAAACCTAAACTACCTCATCAATCTCGAAAGGCAATTTTGTAACAGCCATCTAAATGTGTATGAAATATTACTTTTTTTAGTCATATAACTTCCTACAAACAAGAAGCAGAGGTCTTTTCAAACACACACACAAGGATATTTTATGTTATAGCATTCATAATAATGGACGCCAACTAATTAAGTAAACAAAAATCAGAAGCACCAAAATATATTGGGGAGGGGAATTAAAAGGCCTTTTACTTCCTGTGTGTACTACGTGTATATTATATATATTTACAACCATTCTTGCTTGCTTTTCTCTTGCTGTCCTAAACACCATGAGCAAATGGGAAACGAGGAAGAATAGGCACATTTCATGTTACAAGTTACCGTCCATCATTCAGAGGAGCCAAGGAAGGAAGGAATTCAAAGCCAGACCTTGAAGCAGAGACACGAAGAAGTACTGCTTACTGCCTTGCTTCCAGGCTCGTGGTCAGCTACTTAGCCCAGGCCTTCTTGTTGAAGGATGGCACCACCCACGGTCAGGTGGGCCCTTCTACTTTAATTAACAATCAAGAAAATACCCTGACCAGCCTGGCACCACACACCCTGGTGGGTAGAATAAGCCTGGGCCTATCCTCAGTCTTATGGTGCCGCATGGCATAGGGGGTGGGGTGGGGTGTGTGGGAGGCATAGCACTCCTGAGGCGATCCCAGACACCCAGGGGCCCATGGAACCACTAAGTCGAGCAAGTGGTGGAGAGACGGAAGAGAAAGAAAAACAGAAGGATGTGTGAGCAATGAAGAGGGCGGAGCTGTAGACTAGTGAGGGACAGCTGGATGTGAGTAGCCAGCCATGCCACCTAAGGCCATGGTGAGGTCATGGCCCATGCTGCCACCTAGGGTCATCTCTGGGTCCATGGCTGTATTAGTCAGGGTTCTCTAGAGTCACAGAACTTATGGTAGTCTCTATATAGTAAGGCATTTGTTGGTGACCTACAGTCTGTTGTCCAACTCCCCAACAATGGTCGGCAGCAGCTGTGAGTGGAAGTCCAAGGATCTAGCAGATGTTCTGTCCCACAAGGCAGGCAGGCAGAGAGAGAGAGAGAGAGAGAGAGAGAGAGAGAGAGAGAGAGAGAGACAGACAGACAGACAGACAGAGACAGACAGAGAGAGCTAGCCTTTTCTCTTCCTATGTCCTTATGTAGGTCTCCAACAGAAGGTATGTCCCAGATTAGAGATGTGTACTGCCACACCTGGATCTGGGACTTGCTTTGTTCCAAATGACCCAGAGCTCAGAGATCCCCTTGTCTTAGTGTCCTAAGATTTATAGCCTCTATGCCTCAAGATCAGGACCAAAGGTGAGCCTCCCAATTCTGGACTGTGGTTCCTTCCAGATACAGCCAAGTTGACAACCAGGAATAACAACCTGCAGTAGCAGAGGTCTGTTACCACCAAAGACCAGGTGAATATTCCTAGGCTGGGCTGCTGCCTAGGTCCCTGTTGATATCTGAGAGCTGTTCAGAACTGGTCCTATCCCTCACCTGGGCACTTTGGGTGAGCTGGCCCTGAAGACATTCAAGCAGAAAAGCTGGCTTTGCCTTCTTCTGGCTGCGGCATTGGAGAGCTGGCTGGGTAAGCTCTCTGGATGTGCTTCCATTTCCATGATGACCTCTGACCCTGCAGATCCCTGGAGGTCTCCATTTATGCGGCTCCCACCCCTCACTTCACACTCACATCATCATGTGTGAATAGTGTGTCTCCTCCACTTATCTGTTTCTCACTGAGACAGAACTGCCCTTGTCTTTGTATCCCTACTGTGAGTGTAGGAATGCAGTGTATAGACCCATGATAGCAATAGAAATTATGCTTCTCCGCATCACTCTAAATTAGTTTGCTGGAGAGGTGGCTCAGTGGTTAAAAGCACTTGTTGCTCTTGGAGAGAACCAGACATTCTTCTGTTCCCAGGACCAAGCACGGTGGCTCCCGACTACCGGTAGCTCCAGTTCTAGGGGGTCTGCTTTGCTCTCTTTTGTTCTGCCATGGTCTTTTTTTTTTTTTTCCAGAAGGAAATATTGCAATTCATTTACTGCATTGGATCTGGATTTTGAAAGTCATAAGAACACTTAAATAATCTACCTTAAGAATCAAGAATTGGAAAATGTAACAAAGTCATGATATTTTCCTTTGTATATTTTGTTGGTGGTGGTAGTAGGTTTCTTTTTGTTTGGTTTTTGCTTTTTAAGACAGGGTTCCTCTGTGTAGCCATGGCTGTCCTGGAACTCACTCTGTAGCCCACACTGTTCTCAAGCTCAGAGATCCAGCTCCCTCTGCCTCCCAATGCTGGGATTGAAGTTGTGTACCACCGTGCCTGGCTCCCTTTGTACATTTTTATGGACTCAGATTGTCCCTGTCTTGTAAAAATAGTAAATATACCTGAAAGTACATACTATTGCAAGACGTTTTAATAGTTTAAAGGACCTATTTCCATGATTCAAGCATACTAAAATATTCCAAAAATTAAGATTAGAAAAAGAACACCATTCATTTTTGTTTTTAAAAGATTTTCATTCAATCAAAAAGTCTCTGAAGGCCAAATATCCAATTCAAACAGATGGAGGAATTTCTGAGTGTTTGAACTAAGGACTGTCTTTACTGAAGCGAAGTAAGAACTCAGTCAGAGTCCTTGTGGGCCTCCCACTCATTCTTTTCCGCAGGTAGGGAATCTGGTCCTTGTTGGTCATCACGCCTGCTATATCTAAATGTGCCCACTTTGTGTGAGTCACAAACTCTCGCAGGAACGCTGCCGCTGTACACACACCTATAGATCTCTAGTTTCCAAGATTGTTCACATCAGCAAGCTGGAAATCTATGACTTGTCTTGTATAATGCTCAAAGGGAGGCATCCTTCAGACTCGGTCCCCAGTTTCTACGCTGGCCTCGAACAGTTTGTTCCACAGCCAGGATGAACTGGTAAAGACTCCGGTGGTACCCGATCCAGATTCGTCCCTGGCGCCTGTTAAGGTGGCAGCAGTGATGATGACCTTGGGGCTGAAGGTGTGTGCGTAACAGAGTGCGTCGGCCAGGATGAGCCTGCCCTCAGCATCCGTGTTGTCAACCTGGATAGTCTTCGCATTCCTGGCTCAGATGACACCCCCTGGCTTGTTGGCTTTGCTGCTAGGCATATCTTCACACAGAGGGACCAAAATGACGATATTAAAGGACAAACTGAGCTTTGCAGCAGACACAATGGCCAAGCATATTGTTGCTGCTCTTCCCATATCAGCCCTCGTGAGGTCCATATTTGCAGAAGCCTTGATGGAGACACCTCCACTGTCAAAGGTAATGTCCTTTCCCACAAACACCATGGGTGCTTCCGTTGCACCGGGGCTGCCTATGTAGTGGATTTCCAAGAAGACTGATGGTTCTTCAGACCCCTTGGCTACACTTAGGAATGAACCCATTTCTTGTTCCTCTATCCAAGACTTGGGACTGATATGGACCTCTGTTTCACTACTGGCACTTTTGAGATTTTTTTTTTTCAATAATTTCAGCAAATCTGGCTGGTGGCTGGAGACGCCATCAGCTGGCGTGCCAGATTCTTCCCAGAAGCAAAGAGGACCCCTTCCCCCAGGCCTCGAGATCACCACTCCCATGGAGCTTCGCCGTCACGGCCTCCTTCTGTTTCTGCTTTACGTCATCATACTCAGAGACCGAGCACAGCTCCCTCTGCCGCAGCTTGAGCCTCTTCACAGGGATCCATCCACCTCCACCGACGGCAGCTCCAGGTCTTGAACCTGCCTGCGTCCCGGTGCAACAGCAGCTCGGATGTTTTCTTTGCCTTCGTTCCAGTTTTCCTGGTCATCCACCCCAGCCGATCTCTTGCCTGGGTCGACCACCACCACGCTGGGGAAGTCCTGATGCAGACCGTAGGTTCGGGTTTTGCTTGCCTTGAGAGGTGGTCTAGATGTGTTCAACATTTCCCTCAGCTTTCCAGACACCAACTTATTAAAACTCTCTCCTGCACTTGTAAATTGTGGCATGTCATCATCTTTGTCTTTGGAATAAATTCCTAAAACAAGGCCCTTCGTCATGTCTGTGGTGGACAGACCCCGATCCCGGAGACCTCTCACTCCCAGGTGGTGGAGCGCGACTCCTCTGCCATGGTCTTAACCATCACTGTGTGAGGCAAAAGCTCTTGGTCCCTTTTGTTGAATGTGATTTATTTGAAGCTTATGTGCTCCTTTCCCTTTCCGGACTTCATGTGAACCTCGTCACAGCTCTTTTCCACTCGGACATTCTTGGCTCTCTCCCTAGACCACTAGGCTCCTCACTGTACTCCCCCACACTCACTTCCATGGTGCTGTACTGGGGATGGTCTCAGGTTCGTGAGGAACATTTTTAGTGTCCCTCTTGTGCTGTTCTGCGTGTTTTTTTGGTTTCTGGCTTTTGGAGGACAGTGATGTCTGATTTATAAATGCAAAGCCATGCAATACTTGGCCCTCACTTATAAAAGATCATGAGCATAAGTAGATCAACAGAAATTTGACTTTGAGTGGGTAGCTTATGTTTTTTTTCCTCTGAATTCTTTAAATTTTTTTTATTGAATATTCTCTGTATTTACATTTCAGATGTTATCTCCTTTCCCTCAATCTCATCTCCCTCCCAGTGTCTACATGAAGGTGCTCCCTCTCTCAACCACCCCTTCTCATCTTAGCACCATGGAATTTACTACACTGGAAAAGACAAGCCTTTACTAGACCAAAGGCCTCTCCTCCCATTGATGCCAGAGAATGCTATTCTCTGCTGCATATGCACCTGGGGCCATGGATCTCTTGGTGAGAACTCACTGGGTGGTGTTTTAGTCCATGGGGGCTGTAGTGAATTTGGTTAGTTGATAATTGTGTTCTTCCCATGGGGTTGCAAAACCTTTCAGCTCCATCAGTCCTTTCTCTAGCTCCTTTATAGGGGTCTCCGTGTTGAGTCCAATAGTTAGCTGCAAGCGACCTCCTCTGTATCTATATGGCTCTGGCAGAGCCTCTGAGGAGGCGTCCATATCAGGTTCCTGCCAGTAAACACTACCTGGGTTTAGTGGCTGACTATGGGATGGATGCCCAGGTGAGGCAGTCTCATGATGATCTTTTGTCCATCTTCTGAGATCTTCTTCAATTTACTTCTTCAGAGACTCGAAGTTCTTGTTATACAGATCCTTTACTTGCTTCGTTAGGGTCACACTAAGATATTTTATATTTTTTGTGACTATTGTGAATGGTGTTGATTTTCTAATTGTTTCTCAGCATTTATCCTTTGAGTAGAGGAAGGCTACTGATTTGTTTGAGTTAAATTTAAGTCCAGCCACTTTGCAGAAGTTGTTTATCAGGTTTAGAAGTTCTCTGGTGGAATTTTTGGGGTCACTTAAGTATACAATCATATCATCTGCAAATAGTGATATTTTAACTTTTTCCATTCCAACTTGTATCCCTTTGACCTCTTTTTGCTGTCTGAATGCTCTAGCCAAGACTTCCAGTACTATATTGAATAGAGAGGGAAAGAGTGGTCTGCTGTGTCTAGTCCCTGATTTTAGTTAATTGTCTGTAGTTTCTCACCTGATGGTGCTACTGGCTTGCTGTATATTGCTTTTACTATGTTTAAGTATGGACCTGGAATTCCTGATCTTTCCAAGACTTTTAACATGAAGGTGTGTTGAATTTTGTCAAATGCTTTCTCAGTATCTAAAGATATGATCGTGTAGTTTTTTTTTCTTTGAGTTTGTTTATATAGTAGATTACATTAACAGATTTCCATATATTGAACCATCTTTGCATCCCCTGGCTGAAGCCTACTTGATCATGGTGAGTGATCGTTTTGGTGTGCTCTTGGATTCGGTTTGCAAGAATTTTATTGAGTATTTTTGCATCAATGTTCAAGGAAAATTGGTCTAAAGTTCTCTTTCTTTGTAGGGTCTTTGTGTGGTTTAGGAATGAGCATAATTGTGGCTTTGAAGAATGAGTTGGGTAGTATTCCCTCTGTTTCTATTTTTTTGGAATAGTTTGGAGGGTATTGGTATTAGGTCTTTGAAGGTCTGATAGAATTCTGCACTAAACCCATTTGGTTTTGGGCTTTGTCTTGGGAGGCTTTTGATGACTGCTTCTATTTCTTTAGGTGTTATGGAGCTGTTTAGATGGTCTATCTGATCCCGATTTAACCTTGGCACCTTGTATCTGTCTAGAAAATTGTTCATTTCCTCTAAATTTTCCAGTTTTGTTGAGTATAGGTTTTGTAGTAGGATCTGATGACTTCTTAAATTTCTTCAGTTTCTGTTGTTATGTCTCCCCTTTCCTTTCTCATTTTGCTAATTTGGATACTCTCTCTGTGCCCTCTAGTTAGTCTGGCTAAGGGTTTATCAATCTTGTTGATTTTATCAAAGAACCAACTCCTGGTTTTGTTTATTCTTTGTACAGTTTTTATTTCTATTTGGTTGATTTCAGATCTGAATTTGATTATTTCCTTCTGTTGACTCCTTTTGGATGTATCTGCTTCTTTTTGTACTAGAGCTTTCAGGTGTGCTGTCAAGCAGTTTGTGTATGCTCTCTCCAGTTTCTTTTTGGAGGTGCTTAGAGCTATGACTTTTTCTTTTAGCACTGTTTCATGGTGTCCCATAAGTTTGGTATGTTGTGTGTTTATGTTTTTTAAATTCTAAAAAATCTTTAATTTTTTTCTTGACCAATCTATAGTTGAGTAGAGCATTGTTCAGCTTCCATGTGTATGTGGGCTTTTTGTTGTTTTTGTTGTTATTAAAGACCAGCCTTAGTCCATGCTGATCTGACAGGATGCATGGGATTATTTAGATGTTCTTGTACCTGTTGAGTCCTGTTTTGTGATTGACTATAGAGTCAATTTTAAAGAAAATGCCATGAGGTGCTGAGAAGGTATATTCTTTTGTCTTAGGATGAGATATTCTATAGATGTCTGTTCAATCCATTTGGTTCATAACTTTTGTTAGTTTTACTGTGTTTCTGTTCAGTTTCTGCTTTCGTGATCTGTCTATTGATAAGAGTGGGGTATTAAAGTTTCCATCTATTATTACATGTGGTACAATATATGATTTGAGATTTGTAGAGTTTCTTTTATGAATGTGGGTACCCTTGTATTTGGAGCATTGATGTTCAGTATTGAGAGTTCATCTTGATAGACTTTTCCTTTGATGAGTAAAAAGTGCCTTTTAAAATCTTCTTTGATGACTTTTGGTTAAAAATCTATATTATTTAATATTAGGATGGCCTCTTCACCTTGTTTCTTGGGATCATTTGCTTAGAAAGATTTTTCCCCCAAGTTTTACTCTGAAGTAGTGCCTGTTTTTGTTGTTGAGATGAGTTTCCTGTATGCAGCAAAATGTTGTGTCCTATTTACATATCCAGTCTGATAGTCTATGTCTTTTTATTGGGGAATTGAGTCCATTGATGTTAAGAGATATTAAGGAATAGTAATTGTTGTTTCCTGCTATTTTTGTTGTTAGAGGTAGAATTTTGTTTGTGTTCTTTTTTCTTTTGGTTTCATTGCAAGAAAATTAATAATGTTTTGCTTCTCGTAGGGTGAAGTTTCCCCCCCCCCCTTTTTTTGTGGTAGAGTTTTCCATCTATTATTTTTTTGGGCTGGATTTGTGTACAGATATTGTGTAAATTTGGTTTTGTCCTGGAATATCTTGGTTTCTTCATATATAGTAATTGAGAGTTTTGCTGGATATAATAACCTGGGCTGGCTATTGTGTTCTCTTAAGATCTGTATGATGTCAGTCCAGGATCTTCTAGTTTTCATAGTCTCTGTTGAGAAGTTTGATGTAATTCTGATTGGTTTGCCTTTATATGTTACCTGTCCTTTTTCCCTTACTGCTTTTAGTATTCTTTCTTTGTTTTGAACATTTGTTGTATTGACTATTATGTGTCTGGAGGAGGTTCTTTTCTGGTCCAATCTATTTGGTGTTCTGTAGCTTCTTGTATGTTCACTGTCATCTCATTCTTAAGGTCAGGGAAGTCTTCTTCTATAATTTTGTTGAAAATATTTACTGGGCCTTTTAGTTGGGAGTATTTGCCCTCTTCTACACCTGTTATCCTTAGGTTTGGTCTTCTCATTGTGTCCTGGATTTCTTGGATGTTTTGGGTTAGAAGCTTTTTGATTTTTACATTTTCTATGACTGTTGTGTCAATGTTTCCTATGGTATCTTCTGTCTATGAGATTCTTTATTTCACCTCTTGTATTCTGTTGGGGATGCTTGCATCTATGACTCTCAATATCTTTCCTAGGTTTTCCAACTTCAGGGTTTTCTCCTTTTGTGATTTCTTCATTGTTTCTATTTCTGTTTTCAATTATTCAACCTATTTGGTTGTGCTTTTCTGGAGGTCTTTAAGTGATTTTTGTGTTTTTTGTGTTTCCTCTTTAAGGGCTTCAACTTGTTTGCGTGTGTTCTCCTGCCTTTCCTGTGTGTTATCTATGCACTTCTTGAGGACTTCCATCATCATCATGAAGTATGATTTTAAGTCTAAATTTTGTTTCACTGGTGAGTCCCAACTGTGATGGGAAAACTGGGTTTTGATCTTGCCAGGTTGTATTGGTTTTTGTTTCATAGGTTCTTTTGCTTGCCTCTTGCCATCTTGTTATCAGTGATGCTAGGTGATCTTGTTGTCTCTCCTGTGGGTCTGTGGGCTGGTGGGTTCCAGAGGGAGATTGTTCTCTGTGTAGGCTGTGAGTTCCAATGGCAGTGGGCTGGCTCTGGGTTTAGTCCTGAACAGTTGGCTCCCAGTCAGCACTGAACTACCTGGGCCCTGAGAGTTCTGGGTGGTCTCTGATAGTGGAGAGGAGTGTGGACACACTCATGGACTCAGGAGTGAGAGCAATTCTGAGGCTCCTCCAGGTGCCCAATCATCTTGGGGCAGACCACCAATCCTGATGAAACTGCACCAACTGTGGCCCTGGGCCGGATGTATCTGTTCCTAGGCAGCACTGCTACATGCACTCTAAGAGTTCTGTGCAGTCTCTTCTCCAGTGGACAGTGGAAAGGGAGTGTCTTAGTTGGGGTTTCTATTCCTGCACAAAACATTATGACTAAGAAGCAAGTTGGGGAGAAAAGAGTTTACTTAGCTAATACTTCCATACTGCTGTTCATCACCAAAGGAAGTCAGGACTGGAACCCAAGCAGGTCAGGAAGCAGAAGCTGATGCAGAGACTGTGGAGGGATGTTGCTTACTGCCTTGCTTCCCCTGGCTTGCTCAGATTGCTTTCTTATAGAACCCAGGTCTATCAGCCCAGGGATGGCACCACCCATAATGGGCTGGGCCCTCCCCCCTTGATCACTAGTTGAGAAAATGCTTTACAGCTGGATCTCATTTAGGCATTTCCTCAAGGGAGGCTCCTTTCTCTGTGATAACTCCAACTGTGTCAAATCCACACAAAACTAGTCAGCCCTGGTGCTCAGGAGTGAGAGCGATTCTGGGGCTCCTCCCTCCTCCGTGTGCCCAGCAGTCTTCAGACAGGCCAGGATATCCTGGGTTTTAAAGCCAACTCTCAGAAAGGAGAGGGGAGAGGAGAAGAGAGGGGGGAGGGAGTAGGGGAGGGAGGGAGGAGGAGAGGAGGGAAAAAGGAGAGGGGAGGGTTAAAGGGAGGAGAGGAGAAAAGAGGAGGGGGGAGGGGAGAGAGAGAAGAGCCATTCAATTTAGCAAGCTTTGAGTATTGAGTTAGTATTGAGTTTGTGGACTCCTAACCACACTTCTGCAATTTAAACTATTTTAATATAAATATTTGTAGGTTTGCTGCTCACGTGTGTGTGCACTCATACATAAGTGTCTATACATGTTCATGTTCATGTGTGTGTGTGAGTGAGAGAGACACAGAGGGAGTATGGATACGTGATGACTGGCTTAAAACGTGTAGCCTATATAGCCTGAAGTATTGATTTGGAAAGACAACAGCTACTTGTCTAGAGGCTGCCGAAATATAAAGCAGAAAAGTAGAGGGTTATTTATGCAAATGATTTCAGTCACTCTTTTATCTCCCGGGTAGTTTTGTAATTTTCTTTTATGAATAGTGTTTTCAGCTAGATGATCCTCCACTGACATGCAGTTGTGACTGATTCCTTCCTTCTGAATAGGCTTTCCAGATGGAGAAGGCATCATGCACACAGCCTGACATTTAGTGTCTTTTGTCTTTCTATTTCAAGGAAGACAGACATCTCTGCCCTGCCATCTACTGAGCACCTTTTGGGCATAATGAGTGTTATACTTCATCTCGAAGCTTGAAGACGCAAATGCCATCTGAGCTTTCTTAGATGATCTAGAAGTGCTTGGATTAGAGTACCAAGTCTGAGATTGGAAATTTAAACAAGCTGGGGTAGTCCTGGGTTTGGAGATGTCTCCCATCAAGCCAGAGAAATTCAGCATGCTGAACCACCCAGAGACCCAGCCAGGCTGCCCTGTGACTCTAGGCCAGTTGGAAGGATGCATTTGGGGTCATTCAGTTCTTAAGGAATTGAGAGGATTTTATCAGTGCCAGATAAAGGAAAGTGAGAATCAAAGGCTCAGAGGCCAGAGTGGGATGAAGGGCAATGTAGAATATTGTCACCATTGATGGCTGGTCTCATACTTCTTTGTAAAAGTGTTCAACCTTCATATTTCCCCATATTTTGTCCCAAATTTAGACCTATGTGAATATAGAAGTCCTGTATTTTCCTTCTTAGTAGTTGAAAGTAGCCTTTGTCAGTCAAGTTTGTTGCCTTATGGAAAAGGGCCATGGGATCTGTAAAATGTTTCAGTGGGTAAAGGTGCTTGCTGCCAAATCTGGTGATCAAGTCTGATAACCCAGTTCCATCCACAGCCTTACACAGTGAAAGGCACAAACATTGAGAAGATGTCCTCTGACTTCTTGTGTATTATGGCACAGGTGCATGTACACACACATCAAAAATAGCTAATAAAAAACTGAAGAAGTAAAGGGGACAAAAACTATTAGAGTACTCTATGCTTTATTTGGCTAAAGCAATTTCTTTGAATCCAGTAATTCATACCTCCCATTTAAGCTAGCAAGTATTCCATGAATCAAGATTAACTCTGGGACAGCTGAGGGGTCGCCCTGGGACTTCTTGACCTCTATAATCCTGTGAATCAATTGTCTCTTGATGTGTCAGTCTCTCTGTTTCTCTGCACACATATCTCTCCATATATAAGGACTTCTGTGGTTATGTAAGCTGGAACTAAATGACCATTCATTTCACTGTCCTTGAAGTGAGCCCTGCTCTTTGATACCCTCAGGTCACATTGTCACTCCAATTGTGAACTAATCAATAAATGTCCTTATCTCACTTTTTCAAAATGTCTACACACACACACTCTCTCACTAGGGGACACCAGAGTGGTCACTCTCTCCTTATCAATTATGATTGATTTTAGACAGGAGTCTTAATTTTGGGGACATTACAGCTGAAGCTCTAACCTGAAGGCACTGAATTTTCCTTTTTGTATTTCGTTCTTTCTTTCAGACAGTGCTCACCATGTGCATCTTACGTTATAGCTGTTAAGAGAACAAAGTTTTTAAAGCATAATAAAATGTGGTTGAGACTTATTAAGTACTTTGTGGGAGATTGTCTTGAGCCTCATCAAAGGCAATTTGGAAATAGTCGTGAACATCATTTTTAAAATCTACCACTTCCTGGCTATGCCACTTTGTGAAGTGTTTATAAAAAATCAAGACCAGACCATTGGTAGTCATGTAAAACTACAACATGCTGTCTTCGGTTTTTGGAGAAAACCCCAAACTTCTCCGGACTGTGAACATCCTTGGAAATACCTCTTATCTCCAGCACTAAAGGGATTTGCTGCCTGGATATCTATGGGGATGTAGATAACAGAGACTGCTCCTCTGGCTAATAGATCCCATGCAAGGAAGAGGTGAGTTGATGTAACTCCGACACCACTACAGTGAAGTAGTTTCTTGTAGGTGAGGAAATTCTATGGAGATCAGAGCTGTAATGAGCCTGTGAGTGATTCGCTGCCTACTGTTGATGGCTTTCCTTTAGGGTGGTTGTTCTGACGTACGCTTGTCAGGTATAGGCAATACTTCACCTTACTGTTGGCATTTCATACTCCTGTTCTCCATGAAGTCTGCATCGATCACAGGCACCGACCCAGATCTTGTTGTCTCAGGAGCCCAGGCAGTGTTGACCTTTGAACAGAGAAGCAACAGGAGTCTTAAATGCTTTAATTCAGAAAGCTTCCCACTCAGCTGCCTGACCATGGAAACAAAGGCCACCCCAAGTCTCTATATTTTCTACCTTCCTCTATCTGGTAATTTCCAAGTTTCTCCAACTCTTCCCTGAATCAAAGTCTATACTGCCCCCTCTCCTCTTCATCTGTGTGCATTTCTTTTTACTTATACAGAGTATAGAGCAGCTATAATTTTGTTAACTTAGTATCAAATATTTTACTGTTTTCATTACCTTTTCTGAAAAAGGTCCTTTTAAGTAGCTCAGGCTGGCCTTGAATCTCCCCCTGCCCCCCTCACTCTCCTAAGTCCTGACATTACTGACACGTGCTGCCACGGTAAATTTTATTTATTTGTTTGTTTGTTTGTTTGTTTTTATGGACACAGTCTTTATACTTGTTTATGAGATGCAAGGTAACGTTTTGGTCTGTGTACATATTGCTCAATGTGTATCTCAGGGCAATTAGCCTGTATGACACCTTAAATGTTAATTATGTTCCTTATGTGGAGAACATATTAAACTTCTTGGAATTATCATCAAATGGTACAGAATGCTCTAGAGTCGGACATGCTTGTTCTGCTGAGCCTTAAAACACCAGGCCTGAAATTTAGTCCATTGTACACTTTCAGGCACATTTACTCCTCCCCCTCCCCCCCCCCCTGTTTCTGCTAACTATCCTATTCTAGACTTCCGCAAGATCAGTTCTTTTAGATCTTGTACTGGCTGGTTTTGTGTGTCAACTTGACACAAGCTGGAGTTATCACAAAGAAAGGAGCCTCCCTTGAGGAAATGCCTCCATGAGATCCAGCTGTAAGTTTTTTTTTTTCTTTTTTCTTTTAATAAGTAATTGTGGGTGGTGCCATTCTTGGGCTGGTTCTATAAGAAAGCAAGCTGAGCAAGCCAGAGGAAGCAAGCCAGTAAGCAACATCCCTCCATGGCCCCTGCATCAGCTCCTGCTTCCTGACCTGCTTAAGTTCCAGTCCTGACTTCCTTTGGTGATGAACAGCAATGTGGAAGTGTAAGCTGAATAAACCCTTTCCTTTCCAACTTGCTTCTTTGTCAGGGTCATTTGTGCAGGAATAGAAACCCTGACTGAGATAGATTTTAATACACATGAATGAGGTTGTGTAATCAGGCAGTGTTTGTCTTTGGATGCTTAATGTCTTAGTCAGGGTTTCTATGGCTTTGATAGTATTATGATGTGGATATGTACTCTATTTCCTTTATCTTCATATTTAGATTGACACAAGGTTGAGTTCATACCCTCAGGGTTGTGAATCATGGGTACAGGTGGCGTCTCTACTACTCAGTAAGTTACTTCCTCTTGGGTAGATCTCCAGAGTGGGATTACCAGTTCATATAATACTTCTGTTTAGAATTTTAAAAACCTACATAAACTTCTGCATAGTAGCTGTAAAAACTTACATTGTTATTAATACCATGTAAGACATTCACTTTTGGGGGACTGAAGAGATAGTTTAGTGGGTAAAGTTCTTGCTGTCCAAGAATGAGAACCTGAATTTGGATCTGATGCAGCCACGTAGAAGCCAGGAAGGGCTGTAACTCCAGTGTTGGTGTGGGAGACAGGCAGAGCCAGTGGCTCACTGGCTAGGTACTTATTCTAACTGGAATGGTGAGCTCCAGGTGCAGCAAAAGACCCTGCTTTTTTTTTTTTTTTTTTTTTTTTTAAGAAATAATGTGGAAGTGATAGAAAATAGGTTTTGATTTGAACCCCTGGTTTCTACATGAGCATACATAGGTGAATGTACACACAAAAACAAGTACATACACACATGTACACACATTATCCCTACCACATAAAGACCACATAATGCACCACATACACAAACACATGCTTGCACATAGAGAACAACAACAAAATAAAAGGATTCAACAGGAACAACAACAAAAACACATAAATTAACAACCATTGGTATTGAGAAATATAAATGGTCTCAATTTCTCACAGAACTCTGTGAGGACTGTTCTGTCATTGAGACAGATCCCTGGAGATCTCACCCTACCAACCTTTGCTTGTTTAGGAGTCAGGGGATGCTCCAGGTATATTTTAGACAGTCCTCAAGATGGACCAAGCCCAGTGAGAAAGACATAGCAAAAGAAAGCTAGAGCCCACCCAGATGAAGGCATCACACAATCTAGTGGGAAAGCGCAGTCGGCCTGGCCACTCCCCGTGATTAAAGCCTCAGACACATTGGGAGTGGCTCCCTCAATCTAAAAGACAGAGGCAGGGACCACAGAGTCACCTGAGACTGTCTTACTTTCCTTACTCCATACTTGAATATTCACATGTGAAGTGTGTTAAAGAATTCACTGTACAAGCCGTAGGGTCGAAGATTACTGGCCAGGGGATAAGATGGACACCTTGATTTGTGGGAAGTTTTATTTTTTTCTTCTAAAAGGAAAGGCTACATGGCCTTTAAAATAAAAGAAAATATTTATTTTCTTTGTATGTGTTTATGTGTATGGGCATGCGTGTGCTACTGTACATGTGTGGAGGTCGGACGACAACATGTGGTAGTAGCTTTTCTCCTTCTTCAGGCTTGGTGGCAAGCCCTTTTACCTACTGAGTCTGATTACTGTGTATTCCTACCCCCCCAGGTTAATTTTTTTAAATTTGAAATAAAAATATAATTACATCATTTCCCCTTTTCTTTCCTCTCTCAGACCTCCCATAGACCTCTCTTTCTCTTACATTTATGTATCTGACCTCTTTTTCTCTAACTGTTGTTTTACCTCATCTCACACGCATTCATGCTTCCTAAATACAAAAACACAGTTCGCTCAGTTGGAATTACTACTTGTATGTATGTGATCTGAGCTCAGCACTTGGTATTGGATGGCCAATTCGGGGACTTCTTCCTGGGAAAGACTATTTTATCCAGTTTTCCACATTAATTAGTTTCCTGTAGATCTTTCTCTGAAGTTGGGACCCTATGAGATTTTCTACTTCAATGTTAGCATATTGATGCTCCTCTTGTTCAGGTCTTGTTTAGGCAGCTTTGTTGGTGAAAATCGATGAGTGTAGTTTCTCTAACATTTCTAGGAGAGGCAGTCTTAGTGCAGACATCCTATTCTGGCTCTTACAATCTCTCTGCCTCTCTTACAGCCTCTCTTCTGGGATGCTATCTGAGACTTAGGTGGAGACATGTCCATTGGCGTTGGGCCCACAAGACCACTTGTTCTTTGCTTTCTGAAATGGTTTGCTTTTGTTGTAAGAAGTGTCTTTGAAGGGAAGTGAGAGGTACACTCATCTGTGGCAAGGGGATAAATATCTAGAATGTAGTTAAGATTCATGCTCATTTAGAAAAGTATCAGTTTTAGGTTCTCATCTCAGATACATGATCTCACTAGCCCCAGGTTGTTGGTTAGGCCTCTAGTACCAGTGATGGTTTTCCTCTTGTTGAGTGTGTCTTAAGTCTAATTAGAGAGCTGATGGTTACTGACAAGTTATGCATGACGCTATTACACTCTTGGGATCAATGTGCCATGCTGATCATTGTAGTTCAGAGGCAGCATAGCTGTGTAGGACTAGTGCTTGCTTCCCTCCCTTGGAAGCTTGTGTGGCACCTCCTGGTACTATAATAGCTAGTCCTCAGGCAGGAAGCCAGCACATGGGAGGCAGAGGCAGGAGGATCTCCGTGAGCCTGAGGCCAGCCTGGTCTGTAGAGTGAGTTCCAGGACAAGAAGAACTATGCAGAGAAACATTGTCTTGAATAAAACAAAACCAAACAAACAAACAACAACAAAAAAAAAAAAAAAAAAAAAAAAAAAAAAGAAGGGATGTGTTGGTGGTAGAGAACATTCTTAGCTCTGGGTTCAGTCTCCAGTATCCCAAACAGAAAAACATATTGAAGAATAATAAACTTGGTAGTATGGCCGTTCAAATAAATCGATAAAAACAGGTGGCCAGCTGAAGCTTATCCAAGGAGACAAGTTTAGGATGTAGACAGAAATAAAATAATGGCACACACGAGGGACACACATGAGGGAAGATTAAGAGTAAAAAATGAAGAGAAAATAAAGGGTGGGGTGGGGGAGATGGAAGGAGCAAACACAGAATCCCCAACTGATGTGACTCACAAACACTTCTCTCTACATAAAAGAAACTAGTACATATAAAAATTCTGCACGTGTACTGAAGTTCAAGCATGCAAGCCGAACATTTTTTTTTTTTTTGATCAAATGCTACATGTTTACCAATGGAGCAATCACTGCTCAGAATATTTGAGAAACATTTACTTTGAAATTGCCTTTCAGAAACCGTTTGAGAATGGCACAAAACTCAGATTGACTTTTCTTTTTGAGTATATTTACAGTTTATTTTGAGTAAAAGAAAAAGTACTTACCCAGTTTGATCAACACTTTATTCATTGGCCTCGGCTTCAAATAGTGTTTGGGTATTTTTATAAATCAATCAATACCAAAAAGATACACAGATACAGACTGCTACCCTAAGACTTTGCCCTAGTTTGGTTTTTGTTGGGAGGAAAGGTTTTCTTTGGCTTACAGGTATCCACCGTGGAGGAAACCAAAGCAGGGGATATAAGGGTTTATTAACTGTGGAGCTTCTCTCTAGCTTCTCGGATTTTTTTCTCTTTTGCTTTGTTTTATAGATGCAAAAGGGACTAGGAAATAGGAATGTTCCTCTTCCCGTAGGTTGTAGTCTGCTTTTTTTCTCCTTTTTTTATTGGCTATTTTCTTTATGTACATTTCCCTTACAGATGGTTGTGAGCCACCATGTGGTTGCTGGGAATTGAATTCAGGACCTCTGGAAGACCAGTCAGTGCTCTTAAACACTGAGCCATCTCTTCAGCCCCTTTATTTACATTTCAACTGTTATCCCTTTCCTGGTTTTCCCTCCAGAATCCCCATATCCCATCCCCCCTCTCCCTGTCTCTATAAAGGTGCTCCCCCACCTAGCCACCTGCTCCCTCCTGCCTCACATTTCCCTACACTGGGGCATCAAGCGCCTCTTCTTTCTTGATGCCTCTGCTACATATGAGGCTGGAGCTCTGGGTAGCTTCATGTGTACTATTTGGTTGGTAGTTTAGTCCCTGGGAGATCTGGGGGGTCTGGTTAGTTGATAATGTTCTTCCTATGGGATTGCAAACCCCTTCAGCTCCGTCAGTCCTTTCTCTAACTACTCCATTGGGGACCCTGTTCTCATTCAAAGGTTGGTTGAGAGCATCTGCCTCAGGTTTTGTCAGGCTCTGGCTGAGCCTCTCAGGAGACAGCTGTATTAGGCTCCTGTCAGCAAGCACTTCTTGGCATCCACAACAGTGTCTGGGTTTGGTGACTGTATATGTATATTGATCCCCAGTGGGGCAGTCTCTGGATGGCCTTTCCTTCAGTCTTTTTCCGCAATTTATCTCAGTATTTCCTCCTGTGAGTATTTTGTTTCCCCTTCTAAGTAGGACTGAAGCATCCACACTTTGGTCTTCCTTCTTCTTGAGCTCCATGTGGTCTGTGAATTGTATCTTGGGTATTCCTAGCCTTTGGGCTAATATCCATGTAATGTTTTTATTTTCTTATAAATCTCGCGCTTTGGGGATTTCTGTTTCTATTTGTTGTTGACTGAGACTTCCCCCTTGCCTTCCCATGTTCATCACTTCGTTTTTTAAAAAATGTTTTTAATTGAAGTAGAATTACATCACTTCCGCTCTCCCTCCAGCTCTCCTAGTTACCCTACCTTGAATCCCTCTATGCCCCACTCTCAAGTTTATAGCTTTCTTTTCTTTCATTCTATATCTTACATATAGTATGCATATGCACAATATATATGTATGTACGCACAAATATATATTATATACTACATATTATACATTTATATACACTATAATGCATAATATACTATATATTATAGATAACATATAATATAATATATACTAAAATACGTAATATGCTTTATATATTATCTACTACAGGTTACACATTATATACTGCTTTATATACATTACATATTATATTCTCTATATACACTATATACACATTATATAATACTATATTTTATATAATAAACATTATAGAGTATATACTATATATTATATATCAATCATGTACCATGTATCATATATTATATATTACTATATACTGTGTATTATTTAGTATATCATGTCATCTATCATATCAGATCCATGGCGATGCAGGAGAGCGCTGCTTATCCTCACTAAAGTCATTATCCGTCATTTCCAGGTCCTGATGATTTGCTCTTTTCCTCCTGTCCTATTAGTATTAGGGCTTCGCTGCATGACAGACAGCTGGTTCCTTTCCAGTCTACCTTGCTTCTCTGTTCTTTTCTTTACATCTATTCTTGTTTATGCTTTCATGCAGATGCTTCCTTTATCCTCTCTGCATAGTGTTCCCTTAAGCATCTTCTGCAGGGATGCTTTGGTGGCCACGAATGGCCTCAGTTTGCAGTTGTGTTGAAATGCCCTTCCCTCTCCGTCAGTTTGAAAAGACAGCTTTTCTGGGCCCATCAGTCTTGGATGGCAATTCTGCACTTTTAGGGCCTGAAACACCGTGTTCCACGCTCTCCTGGCTTTTAGGATGATGACGCACTGATGCCACTTTTATACTGTGTTTGCCTTTGCAGGTCAGTTGGCGTTGTTTCCCTTGCAACCTTTTAAAAAAAGATAGTTTAATGTATTTTCAGACAAACTTACGGGGACAGCACACAATACAGACAGCGTTGAAAACATGCACTCAGATATAGGGAAACTCAGAAAGGTAGAGTGGACAGATTGAATCTATTGCATGATGAAAATGCCACAAACTCATTTAGTTCTGGAATAAGATGTTCACTTAATTTTTTTAAAAGAAAATTCAAATGCTGGCATTGTCCAGAAAAATTTAACAGGTTTACTTATAATTGTTATAAAGTTGAAGGTTGTTTCTCTGTTTTATATATTTGATATCTTGACTACAATATGTCACAAGAGTATCTCTTTCTGGACACATGTATTTGGATTTCTAGCTGAATACTGCATTTGGATATCCATTTCTTTGCTTAGATTTGGGAGACTTTTCTGCTAAAATTTTTATCATATATTTTCTATGCTTTTAGTTTTAATCACACTTCTTTTCTAAAATCTCATGTTTTGTTTTCAACATGATATATATATATATATATATATATATATATATATATATATATATATATATATATATATATTCTTTTATGTGTGTTTTTAGAATTTATATATTTCATTGGATATTTTCTTTATTTACATTTCAAATGTCATTCCTCCTCCTGGCTCCCCCTTCGGAATCCACCCATCCCATCCTCCCTCCTCCTGCCTCCATCAGAGCGTCCCTCACCCCCACCCACTGTTTCCCATCTCCCCACACCAGCACTTCCCACACTGGGGCACTGAGCCCCCACAGGGCCAAGGACGCCCCCCCATTGATGCCCAACAAGGCCATTCCCCAGTACATCCATTACCGGAGCCATGGGTCTCTCCATGTGCACTCCCCGTCAACATGATATTTTTGTTGATTTTTTTGATTTTATATTATGTACTCTGGTCACACTCATTTCCAAGTTCTCCCATGTCTGTCTGTTTCCCACCATTGTGACATAACCCCATCCCTGCCACTAAAAAAAAAAAAAAAAAAAGGAAAAACAAACAACCAACCAAGACTATGTCTGAGCTCATGATCCTTCCTCAGTCAGAGCCTGTGATGATGTCTCTGGTCTGTTTTACCATTGAAGGCCATATGGACGGCCGTGGTCCATGCTGAAGCCTAAAGCCATGCTGATATCTATGAACCATCCTGCCTCCAGGAGCCATACTGATCTGAGTAGCCTGTGCTGCCACCTGAGGCCATGGCGAGTCTATGCTGCCTTCAAAGGACATGTCCATGATCCTATTGTAGCCAGGGTCTGTGTTGATATTTATGGCCTGTGTTAGCACCAAAGGCCATGAGGATATCTGTGGTCTATTCTGAAGCTTGAAACCATATTGATGTCCATGGGGCACACTGATGTCAGGGCCTTATCGATATGAGTGGCCTGCACTGAAGCCATCTTGATGTCTGGAGTCCAAGCTTCCTCTGAGGACCTTGTCTGGGTCTGTGGGCCTACTGCAGCCAAAGGTCATGTTTTCACTCTGTGCTGTGCTGTCACTAGAAACAACTTGGAAGCCCATGATCTGTCACTCTATGGATTGTAAAGAGCAAGGAAGATACTTTTGCAGTGGTGTCCAGAAAGAGGGATCTGGAAGGCTCCCCCTCCCCCCAAGTAGCAGCCTAAACAGAAAGCCATTGAAGGGAGCTCTTAAAAAGTGTGATAAGGATGCTGAAGCTTCTTGTTTACATTCCAGAGTTCTTGGAGGTTGTCTTCATCCTTCCTTATTTATTTTCTTTATTGCTACTTCAGTGTAATATTGTCTTGACCTTATTGTCATTCCTATGAACCGAGTCCTTGTCCCAAGTGTATGCCTACCAGTTTCTTTTCATTGGGGCTACCCAGTTTAACTTTTAGGTAGGATTTCTGTCTTTTCTTCCTGCACCAGGGACCCCAGTGTTTGGATCCGATTTGGGGCTGGATTCTTCCAGTGTGTGGTCAGCTCTCCCTCAGGACCTTTCAGATGTTTGGTTATTGTTTTTGAGAATCCCCAAAGGTCTTCTTCATTCCAGCTCTGGGAATGAGTTATGTCTTTCTTCTATTGAGGTGTTATCTACTTATGTGTGCTACTTGGTTTTTGTCTCCTTGACACAAACCTAGAGTTATCTACGAAGAGGGAGTTTCAGTTGAGAAATGTCCTCCATCAGATTGTCCCATGGACATTTTTTGAGGTGTTTTCTTGATTAAATGATTGCTGCAGGAGGGTCCAGAATACCAGGGATGGTGACATATCTGGGATGGTGGTCCTGGACTATATGAGAGAGCAAGCTTAGCAGGTCATAAGGGCAAGGCAGTAAACAGTATTCCTTCATAATCTTCTTTTCAGCCCTGCCTCCAGGTTCTAGCCTTGAATTCCTGCCTTGGCTTCCTTCAGTGATAAACTCTAACTTATATACTAAATAAAGCCCCTTTCTCTCCCTGTGTTTCGTCAAGTTTATCACAGCAATAGAAAATAAGCAAGAGCAGCATATTACATAGAGTCTTCTTCTGACATTGACTGTAGAATGAGTTTATTGCTAATGAATCAACACTACCCATTAAACAAAGAAACCAGAGTTGTATATCAATTGCTGGAGTGAGACCAGTCCTTTGATTCCTACCCAGAACACTTGCAAACCACCCAAAGCTGATATTTACCTGTTCTGTGTGCCAAACTTTAGCATAACAAACCATTCTTTACATTGTTGGGCAGATTTTGGCTATGCTGGCATAACCCAATAAGGACAAGGGTGGAGTGAGTGTAACTGATTCTGTTCATGAAATGTGTTATCTGAGCCTCTTGTGGCCATGACATGAAGTAGAACTCTAAGTCCCGGTTTATATTAATTTAACAGACATAGAGCCATATAAACAAGACTGCACAGTTGGAAAGTTAATGAATTTGGAGAAGCGTAGCTGTCCTGTAATTCATAGACCATAAGAACCCCTGCTAGACTCACCAACATGAACTTTTGTGAGTTATTTTTTTTTTTTGTTTTGGGCTGTCAGTGCCTTCCCAGCTGGAGGCAGGTGTTCACTTTCATGTGCCTTGGAAATCTGTGCAATACTTTGCTAAAATGTAATAGCTGGAGAGGCTGTAGGAATCCGGCCCCATATTAACTTTATAGGTTAAAACCAATGTAAGTAATGCAAAGCTACCCAAACATAATGTGTGTTTTGCTCACACATTGTATTTTTAGATAGTTAATTAATATAAGTAAATATAGAGTAAATGCAGAGCCAGTAGGCACTGCAGTGAGTTGATGTGAAGGAAACTACAGGAAGACATTATTCTGCATTTGGGGTAGAGAACAGAGGAGTTTCTAAGGATCAGGAAAGAGAGGAAATAAATGGTCTGGGTTAGGATGAGGGTCTGGAGCTAGCAAAGATGCTTCTCGTAAGAGCAAACAGATGTCATAGGTGACCTGGAAGACAAGCACGCAAGTGCTCATGATCTCCTGGCTTAGAAAGCATGTGAAAATGGTGTAATTACTAGGTGGAAATTGTGTACATCTGAAGAGACAGCCAGGCTTTCAAAAGGAAGAGGAGCTAAGAGCATGCAGGGGACGAAGTGCAAAGTGCTCAGAGTGGAGTGGAAACTCTACAGCTCAAATTATTCTTGCTCTGACCTATTTCCCCTTCCTGGGTACAGGCAGGTTCCCTTAATATGGCTACATAGCTGAATTTCACTGGTAGGCTCTGAACAGGAGAAGTTCATACCCTAGGCAGACCTGGTCCATAAATGCTGAGTATAGCAGACTCATCATCTTTCTCCATACAGCAGCTTATAGAGACTCTCATTGCTCTTTCTCCAAGTTTATAGCAAGTAGGGTTTGGACCATTCAACAGAGTCTGCATCTTGATCCTCAGAATTCTGTATATGTCATACCACATAGCAAAGGAAAATCACATTTGTAGATGAGCTATACCCATCTGGGGAGAATACCCCGAATCATCTGGGTGAAGTACAGTCCTTCAGTGGAGAAGAGAGGGAAAAGGGAGAACCAGAGAGATGGCAACCTGAGGAAAGCTGTCCTGAAGTGCTAGCTTTAAGTTATAAGACCACCATTAGCCTAAGAAAGTAGGAAGACTTTACAAAGTGCATGAGGAGGAGAAATAGACTCTTCCCCAGAACCCACACCACAAAAATACAGCCCAGCACTCATTGGTGACCTCAGTTATTGACCACAATGCTGTAGATATCCATATATCTACAAATATATGGATGATATATTCATGTTGCCTTACACCACTAAGTCAATGCCAATTTGTTACAGCAATAAGAGGAAATTAATGGGCACTTCAGCTTTGAATCGATGAGCCTAAACATGTTGGAAACACTAGTTGAATGAGTCTGACTCTCGGTGACACTCGTGGGACAGCTGCCCACCAGGCGAAACACATGCCTTGAGGTTATTTTGCATAAGAAAGAAAAATTTATCATTTGACACTTTGCAGCGTTTGCAGCTAGTCTTGCATAGTGGCTACTGCTATGTTGATTAAAACATCTGTTTGCTCCTAGCAGAAGCATCTTTCCAGCTCCTGGTCATCATTTCCTCTCTTTCTCAACCCCCAGAAACTCCTCTGTTTCCTTAGTTTTCTCACTTGTGAAACATACCATGTTGCTTGAGAAATTGGTGTTGCTCCCTTCAAACTTATTCTCAAGTGAAATATTTAATTTGTATCTTGGTATATAGGAAATCAAAACTTTTTTAAAAATCCCTGCCTTGTGGCAAGGCTTACATGAACTAATATGTATATATCACTTAGGGTGAATACTGACAGATGCTATGTCCTAGTAGAGAATTAGCTGGCCTGCCAACCATGAAGCATGGATGGAGGAGGGCATGGGGGCCCTGTCCTTCACTCTGGAGCCATTTGCTATGATAGATTTAGGGAAAGGGGAGTGTCGTCGCCTGCGGTTGTGTACTCACTGGTGACCCCACTAGGCTTCAATGGAGAGTTCCAATCTAGTGGCCATAATGTGTCTCTGAATAAACTGAATGGGTCACAAGACAAAACCCAAAGGCATTAATCTGGGAAAGGAACAGGTATAGATGATGGGGTGGAAGGGTTTGCAGAGATGGGAGGGAGATCAGACAGCATAGGGAGAAGTAATCAGAACACATATATGTGTATGAAACCATCAACAAAAGTAGCCAATGAAAAGTATAAAACTTTTTAGGTTAAGTCTTTTGAACTCTCAAATATCTTTTAAAAATGTAAGTAGAACCTACATTTTCTCATTTCTTTAGCTAAAAATAAAACATCAGATATCGCATACACTCTGGCTCTAGCCTTTGCTTTTTCTTCATTAATAAACATTTTGAATATATAAAATGGTTAACTATCACTATCATTTAGTGATATAAATAAAAGTGCAATTTTTGGAGCCACTGGATCAACATGGTTCCCAATGGACACGCAGAATCATTGGTGTGGGAAATATCTTTTTTTTGGTAGAATTTACTTAGTATTTTCTCTAGTCCAGAAGAGTGAGGACTATTCAAGTTTTGTTTAAAATATTACAAATTTGTCCACTATAGAATCTGAGCAGAACTTCATAATCTGGAATGTACTACATTTTCCTTCTTTCTTTTGATCTTCTCTTCTGTGTAGTAACATATATTTTTAAAACTTTTGAGTACACTCAGTTCCTGGAACTATAAAAACAATTTTGCCCTTTATAGGTGGTATGTTCCCAGAAATTTAAAGAAATAATCATAAAATCCTAACATGAAAAGATAGATATTTAGAAAATGTTCTGGAGGTAAACCGGGTATCCATGATAACAAACAAAGTTTCAGAAAGCCTTTACGGGGAAACATCAATGATTTTATAGCCGGCTTGCTCTTCCTTCGTTACCATAGCAACAGCCAGGCAAAAATAACCTAAGACTCATCAGCATGGTTTTCATAACTCCTGCCCATCCTCTCAGGCATCGAATGCATCCCACGTCCGGGAGGCTTGGCTCCATTACTGCCTCTCAGCAGGTATTACTGTGTGGAAACCCAGAGAACGGATGAGAATTCATATGCTTTGCCTTCTGGACTCCAGCAGGTCACACGAGAAAAATCTGAGAACATTTGATAGTGTTCCAATGTCTTAGCATACCTCGACCTTCAAACTTTGTTGTGCATGAGCACCCCAGTGTTTGTGGAAGCCAGAGTTGGTTCTGTTTCTACTCTGTGGGTTCCCAGGATGCAATGTGGATCATCAGGTGTGGTGGTAAGAACCTTTACTGCTGAGTCCTCTCGCTGCTCTGCTAAAATATCATTCTCTAACCTAATGATCATATATATATATATATATCCTGTCGCCAGGACTGGCTAGATAGTGAAAAGAAAAGCTATCGTGTAGGCGCTGGACCAAATTTTACACACTAAAGTTATGGATAATAGCACATGGGTTGTGATTGTTTCAAGGTCTCAAGCCAGGTCCTTCCACCTGCTCTTAGCCACTCTGTGGATCCCCTAGTCTGACTGACCTTCACTGCTTCACTCAGCTAATATCTCATTTCACTCTGTTGGGAGAGAAGTCCAGACAGGGCTCAGGAATTTTCATATGTTTTGTGTGCAGGGTACCATTTGTTGTCTGTTCTGGGCTAATGCCGGAAGATAGTTTACAAAGGAAACAGGCTCACAAAGGAGACTATCACCTGGTGAGGTAAAAAGCAGGCCACGTTTTCTGCGCCTTATAAAAACATTGACTTCGTTAGGAAGTGGGGTCATCACGGTTCTTCTGGTCTTCCTCAGTGGTGTTGGCAGCACAAGGTATGCTGACATCCAGCCTTCTGCTGCTGCTGTGATTCACAAGCTTCATTTCTTGTCTGTCCTAGGAGACCAGTATTTTCTTCCAGTATCTGTGAAACAGAAACAATATAACCTATTAGTTTGCAAGTAAGATAACACACCACATCCTGTTCTTGACTCTCAGTATGACATCCGGAAGCACATCACCTTCATCTTCCTTCTGAGTTACATGAAGGGAGATGCTTGGGAAGTCTGTGTCCTACCGAGGGCTGTCTTAGGCTCTTTCTCTGCTTAAAGATACCACTAATCTATTTCTGCTAGAGTTCTTTTCTGACAGCATCTCACTCAAGGAGAACAAACTGAAGCTCATTCTTTAAACCTGTCTCTTGCCATATAAAAGGGAGGCTGTTCTTCCTACCTTTCTTTCTTTCTTTCTTTCTTTCTTTCTTTCTTTCTTTCTTTCTTTCTTCCTTCCTTCCTTCCTTCCTTCCTTCCTTCATTATTATTATTATTTTTTAATGTGTAGGAGTATTTTTCTGCATGTATGTTTGTACACTGTGCCTATGCATGTCAGAAGAGGACACTGGATCCCTCAGGGCTATAGTTACAGCTGGCAACGAGCCACCATGTGGTTGCTGGGGATTAAACTCAAGTTCATTGTTCTTAACTGCTGAGCCATCTCTCCAGCCTGAAGCTGGTATTTTGTTGCCCTAGCCCCCACACATTGACTTTGTTTGTCTCTGGTTGTCAGGCAGGTTCCTGGGTTAGTAAATGTGGAAGCAGCTACTGCACATGTGTGGGCCATTACGGGTAGCTAGTCAGAAGATACTGACTCTGACCTCCTATATATCCACCTTTTTTAGTTTAGAAGTTGGCAGCTCAGTGGGAGCCAGAGTTCTGTTGTTGACTCCACCTTAGTGGGTGAAGCACATAGAGAACCATGCCTGTTTTAGGTTTACCCATCATTGACTACTGGCTCTGGAAAGTCAGCTTCCCTGGAGAGCATTCCTGAATGGAGTAGGTTTGTCTATTGGGAGGCCTTTCCCCGAGAACCAGGTTTCTTTGAGAACCAGGTCTATATAACCTTGGGAGGAGGACATGGTTCAGGTCAGGCAGCACTTGGAGTGTAGTCTTATTGATGGACTGCTGGAAGGACAAATGCTGCCTGATACACTTAAAGAGAATGGTTACTAACAACAGAACACCCCCTAACATAGCATAAATGACCATCCAAGAGGGATGCCTTTTAATGTCTCATACTTTAAAGATCACTGCAAAGGACAAAGCTGGAGATCTGGTGAAGTTTAATTTATATATTTGCCCCTTGAGGATTCTAGAATAATTGAGGAACTTGGTGGACCATGTCCCCTTGATGTAATGGGCCAACTTCAGCCTCACTGAGGTGAAATTATGTACCTGGTAGCAGCTCAGGCAGAAGGACCTAAACCTATTGTCACACACAAGAAGAGACATGTCCTTCACCATCTTGAGTTCTTCTAACAGGTCAGCCTTTTATAGCAAAATATGGATGGTCCATACAGATGCTGATGAACTCTGTTTAGTATTTCTGTGGTTGTCACAGTTTCTGACAAGACCATTGCCACTGTAATTGCCCCAGCTACAGCCACCAGGGTGTCAGTAATGATGGCTGCAGTGATGACAAAGTCACGTTTGGCCTGCCCTAGGGTTATGGGTCAGTTTTAGACCTCAGAATGATAGCACAGAAATGAGGTGCATTCATCACTGGCATCTGTCTCCCGGCAGGTTCCCATAGGAGGATGGTCAGTTTGATGTGGTGGGACCAGCAGGACGATAGCTTGAATGGCCTGTTAGAACAGTTCAGCACTTCTTGGATGTCAGAACCATTTATGAGAAGAAAGAAGGCGGAGGGGAACACACATGGGGTAGGGGCCCAATTAATCCCGGAGGCTGTAACTTTACATTGTGACCATCTCCAGCTGGATCAGTAAAAGTTCAAGATACTATCACCCCTTAACAGGAGGGAAGGGTGCATGTTGATATATCCAAGGGCCCCACAGAGGTCCCAGTTTCTCAGAAAGGTTCCACCAAGGCCAAATGGGGATCTTGCTTAGCCTCAGATGATGTGACCTTCGATAGTAGGGCTTTTAGAGATCTGTTGGTCCTTTCAACTATGGTCTGTCCTTGTGGATTGCAAGGAATGCCCAAAGTGTGATCAGTTTTCCAGAGGTCAGGAAATTAGCAAGTTGTTTATAGTAGGCAAGGCTCTTGTCAGTTTTTAGGATGCAAGACACTTTTACTAGCATGGCAGACTTAAATGCCTTAATCACGCGGGAAGCTTTTTCTCCAGCAAGTGCCAGAGCATGGACATAAGAAGAGCAGACTTCAGTGACTTTACTTCCTTAAAAGTAAGATGATCCAGGAACCAGAATTAGTTTCCAAGAATGAGCTAATGGAGTTCCCTCCCCACTTCAATACAAATTAATTTTAGGAGAAAATAGCTGAATACTGCTGGAATTTCCCAAGTGGCTAACATAGGAGGGAAGAGAGATTCTCTATAGCACCAGGTTCTGTAAAGGAGCCTGTAGACTCTCCCAGGAATCCATCAACATCTGTGTATTTCTATGCCTGCACCCATCTATTGTCCACTAGGCAGATGTTTAACTAATTTAAAATTTTACCTTTAGGTTGGAAAACAATTAATTATAAGTGAAGAGATTGGTAGATTAGAATCCTGTCATTTTTAAAGAAAGCAATAATTTTAAAACAAAGTCTATTCTCCTGTGATAGTTTGTCTATGCTTGGCCCAGGGAGTGGCACTATTAGGAGGTGAGGCCTTGTTGGAGTATGTGTGTCTATAGGTCTGATCTTAAGACCCTCATTGTAGCTGCCTGGAAGTCAGTTTTCCACTAGCACCCTTCAGATGAAGATGTAGAATTCTCATCTTTGTCTGCACCATGCCTGCTTAGATACTGCCATGCTCCCACCTTGAGGATAACGGATCCAACCTTTGAACCTGTAAGCCAGTCCCAATTAAATGCTGTCCTTTATAAGACTTGTCTTGGCCATGGTGTCTGCTCATAGCATTAAAACTCTAACTAAGATACCTCCTAAATATATTATAATATCATGACAATAATGGCCTCAAGTTTCTATTTAGAAATACAGTCATATTGGAAATTAGGATTTTTTTTCTTTGTGTGAATCCAGCAGGGGTGCACTTCAGTCTCTCACATACACCACCATTTCTTTTTTGATGTGCTAACTTGTCTCCCACATCCACTGTCTTCAGACTGTCTCTGCCTGCACTCCCAGGGCTTTTCACTTTGCTCCTCAGATGAACTAGTTTTAGTGACTACTAATGGGCTCATATGACACATTTACTGAGGTCTAAAATAATGTCCTTCCATTTGAAGAGAGCTTCCAGAAACCCACCTCACTGCTGACCGGGTTGGAGTAATTGCAAGTGGCAGTTGTGGCCACACTTCTGTGAAGAACACAACGACTCTCAGGGTCACATCTCTCTTTCACTAGTTAGAACAGCACTGTCTGTATGGCAACTGCCTGAGGTTTCTAGAGGGTCAGTATGTTCATGCTGAAAAGATGGATTGTAAGCAGGCTCTCTCCTGTTCGCCATGCCTCAATAAAATCATTGCCTATGTTGTTTGAATCCCCATCAGAAACATCTCAATAGCTAAGACAAAGGCTCAAACACAAATAAAAACACCCAAACTGTGAGAGGAAACTGACCTGAGCCTGGTGACCTAGGAAAAGGGAGAGTGAGGGGCTGTGACCATCAAAATAATGAACATTGTTATTAGCAGAGTCACAAGATGGAGACCTTGAAACATTTCCAGTACCTGGCATCAGATGATGCCATGCAAATTCTTTTAGCTATTGAGGGATGAGTTGTATTTTAAATGATGATGCTCTGGTGTCCTTGAACAATAACTTGCCTAATTCTGTGATTATGCTTTATGAAAAAAATACTAATTGGTTTTCTACTCTGGCTCTCCAGACTAATGAATTCTTGTCTAAGGGAGAGCAGTACATGAAATCTAATTGAACACTCCAGATTTCTCGAAAGGGCTACTTTCTGTCTCAGTATTCAGGATTGTATTTACCATTGTGGAACATTTCCTTTTCTGTATTTCTTAAAAATATTGCCTACTGACTGACAGTGTTTGTGACTCCAGACAGAACTACTGTCTTCTAGAAAGGCAACTAGTAATGTACTAACAGGTAAAAAAGCCCTGGCTCTAGATAACAGCTACAGATTGATGTATACTCCTGCCCATTTGTCATAGGTACAGAAAGTTTCCTGTTGATCCTGTTGACCTTCAGAGACCTAGATGCTGCCGCCATGAATCTTGGAAGCCAAACAGAGGCAGTTAATTGTTGAACAGATGGAAAATTTCAGTGCAATTGAAGCAAAAACTTTGGCCTTCAGGAAGAGCCTTGATCTCTTGTCTAAAGCCTCATGGATTATTTTAGGTAGGTGATGTTACTGTTTCTGGCCACTGGATTGCAAAGGAACCGAAGGAAACCAAGAGCACATGTACTGGAATTAGTTTGCACCACAGCAACAGGAAAGGAACTATTCCAGTACCCCCCCAAGTTACTTAAGCCACCATAAGAATGTACATTCCTTTAACCCCAGACCTTTAACCTCAAAGAAAGGAAAAGAAAAAGCCAACTCTTCTTAGGAAAATCCTTTGTTGATGATGATTGAGGTCTTAGAATAGTATCAGAGATCCCTTTTACTCTCTATACTAATCTCGACAATTCTGTATATTGTAAGAACAAAGATGATTATTATAAGCAGTCTTTGTAGGTGACCTTGGAAACTACAGACTCTGACCATTCTAAAAGTACATAACAGTGTGGAAGGGCAGAGAGGCAGCTCCTGGTTTTATGTATTGCTTACTGGATACGCCTGTCAAAGTCAGGTATTGGTGATCTCAGTGGGCACCTAACTGATGTCTTTCTACGTTTATTTTATTTCTGGCATCACACTTGCTCTTGCCACTACATATAAAGCATCACTATAAGAATCTATCCCATCTATTACTCCAAAGAACTGTCTCTGGAAGCTTTTAAGGCCAAACCTACAAACTTACTTAGCCTTAAGATTCAAGTTGAGGCTTGAGAGAGAATTTTGTTTGTAAATCCTGACCAGTTCTGACATAGGGCTTTTCTTTGTTTCTGTCTTATTTGAGGAAACTTAAAAGCAGACATGTGAAGATTATTAATTTCTTGTATTTTAGCTCTGATTCTTCAGAACTATTAATCTTGCATTTTCATAGACACACATGGTACTTTCGGCTGTACTTGCCACTGTGTTTGTCAAAATATGCATTTCCATTATAATGGCCAGATACATTATCATATTTGCTAGACACTTTGGGTTTTTTTTTTTTTTCTAGAAGAAGCTCTATAATATTTTCATTTGAGGAAGGCAAATTTTCTCCTTTTGTTTTTAAACCTACAATTTAGATCCTTAAACATGCAGAATTAGCTTCTAGAAGGCCCCACATTCCAAGCAATAAACCAGTTGGTAGAAACACATTTCAAACTATACCTGCATCTTCTTCCTATATAGTAAGGAATGCAAAGGTTGTGTGCTCAGGCTGAGGTTTGTGTGTCATGACACAGAATCCACTTATGTCGGTACACTGTGGCATCCCTATCATGGTGAGGATGTCTGCATATATACCTTCAGAATGGTTTATGATAGACTTCACCAGCATCCCAGAAAGAAATATGTAAAGCATGTGGTGGGGTTGGAAGCAAAGAGGGTTCCTCATGCTTGACTCCCCTCTCTTACAGAGAACATGGAGCAAGAGACAATCTTTATGGTCTATCCCTCTAGTAGAGGAAAAGCCAGGGAAATGAATGCCAGAGAATTTAACTTGTCTTTGAGATCTTGCCCATCCCATATGGAAGAAAGGCTTTTGGGCATGGCTGTAGCCAATATCATGTGCCTATGCCCCATAGGATGCTACTCTTTCTAAAGCCATATTTTGTATTAACATTTTTTCACACAATATATTTTGATTCTTTCAAACTCCTCCCATCAGGGGAGTATCTGGCCTTCTTAAATAAAATAAAAAATCCAGACCCTACCAACCCAAAACAAAAGCACACACATAGACATCGAATCTGTTTTGTACTGGCTTATTAATTTTGAGCATGAGACCTGCTCTGGAGTTTGGTTGATTTACCCAGTGTCACAACATTGGAGAAAAACCCAATTTTATTACTCCTAGCAGCTGTCCATAGTGAATGGCTTTTTAGATGGGGCAGGACTTTCACTTTCTCTGTTCTGGGATTTTGTGCAGGCCCTGGGCATGCTGTCACAGTCTCTGTGAGTTCATATGTGCATCAGTGTAGAGAGTGCTTCTGATGCTCTGATCGGGAATCTACATATGAACCCTGAAGGTCCTGTTTCCCAGTTGGTTCTTGATCAATCAATAAAGATGCTAGCAGTCAATGAGCTGGGCAGAAATGGAGGGACTTTCAGTTTTTCTGCAGGCAGGTTAGCAGATAGACTCAAGGGAGGAGAAAACAATTTGCCATGTTTCAGAGGGAGAAAGAGCCACCAGCCATGTGAGATCTAGGGTGAAGTGGCCATTGGCTGTTTCCCTGACTGGGTCTGAGGTAGCAGGATGGAGATTAGACACTAAAGTTGAGGGAAGATTTAGGGTGCTGAGCTGAGAGTGAAAAGAAGGGTGCAGTGGCAGAAGAAGTCTTAGAAGAGCTTGGCCACTGTGCTAAAGCATATAAAAAATAAGCTAGTGTGTGTGTGTGTGTGTGTGTGTGTGTGTGTGTGTGTCTTTCTTCTTTGGATCCAAGGGAACCTGAGTGGGGCTGATAGCATGGTCCACACTGAGCTTAAAGTGGAGTAGTAGGAACAATATGCTATACATCAGACCCATTGTGTTTGTAAAACACTATTTCTTTGGACTACTTTACCACCACTGGCTCTTACAATCTTTCTCCTCCTCTGCTGAGTAGATCTGAGCCCTAAGGAGAGGGTTTCATAAAGATATCCCACGTGGGTTTGGATGTTCCAAGATCTCTCACCCTCTGCACATTGTGGAGTGATGGATCCCTGTGTTTATTACCATCTACTGCAAGAAGAAGCATTCATCACGTATGAGGGCTGAGAGATGTACTGATCTATAGGTGTACTATGCCACTAGGAGTCATCTTATTGCTATATTCACTTGGAAATAATAATAGGGTTAGGATTTCCCATAGGGTCCATGACCTATCTAATCTCAGGGTCTAGATCTCATTGACAGAGTCAAGTACAGGTTCCATCTCATGGAATGAGCCTTAAATCCAGTTTAGTTACTGGTTGATTATTCTTTTACCATCTGTGCCACTTCGCACCATTATATCTTGTGGGCAGGTCACCATTACGGGTTACATGTTTTGTAGTAAGGTGAGGTTTCTAGTGTATTTATCTCTTTCTTCAGAAATTTAACGTTTTTATTACAGGGACCCTCCACTTTTGTGGTTGGGTTTAGTCCTAGATATTTTTATTTTCTTTGAAGCTACTGTGAATATGAGTGTATCCATGATTGCCTTCCCTGTATGTTTGTTATTGATGTGTAGAAAAAGCTATTGATTTGTGCAAGTTGATTTTGTATCCTACTCCATGGTCTGGTTTATTATTTCTAAACATTTGTAGTAAGGTTTTTAAAAAATCTCTAATATGCAAATAAAGATACTTTGACTCCTTCCCTCATTTGTATACCTCTAATTCCCTTTTGTGCTTTATTGCTGCAGCTAGTTCTTTGAACACAACACGGAAAACTAATGCGGAAGGTGGAGAACTCTATCAAAGTCCTGATTTCAGTGGGATTCATTCAGATTTTTCTTCATTCATTATGATGGTTCTGGATTTTTTATATACAGTTTTTATTATGTTGAGTGTGTTATATCTAGTCCCAATCCATCTAGGATTTTAAATATTAAGTCAGGTTGGATTTTGTAAAAGGCTTTTTGTACATCTATTGAGGAGATTTTGTGATGATATATTTACCTTTAATTCTACTTATGTGGTTTATTGCATTTATTGGTTTTCATCAGTCAAATCATTATTTTCCCCAGGTATAAAGCCAACTTGGTCATGGTAGATAATATTTTGATGAATCTTTGTATTCAGCTTGCAACTATTTTATGCAACATTTGAAAGCCTTTGTTCATCAGAGATAGTGTTTGTAGCTTCAAAAGAATTAAACAGAAAATTCTAAAAATAACCATGAATTTTATGTTTTGAGTTCCAAATAGAGTAGTAAAATATAATGATCATCTCCATCTTGACTCAGTTTGGAATTTTACTGTTATTCACTGCATCTGTATTGTATGCCGTACCTACCAGCTAATCCCATAGTAGACCCTATGGTTGTCAGACTGTCACAGGTTAGCAGAGCTTTTCTTGTAAGCAATACTTACTTTGTAAGAAACAAAGAGACCAAATTAACACAAAATTTGCATGGCACATTATATTTATGATATTTTCAGTTACTGGGATGAAGCATCAGGACCAAAAGCAAGTTGAGGAGAAAAGGGTTTGCTTGACCTGGTAGGTTACAGTCTTTCATTGAAACAAGCCAAGAAAGGAACCCATGGGAAAAACTATTGAGGAAGGTTATTTATTGGCTTGCTCTTTCTGACTAAAACTTTAGGTATCACAGGCACAGCTGCCTGGCGTTGATATTGATAACAGTGGGCTGGTCCCTTCTACAATATTTAGCAATCAAGAAAATGATCTCCCAACCAATTTGATCAAATCAATCCCATTTAAGACTCTCTCAGACAACTCTTGGCTATGCTAATTTGACAGCTGAAGTTAACTAGGTGATATAGTATTATAATGGTCATTTTATTAATAACATTGCCATTCTCTTACTTTGTTTAATTTATAAATTAATCTTAATTGTAGGCTTCTATAGGGAAAAACATGCTATGTGTAGAATTTGGTGGAACAGCCTGTGGATTTAGGCATCATCTGGGAATCTTAAGATATATTCATGAAAACAAAAAGGAGGGCTTATTGTATTTTCTAAGTGCAGTTATGATGTCCAGATCTCAGTCTCTGCCTTGCATTTGTTTATTGAGATCTAGTTTTACACAGGCAGTAGTTTTTCAAACTCCAACATTCATAACTCAATTAAAAAATTTCTCCTTGCTCTGACCTCACTCATAATTTTCATCTTTTTATTTCAGCGGCTCATTGGGGTTACACACATACACACATACACACACACACACACACACACACACACACACACACACACACCCTAAAAAACAGTATCAGAAACCACAATAAACAAACAAAAGGCCCAGAAAGGTTAAAAAAAGTTTAAACAAAGGAACATGAGACTTTAAAAATCTACAAAGACGTTTTGTGTTGCCGTTTACCTCTGGGCACAGGGCCTACCCTAAAGAGTGATTTATGTACCCTGGGAGACTCCATTGGAGAAAGCTAATTTTTCTTTGGAAACAGTTGTCAATAGAACAAAGCTTCTTGTTTAGGAATGGGGGATCCTGTTTACTTCCATTCTAACTGCTGGAAGCCCATCTGGCTTGAACCTGTGCAGCCCCTGGGTATAGTGCCACAATCTCTATGAGATCATATGTGCCACAGTTTTACTGTGTCTGGAACGGAATGTCATTCATACCCTTTGGCTCTTAACATTCTTTCTGTCCCCCTCTTCCACAAAGCTCCCCGAGCTCTGAGGGATGCGGTTTGATGAAGACTGATGAACTCTTAGGGAGTTGTTCAGCTGTGGGTCTCCACCTAAGTTCCCTTCTATTGCAATAGGATGGCTGATCTATGATTATAACAGAATGTTGTTAGGAGTCAATTTATTCTGTGTTCCTTTAGCAGAACAGTAGCATTTGGTAATCCTGTAGGTCAGTGGCCTATCTAATTTCAAGTTCTTAGTGCCAGAGGAGTGTTGTAATTGGTTTCATCTCTTGGAGTGAGCTTAAACCAATCAGAGTGGTTGGTTACTCCCCAGTTTGTGCCACTAGTGCCTCAGTATAGCTTACAGGCAGTGCACCATTGTAGATCACAGCATTTGTACCTAGGTTTACTTTTCTCCTCTGGGAGCACACAGAGTACCTTTCAGTACCATGAATACTAGTCAGTAGAGGTGAAGGCTCTGAATAGGCAACATCTTGAGTTTTCCATGTGCAATAAGATATGCCAATATTGTCTTTAGCCATAGGGCTTAGCATTAGCTGTGGGGAGCAACCAATAGCCTTGGCAATAGCCTGAGTTGTTTGAGGATTTCCGTGGGGCTCATTTGGTGATATAATCCATTCCTGGCCTGCCAGTTTCACTTGGTGAGTGATATCTAGTCGGGGCATTGCCACTCCATTCTTTGGCGAATCCATTTAGATTTCTTTCATACATGTACATATTTTAAGAAGCTTAAAACCCCAAAGTGGGTTTCCTCATGCCCTCTGAAATCACCCTGGAGATGAGTTATATCTCCCTGTATTCCCTCTTTTACCAGCCTCTTTAATCCCGCTCTCCATTGGAATCTCCTGTTCCATTCTTTCCCCCTCCGCTACCATCTCTCCACAGAGATTTTCTTTTTCTTAGAGTATCCTCTTCTGCCCCCTAGTCCCGCACTATAGACCTAAACCCCAAGGTTGTATGGATGATAGCATACACATTGAAGGTTTAAACACTAACACCAAATATCATACATACCATCTTTCTCTTTGGAGTCTGGTTTACCTTACATGGGATGATTGTTCCTAGTTCTGTCTATTTACATGCATATTTAGTGATTCTATTTTTTCTTAATAGTTAAATATCTTATTGTGTAAGGGCACTACATTTTTATTATCCGTCTAGGCTGTTTCTAATTTTTGGCTATTTTGAATAGAGCAGCAATGAACATAGATGAGAAAAAACATCCCTGTAGTACGATATAGAGATCTCTGTGTATATGCCCAAGATGGTGTAGTTGGATCTTGAGTTCTATCTATTCACAGCTTCCTGAGTAACCACCTCTCTGGTTTCCATAGCTGGATAAGTTTGTATTCCCATCAGAAATGAATAAGTGGTCTCCCTGTCCTCACATCCTCATCAGCACGAGGTGTAATTTGTTTACTCTGAAAGGAGCTTTTGATTTGATGCTTCTTAATGACTAACTAAGGATGTTGGAGATTTCTTTAGAGTGTTTCTTGTCCATTAGTGTATCACCTTTTGAGAACTCTGTTTAGTTCTGTACCACTGAAAATTCTAATCAATTTTCTCTTTATGTCTAATATTTTGTTGTTATTGTTGTTCTTTATATACTTTAGATATTAGCTCTCTATCAGAAATGTAATTGGTAAAATTGTCTTTTCACATTTCATAGGCTACCACTTTGTCCAAATGGTGGTGTTTAGCAATAAAGATGATTTAAGCTTTATGAGGTCTGATTTATCTCTCGTGAGTCTTACTGCCCAGGCCACCTGTGACTCATTAGTCAGCTGTCAGCTGTTATCAGAGACACCTCCTCTTGCAGCAGATGGAAGCAAATATAACCTTAAATGCCACCAATTTTTTACATATAGCTATTGCTAAGACACTTGAATGAAATTGTTTCTTGAGAAACCCAGTACATATTTGCTGTGTAATTGCCTTTCTTCCCTCAGTCTCTGTCTCTTTTGATGTTCCTATACTGAATTTATAAAAAAAAGTTCTTTTCTTAATAAAGTCCAACCTTGCTTCATACAGTTTCATCCTGAGAATTTTTTTCTCTGCAAATAAAATACTGCAGCTTCACCTGAGTGGAGGTTTGTAAACAGCACTCCCAGGGCTGGTACTTGTAGCAACAGCGGATATAGCCTTTGCTACAATGCACATCACTGACAAATGGGATCTAGTACTTAAAAAATTTTCAAATACATTTCCAAGACACATTTCTCTTAGCCCTATTGGATCATACTAATTTAACACAAATTTGCTATCAAACTGCATTTTATCCCTGCCCATCCCTAGCTCTTTCCTAACTTCCTTTCTTTTCAGAAGCTAGCTCTGATGATTTATTTGGAACCAATTTCAGCTATATTATAGGAAAATAGGTAAGAAACACACAATCTCCTGTTGTGACATGTAAACCCTAAAACCACAAGCATTTCTTCAGACATTCTATCCTTTGCTAATATTAAATAATACTCTTTAGAATGATTAATATAAAAAGATTAAAATTATGTTTTTCAGAAGAGATGATGCTTGTGTAATTTTACTTATTTCTTCATAATTGAGCTTTTTCTCTTGTCTGACTTAATTTCTCTTGGACATATTTTGCTCAGTTCTTCTGACTTTGTAACATATTAACTGCTAAAAGTTATCAGCCACAGCACCTATACCAGGCACCTATAAAATGGCTTCCAGTAATCTTGGCTCCTGGCCTTTGAGGCGGCTGTCCTCTGCCTCCCCAATGAAGGATGAATTTTAGATTCCCACCTAATTCAATATGGAGGCAGCGACAAGGTATCACCTCTAATGTTAGACTAAAAGAAAAAAAAAAGGATCTTTTTTCAACTTGAATGCTCTTCCCTGATGGCCTGTGGTAGGTAAAATCAGCAGCCATACTGTAAGGGAGTTTTATGATGAAACCAAATGGTGGAGAATCTAGACCAACCAACAACCACATGCATGCTCATGGAATGGATCATTACTGGGTCTCAGCAGAGTCTTCTGATAAAATCCCAACTCTCAACTACAGCCTAACTGCTACCTCAAGGAATACCTAAAGCTATGCTGCTGAATGTTGCTCTAAATCTTAATTCACAGAAAGCAAGATAACAAATGTTTGTTGTTTTAAACGGTGTAAGTTTAGGGGTAATTTGTTAACCAGCAATAGAACTAACAAAGCGACTCAGGCCTCTGTTGATCCAGACAAATTATATAAAGCTGAGAGTTCTGACTTAATCCGGGAGCATAATAAACTTATTTATCATTATTCAAAAGGACAAGAGATAGATTTAGAACATATCTGTTAAGGTACTTGTAAAAATTGTAGAAAGTACCTGCTTAATTTGTAGTCAGTGCAAACACAGCTTTTTGAACCAAATTAAAGGGAATGATGGGGATATTTTTGAAGCATCTACAAAGGAAATGATCTTCAATATGTCTTTTATGGCATTAAATATGCATAATTATTGTTGAATTTAAGACAATATGGAAACATTGAGTAGTAAATATAAGGTAAACTGTCGTCTCATGTAATATTACATTTTAGGTCTCTATAGTGCTTATTTATTTTTAACATGTATAGACATTTTCATGATGATGTGGTGATGTAGGAGCGAATGGTTCTGCAGGGTAAGCATCACTCAGTTCACGCCCCGCCCCAGCTCCTGACAAGCTGTTCATTGCCGGAGGACTCCTGCTTCCTTCCCACACTTATTCTGGAGTGTGGGAGGGCCTGCGGTGGGAGGGGCCCCGGGCTGAGCGGGCTGCGCGGTCCCTGCTGGGCAGACGGTTCCAGTTCCGGTGGACACAGAGCCTGCGGTGCATAAAGGAGTAACCCAGGGATTAAAACTGCGCATGTCATTCTGCATCCTCTGCTTCCCAGCTTGGGATGGCACCATTCCTTCTCCCAGTAATAAATAATTTTTAATTGGTCATCTTAAGAGCTGCTGTGAGTCATTTTGTCAGGATGTAGATCTCTTATCCCAAAAGTATAGTTCTTTCTTAGAAACAACAAACAAGCAAACAAACAAACGCCAACCTATGCTTTAAATACTTCTCCCAAACTGGCTCTTAGATCTGAGATCTTGCCAGCATTCACCATGCCGCTGTGATACCAAACCATTTCTTTCTCAGATCTTCTTTGATGGGAAACTTAAACTCTTTCAAGTTCCTCCGGAGCACCCCCTTTCTTTACAGAGGTCCTGAATATTTTATCTCCTTCCATTTATATTCAGTCTCTTTCCCCCTGTTCATCAGTCTTCTCCTCCTCGAGGGCACCGTTATGGAGAGCTGAGTCCCACTAGAGCCAACGTGTGGCCCAGAGCAGTAGCAGCAGCACGGGGCTTCCGGACCAGCTGCCTCACGTCTGCTGTGACTACATCCGGGGCACCCTGCCTCCTTGCTTCTCTCTTCGTGAGGACAGACATCAGCCACAGAGCTGACTGAGCAGCAGGTGGCCGATGCTGGCAGCAGAGACTAAAAGTGGAACCAGTTTTTTGGAAGAGTGAATTGAGTTATTTCCGCTCTCCCCAAACAACAGCAGTAGCTATGGAGTAGGGGATGGCCCTCCCTCCCTGCAGGTGAATCAGGTGCGGTAACGGTGGGGGTGGGGAGCAATTGATTTCGCTCAGTCACCTTACTTGTGGTGCTGAAAGACCTCCGAAGGGAGACCCTCACTCAAATCTCAGGAGAGGCGCGCACCCAGCGAGGCACCGAGACCAGACTTGCTGCAATCGCATGAGGAAGTTTATTGAAAGTGAAAGAGTGAGATCTCAGGCCAGCATGCTGGGGTCGAGACTCATACACCACGCAGGGGTAGAGGAGTTCGACCCCGGCCTGAACTTGTAACAGGCTTATAAAGGCAAAAATCACAAAGGAGGGGGAGGACAGGCGGAATGAGGAAATTCAAAGGGGAAGAATCATACTTTTTTTTTTCAGTACACCCCCAGGCACACCTAGGGCGTTGGGACATTCCACAGAGGTCATCTGGACCTTCTGTGGTATTTTGGGAACTCAAATCTCAAGAAAGTGGGATTTCCTGGGTGGGATTTCCTGGGAGCGGCAGCGGAAATCCCTAGGGCAAGGAATCAGTGTCCTTTGACAACCTTTTACTCTTCAGTGCCTCCTGTAGATTCTAACAAGATTCCTCTATTTCTATCTCTCTTTTTTTCTAAGCTAGAAATATCATCCATAGCAACATTTAAGGAGGGAATGTCACTAATAGGATATCAAGGGAGCAGCGGAGAACGACTAAACTCTAATGCGCATGTGCACTTGAGCTAAGACAGAAATAATACTACAGCTTGGTGTTGCAAGACTGGCTGGAAACATTTTCAGTATGGGATGGTGGTGGTGAGGGTGGTGGTACCTGCGTGTGTATAGGTGTACAGGGTTGGTCTGGTGATGCTTGTATTCAAATGCTTAATGAAGGAGAGGAGGGCAGAAGGAAGTATCAGCCATGCAGTAGGTAGATCATGAGCACAGAGCTAGGAGAGCTGACATGTTGTTAGTAGGAGCAGCCTGATGGAACCTGGCAAGTGAAATCTCAGGGTTATTTACAGAGAAACAGACAAAACAGCGTAAAAGGTTGATATCAGCCTGACTCTAATACTTTAAGGGGTATTATAATTCTAAAGGTTTTTGTGTCTTTTATTGGGAACTATATCATCAAAGTGGGGTAAGTCCCCATCCCCAGGATAATATTTACCAAAATAGGGAGGCCAGCAGTTTACACTGGGTGTTCTTCAGGTAACTTTCCTCTTATTGAGACAGGCTCCTTTTGAGATAGGGCTTGTCACTTACTTGGCTTGGAATGTGCAGACAGGCTAAGTTGGCTGGTCAGGAAGACTCCGTGGTTCCACTGGTCTATGCTTCCCAGGGCTGGAATTATTAGCAGACAACGCCATGCCCAGAAATTTTCAAATGAGTTCTGGAGATTGTGCTCAGAAGCCCAGTGATTGTATAGAAGCACCTTACCAATTCTAAAGCACCTTTACTACTCTAAAGCATGTTTATTTTTGAAACAGAATCTCACTGTGTGACACAGAGTGACTGGATGTGATCCTTCTGCCTTTACCTCCCCATGCTGGACAGTCACATCATCATGTTGGCCCAAGGTTTGTTTTGAAAGTACAATAATGACCACAGGAAATACATGGATACATCACAAGATGTAGGATTCCTCATGTTACTGTGTGTGTAACATCAAATGCGTTAAGTAGTGTAATTATTTCAATTTTGGTGACATGTTATACTACTTCCTGTGGCCACACAGGAAACACTGGACATGAGTATCTACTAAATAAGTTTCTACCCTTGCTTACAGAAAAAATATTAGTAAATTATATCCTCAGGATTAACATTTAAAATGATAAATTCATAATAGCATCTCACAGAGCATGTTTTTTTTTTTTTTTTTTTTTTTTTTTTTTTTTTTTTTTTTTTTTTTAAGAAATGCACACTGGGATTTAAGGAGGACCTGAATGCAGTTATCTATCATCCTATTGATCACCGTGCTTAATTTGGCTTCTCTAGATGACTGGGTAGATGTGCCCTTCCTCCACCATTCCTTGTGCATATTCTTTCCGAAACAGATTGCTCAGTTGATGAAGACAACCTTTGCTGGTAGGGAAAGGCCATTCTGTCATGAGTAAAAATGTATCTATGCCCTCCTGCTACAATCCCCAAACAAGCCCTCAAGAAATGCACTGGGCCATGCTGTTATAAGTGATGGACAGCTGTGGTAGTTCTCATCACTACGATACTAAGTAACGCTTTGGGGCTGTAAGTTTAGACAATTACTTGGATCAAGGAGGCTGAGATGTCTCCATAAGATCTGGCTGTAGGCAAGCCTGTAGGCTTTTTTTTTTTTTTTTTTTTTTTTTTTTTGATTAGTGATAATCTTAGCCAGGGTTCTGAGTACTGTGATGAAATACCATGAGCAAAAAGTAAGTTGGGGAGGAAAGAGCTTCTTTGACTTACATGACCATATCATACTGTTCATTATCAAGGCAGTCAGCACAGAAACCCAAACAGGGCAGAAACCTGGAGGCAGGAGCTGATGCAGAGGCCATGGAGGGGTGCTACTTGTTGGCTTGTTCCTTATGGCTTGCTCAGCATGCCTTCTTATAGAACCCAGGACCAAAAACCAGGAATGGTACCACCCACAATGGACTGAGCCCTCCCCTATCAATCATGAATTAAGAAAATGTTCCACAGTCTTTCGTATGTCAAATCTTATGAAAACATTTTATTAATTGAAGTTCATTCCTCTCAGGCGACTTTAGCTTGTGTTGAGTTGACATAAAACTATCTAGCACAGTGATTGATGGGGGAAGGTCCAGCCCATTGTGGTACCATCCCTGGGCTGGTAGACATGGGTTTTATAAGAAAGCAGGCTGAGCAAACTAAGGGAAACCAGCCAGTAAGCAACATCCCTCCATGGCCTCTGCATCAGCTCCTGCTTCCTGACCTGCTTGGGTTCCAGTCCTGACTTTCTTTGGTGATGAACAGCGATATGGAGGTGTAAGCTGAATAAACCCTTTCCTCCCCAACTTGGTTCTTAGTCATGATGTTTTTTGCAGGTATAGAAACCCTGACTAAAACAAATTGGTACCAACGTAGTGGGTTATTCCTGTGACAACCTGACCATGTTTTTGGGAAGACTGTGGAAGGACTTTGGAACTTGGAGCAAGAAGAGACACTGGGATGTTAAGAGCTCTGTGGGATGTTTTGCAGGAGCTTGGAAGATAATGTTGAGAACAGTGCAGAAGATGGAGGCCTGGCTTATGAAATTTCAGAGGGAAGATTAAAGACTCTGATCAGGGCTGTTGCTGTTTTGATTGTGAAGATTCTGTGGTTTTGGTTAGCTGGGGCTGAAGAATCAGCTGTGATTAACAGATACCAAAACTACTAAAGCAAAACCTTTGCATTACTGGGACTATTGGTGCTGGTCAGCTGGAGCTAAGAAATTAGTGGTGATTAAGAAAAGACCAGCATCACTGAGGTGAAATCTTCTGGGAACTGCTTTCTGAGAGCACAAAGAGTCTGTGTTTCAGAGATAGCCGAGGTTGTACCTCTTACTGTGACTGGACTTAGTAATATGTAAGAGTCACCCAGGTGGTACTGGTTTTGAAGGAATGAAGGGGTCAGGAAGAGCAGCTGAGGCTTGGCACTGTGAGAGGCCATGGAAGGCCACTGGTGAAGATTAGTTGTAATTAGTGCCCCAGGACTGACAGTAGTGTTTTGGAGATGCCAGTACCATGAGATAACTACCAAGAACAGCAGCGGCAGTGGATAACAGGCAGCTGGAGCCTAGAAAACAAAGTGTGTGCTACAAAGGGCAGAGCTGGAGAAGTGACTGAAGACCTTGGAGGAACCCAAAAGTTTGTGAGTGGATTCCCAAACATTGGACGGTTAGAGTTGATTTTGCTTTTGATTGTGACTGTTCCCTGATATTTTTCCCTCTTGAAGGAAGAAGTGGAGCCCACAGATAAGAGACTTTGAATTGAAAAAGACTGAATTTTAAAGGAGATTGGATTTTTAAAGGGACTGAAATTTTAATGTGTAAGATTTTGTAAAGACTGGGACTCAAGGTTATTTAGATCTTGGGGATGAATAAGAAAGTAAGGGTTGAGGCTTAATAGTGATGTGTTTGTCAAGTTGATAGGGGTCAATTGTACTGGCTGGTTTTGTGTCAACTTGACACATGCTGGAGTCATCACAGAGAAAGGAGCCATAACAGAGAAAGGAACCTCAGTTGAGGAAATGCCTCTATGAGATCCAGCTGTAAGGCATTTTCTCAACTAGTGTTTAAGGGGGGGGGGAACCCAACCCATTGTAGGTGGTGCCATTCCTGGGCTGGTGGTCTTGGGTTCTATAAGAAAGCAAGCTGAGCAAGCCAGGAGAAGCAAGCCAGTAGTAACATCCCTCCATGGCCTCTGCATCAGCTCCTGCTTGGGTTTCAGTCCTGACTTCCTTTGGTGATGATGGACATATAAGCCGAATAAACCCTTTCCTCCCCAACTTGTTTTCTTGGTCCTGATGTTTTGTTCAGGAATAAAAACCCTGACTAAGGCAGACTCCCACCTACCACCTTGTGGCGTGGGTGGGGCGAAAGTTGCCCAGAGGCCTGGGTGCCACTAAGATGAGTGGTAAGTAGTGGAGGTAAGTAGTGGAGAAATGGGGAAAAGGGAGAAGCAGAACTGTGTGTGCACAGTGAAGAGAGGTGAAACTGGAGACTAGAGGGTAGTGAAGAACAGCCTCATGTGAGTAACCTGTGCTGTCACTTGAGGCTATGGTGAGGTCTTGGCCTAGGCTGTCACCAAAGTCAATGTTTGCATCCATGACCCTGCGGTAGTGGGGAGTTCTGTGTTGATGTCCCTGGTTCAGACTACCACCAAAGGCCACGCAGACATCTCTGGTCTAGGCTGCTACATAGGAACATGTTGATGTTCAAGAGCTTCTCAGAGCTGGCCTAGCCAGCTGCAGTGCTCAGGAGGGTGAGGCCTCACCTGAGCAACACAGTAGAGCTAGTCCTGGTTTCAGATGGTCTAGCTTTGAGGGTGTGATGGAAAGAGAACCGGCCCTCCCCAGGGACTGACGAGCTGTCCCTGAGGGCATGAGACTGGATGAGCCAGGCCCCACCAGTAGAACTCAGGAAAGCAGGCCTGCACGTTGCCTGGGCATCACAGTAACGCTGGCCCTGGTAGGGTGGGTGCTGGAAAGCCAGACTGAGAGCTGGTGGGCTGACCAACTCAGTGACTACGAAGGCTCCGATCCAGGCCTTTGAGTTGGCCCATTCAAATATCTACTCCATCTATAAACTGCTGGAGTGGCTAAAGGGGCTGGTCCTGCAGAACCAAAGCTGTAGGATCTCCATGACACAGGGCAACAACAGACAATTATTTTCTTTTTAAGGGATGATTCACTATGATATTTTATTAAGTTCCCATCTGCAACTCATGTCCAAGCTGTCAATCAAACTTCAAACTTTTCAGAAAAAGAAATGTTCTCAGTTTAGATCTTACAATAGACATCATATCGACAAAATCCCAAGCACTGAGGAGACACTTCACCATTACACTTTGTTAGGTGGTGTCTTTCAATTCAGAGACTGTAGAGAGGATGCTACACACAAAAGACAATTTTGTTAAGGACTTTTATTTTGCTGGGAAGATCCCAGACATTTTAAGTCATTGAAGTATCTGCATTAGGAAGTATATGTGTCTCTAAGCAGGAAAACTTGAGATTTCTTACTGAATCCTAACACTAAGCTTGGCTAAATTGCATTCTGCTCAAAAATGAGTCAATTGAGAAAATCAGATCAAAGCTAATAAAACAGCCCTGTAGCCCAAGAGAAGAGCATTTCTCTAAGTGCACAATAGAACATCCTTCCCAGAAAATAGAATTACTGTATGACAAGATGTGGGAAAACCATATTAGCAATACCTGGATGAGAGGCCCTTTTGCTTTAGGAGGACATTACATGTAATAATAAATATAACCAGACAAGTACAGACTAGCTTTGATAAGACAGTGGAAGGGACCCCATGATCTCAAATGTAATAATGGTGTCACAGGAAACTGAATAATTTAGTTTAGGGTTTAATAACAACCGTGTGTGTGTGTGTGTGTGTGTGTGTGTGTGTGTGTGTGTGTGTGTGTGTGTGTATAAAGATCTGAGTGAGAGTTTGGTATCTAGCCCAGTAGTTTAAGGAGTTTTCTTTTTAAATCATGACCTGTAATTATTATACACTGTGTATTCTTTCCTTTGCTGTGTCTCATAGTTGCCCCATCCAATACTCAGAGTCACCATAGAAATGAGTGAGGAGTCTCATATTATTAATCAGGCCAACTATTCTCAGTCTCTTCCTGGGTTTCTACTTTGTTGGTCATACAAAAAAGAAGCCCTTGGTTTTCATTGGCCTCACTCGTACAAATCTAGACCTACATCTTGCTTTAATCTATATTTGGTTGCTCTAAGACCAAGTCTTTAAATCCTTATCTTTTGAGAGTTTCCAGCATCTCAAAGAGAAACAAATTCCCAAATGACTTAGTCAAATACATTATTACTTCAAGCAACTCCAAAGGACAGAGTTGCTCATTTGCTAGGGGTTATGTCTTTTCTGTTTGTTCCATGAAAGGGGGGCTGCCCATTTCTCCTCCTGGGATTGAAAATCCATCAGGCAAAGAGCCCTGCATGGATAAATATCTGTAGTCTTATTCAGTAATATGTATGATGGGGCCATGACATCCCTATAGCAGGAAGTCCTGCTAGATGATCACAAACTGAACACCACTGGGCTAGATACCAAACTCTCAGATCTCTATTCTAGGTGGAATTCTGCTTTGATGTCACCTGAACCAAGGGTGATTTGAATGCTTATTTTGGCTCTTGAATATCAAGGAAGCACAGGTTCCAATAGCAAGGCAGCATGAAGATGTACCTCTTATCTAACATAGTTGTGGTAGGTGGCATCCTCATTCTCCAGGGCTAGCTCCAAGCTTTTCCCTCATTTCTCTATTCAGCCTCAGAAGCAGTTGTTCCCATTCTCTGGAGTATTCTTTCACAAGTAAAAGGCATTTTATAAGGTCTCATCACTGACACTGGAATGATGTTGGAGAAGACATTATCTCTACCATCTGCTAAAGCAATAGGCTCTTCCTTCACAAGGTAGAAAAAGGAAGGCCATCATCTTGGCCATGAAGATTTTTTACCCAGTGATAATGTCAGAAAGACTTGATTAGGATCAAAGTGTGTGTGTGTCTGTGTGCATGTGTCTGTATATTAGGCTTCTTTGTTTTTTTTTTTTTAATATTATTTCATTTTTAAGTGTTCAAATGTTAGCCTGCATATGTGTCTGTGCACCATTTGTAAACCTGGTGCCTAGAGAGGCCAGAAGAAGACATTGGATCCCCTGGAACTACAGTTATAGATAGTTATGCACCACCAGTTGGGATGCTAAGAATCAAACCTGGGTCATATGAAAGAATATCCAGGGCTTTAAACCATTGAGCCACCTCTCCAGTTTCAGGCTTCTTTGCTTTAAAGTGAGTGATTACACATGCCTGGAAAACATAGAAATAAGATCAGTCACCTTTAAAAAGTTTGTGTGTGTGTGTGTGTGTGTGTGTGTGTGTGTGTGTGTGTGTGTATTTCCAGGTACATATATACCACAGGGCACATGTGGATGTCAGAGTACAACTAAGGAATCAGTTCTGCTTCAGAATCCTGTGGGATCCAGAGAGTAAACTTAGTCTGTCAGGTCTGCCTGTGCTGAAAAACTTACCCACCGGGCAATCTTACCAACTTCTCTGCTAACTTTTTTTTTTTTTTTTTTTGTCTGAAATTTACAGATAATCGCATCTAGGTATTTCTACTGAATAATAATAAGCCCCTTTCTCCTCTGAAGGCCCACACAGAGGGAGAAAAAGTATATTCAACTGGATGAACATTTATATTCTCTTGGCCCCAGGAAGCAAGAAGAGGGATCTGGCGAGAGGCTGAGAGTTCTTTGATATGGTAATTGTTCAGAGCTCTCCAAGGGTGCAATCTTTTCCACACCATGTGGATCAAGGTTCCATTCTCCATGTGGAACAAAGAAAGAGGTTTTAAGAAAGGGTGATGAAGGATGATGAATGACCTTGATTGGGCAAGACTCTTAAAGACAGTGGAGTCTGTGGTCATCAGATAAAGCATATTCTTCTCGTATATAATACTAATTGTATTTCCAAGAAATGGCTCTTTTATTATTGTGCTGAGGAGATATATTTGGCTTCCTGGTTCCTCTCTCATCATAAGGGTCTTGTATATAACTCAGTCACTAAAATCTGAGACGCTGTACTGGTTGGTTTTATGTCAATTTCACACAAGCTGGAGTTACCACAGAGAAAGGAGTCTCCCTTGAGGAAATTCTTTCATGAGATCCAACTGTAAAGCATTTTATCAACTAGTGATCAAGGTGGGAGGGCCAAGCCCATTGTGGGTGGTGCCATCCCTGGGCTGGTAGACCTGGGATCTATAGGAAAGCAGGTTGAGCAAGCCAGGGGAAGCAAGCCAGTAAGTAACATCCCTCCATGGCCTCTGCATCAGCTCCTGCTTCCTGACCTGCTTGAGTTACAGTCCTGACTTTCTTTGGTGATGAACAGCAATGTGGAAGTATAAGCTGAATAAACCCTTTGCTCTCCAACTTGCTTCTTATTCATGATGTTTGCCAGGAATAGAAACCCTGATTAAGATGCCCTCATCAGAGTTCTCTGCTTCTAATCTTCTGATGTTCTCACAGTGAGTGAGGAGGATGGGAAGCAGGATGCCAGGGATTTGCTTTGCCCTTGGTGTAGGGTAATGTTTTCCTCAGAAAAGGAATTGTTCTGGTCAGTGGTCTTTTTAAACCCTGTGGGATTTCACTATTCATTTCTCAACAACCTCAAGGGTTTTCTGTCTTGTGAACTGCAATAGCTCTTTATCTGTACTAACGGCGATTCTTGCCCATTTTCAGACTTATTTATTATCAAAATTGTTAGTATTTAGAACTATAAATAGTCTAATGAACATGATCACAGAAATGATAGGCCTTCTGTGAGCCAAAGTATAATTTATTTAAGTAAAAAGAGTCAGTATATAATCTATTGTGTAAGTCAGGACAAGGTTCGAAGTAAAAAGAAATCTTTATTGAAAATGGCATTGTGCCTTTGGTCTTTTAACTAGAATGACACACAAAACTGTGAATTGATTCTTCTAACAAAAATGGGCTATTTAACTTCCAAAACAGCTATAAAGTTTTGCTACATCTTTAATAAAATAATGAATAGTCCTAATTTCCCTTGGCCATTGAACCTTGCCAGCTCTAATTTTCTTTCCCTATTAGAATTGCCTTCACTTCCTTAATTCAGTTTAGCTGTATGTTCATTTTAAGTACCATATTCTTTCCATTTCCCCTGCCCCAGGCCTACACATATGTAGCTTCTCACTGCCTTCAAGTTCTATTGCTGTGGTGATGAAGGAAAAGGTACATTGATGTGTGGAGGAACAGGTATGACTATATCTAATCATACACATTTGAATCAATTATTTAACCTTGTCAGCCATAACTGAAAGAGATGACAGTAACTGCCTACCTCACCTAGCCAGTTAAAAAAACAATATAATATAAACAAATGTTGCAACACAGACAATGCCCCCGCAACATTGCATAGTACATAAAACAAAAGTGAAACAAACCCATTTATAATACAACCCATATTCTGATTACAGTAATATGTCCTGACTAACATTTGTTGACCACTTACTGTGTTCCAGAGACAGCTGATGTTAACCATTTGTTACTGCATCAGGCTGTACTGATTGGCAAGTAGCCACTGTCCCTTACCAACATGGCCACTCCAGTCCTTTCCTATGATGCTAGTCTACCAGGACCCTAGAACTCTAAGGCTTTTGATTGCTGCCATAAAATACTATAACCAAAGGAAACTTGGCAAGGAAAGGATTTATTTCCATTTACAATTAATTCTCAGATCATGTCTCGCTCTGTCACTGAGGGAAGTCAGGGGAGAAACCTGAAGGCAAGAACTGAAGCAGAGATTGTGGAAGAAAATTGCTTATTGGCATTTTTTTTTTTTTAAATTCGCTCAGCCTGCTTTCTTATACCATCCCGGGCCACCTGCCCAAGGATGGCACTGCCCACAGTGGGATAGGCCTGCCCATAGTAATCTCTGAACAAAAGTAATGCGCTACAGACTTGCCTGTAGGGCAAGCCGATAGAGTCATTTCTCAATTGAGGTTCCCTTCCCAGATAACTTCAGCCATCATGCTGACAAGCCACCAAGAAACAGGTCACTGTGAGGATGTGTTCTGATTGGTTAGGATGAGAGAAGTGAGTTTCCACAAATGTTCCGTATTCTATCCAATCACGTCCAGTACTCTTACTCCTGTGTCTTAGACGGCTGACCTCATCTTTTGTGAGCATCGACCACGTCGCTGGGTCTCGGGTACTTTTCTGCCTCCTTATCACAAGCAGGCATTTTGATAACTTAAATGCTGACTATACCCATTCAGCTGGCTCCCTAAGGTTGCGGCAGCCTGTTGCTGGCCGGTACTTTCCTATACAGACCTGGGGAAATTTCAGCTGTTGGATTTGGTCTGTGAGTAGATTGAAGACCAAGGGAGGCAGAAAGAAAGCAATGAGTCTTCTTCAGCTACCGGTCAGTTCTGCTGCCTCACTGACATGGCAGGTATCTTAGGCAGACTGAAGGTAGGGACATGTAGGTCCCCTCTACCATTCACTTAAATTTTAGTTCTGTTTAATGATAGGCATCCCAGAAAATCCCTGGAATGCCTATTTACCATGATTAAATTTTGATTTTGTATAAAGCCTTATTTTATGTGGATGAATGTTTTACCTGCATGTATGCACTACGTGTGTACCTAGCACATGAGGAGGTTAGAAGAGGGGGTGGATATTCTGAAACTGGAGTTGCAGATGGTTATTGGTCAGCACGTGGGTGCTGGGAATCAAACCTGGAGCATCAAATGTTCTACACTGCTGACCGGCCCCTCAATTTCTTATTACGATCGAAGGAATAATTCTTATAAAAAATTTAAATGTCATACACAAAGGCACTAATTCTTATGTGGACAGAGGAGATAGCTAACGAACCGGCAACAAGCCAGTTGTTTTCTGAGCTCACTGTAGTATCTCAGGCATAATTCCACAAATCAATCTCTGATTTCTTCCCGGCTACAGTCTGCTCTTAATGGAAGGAGAAGGGATTTCAGAATGTGGCCTCGTCCTGATACTAAAGCCGTTATCACTGTCTTTGAAAATGTACTCTAATAAAACAATAACAAATCCAGTGTTTCTGGCACCACAAATTACAAACTCCGTGCAATATGAGACGTAGAAAACAGAGACCACAGTACCTGCCTCTCCACCCTAAAAAGTTCATCTGAACCCCCTAAGTCCTCTATCACTAACATCGTGATCAGATAGATCACATTGTCATGGTAACCGGAAAGTCAAATAATGGTGAATTTCCTTCTTAAGACAGTCCCCAATAGTGCATGTGGCAGATAATGTGTGGGACAGGCCATTTGTTTTGACAAGACCTGTGACTCACCAGTTCAGAAGGAACTCTAAAAGAGTGGAGTGAATGTCTTCTTCAAAGAAACGAATCCCAATTTCAAACATTTAGTTTGTATTGAAGAGTTATTCACTGAGCAGGTAAACAAGGTCATCGTGACTTCTTCGACACAGAGTTAGTTGCTCTTCTCCCACTGAACTAAATGCCATCGAAATACCTTTAAAGTTACACATTATGTAAGTTCCAGTGACTGCTCCACAGCAATCCCAATGTGACCAATGGAAGCTGTTCTCACACTGGTGCTGTGAAACTTTTCTTCAGCCTGCTAACAATAAAAAAAAAAAAAAAAAAAAAAAAAAAAAAAAAAAAAAAAGGATGCTCAATATGGAATGTATTTTATTCTCCTTTTATTCTAACTCATATTCTAGATTACCTTAACAAGTTACCCTGTAAAATAGAATACTCATAAAAGTATTATGTATATGGACATAGGCTTTCTTTCTTGTGTACATTTCATGTTTTGAGACAGTCTTGCCTTAGGCGAGGCTAGCCTAGAGTTTGTGGTAACCTTGCCTCCCTTCCTACTGCCGATAGGCATGAGTCACTGCTTTTAGATGCTTGTTGTTGCTGTTATTCTTCTTCTTCCTCTTTTTCTTCTTCTTCCTCTTCCTCTTTTTACTTCCTCCCCTCCTCCCCCACCTCTCTCCACTGCTTCTCCTTCCCCCCTCATCTGTGTTCACTGGTTTAAGCCTGTGTGTAGAGACCTGAGGTTACTGTTGGATCTCTCCCCCTATTGCTCTTCGTGTTTCTTTTTGAGACAAGATTTATCACTGGGTCTGAAGTTTACCTGTTTTCAGATAGACTAGGGGGGCTTCAAGTCTCCAGGGTCTAATTGTCTCTGGTCCCCTTCAAATCTACTGTTGTTTTTAAGGTCTGTAGACAAAAATTCAGGTCCTCTCTTTACCCATTGAGCAGTCTCCCGTCTTTTGATCTTTCTTAACTAAACCAAACTTCAAATATCTGAGTATCTGTACATGAAATGATAAATCTAGATTCTTTCTTCATACAACATGCAATTATCTTAAAATGGATCAAAGAAAGCGAAATACAAATGCTGAAATTGTCAGTTTCTTAGAGGAAAATCAGTAAGAATGAAGTTTCATGACCTCAGATCAGATGGTAGACTTAAGTAAAGTCATTATGTTATCATAATGAACAAGGATAGACAGACGAGAGAATTCATCACAATTAAAATCCACTGTGTATGAGAGGACAGGATTAGGAAGGAAGGGGCTGAGTTTTTTGAATGTCTGCTTGTAGTCTCAGAAGGCAGTGAGGGAAAGAGGACTGGAAGTTCAAAGCCAGCCTAAGCTACATAATAAACTGCTTCAACAAAACAAAGCAAAACAACAAACTCCCAAACTGTGAATCAGACCAACAAGCAAAAGCAAAGCCTCCAGGGTCTGTCTATCTCTGGACCCCTCGAAACCCACTGCTGTCATGACCAGGCCTTTAAAGTAATACATCCAGTAACACTCAGGTAGGTATTCTGTATAAACTCCCATGAAAACAAGACAACGTAGTAAAAAATGGACTCAAGGCTCAGACACACATTTTCCTCAAAGAGCATGTGACAACATCCAAGAATATGTGAGTATGAGCTCTGTTGTCACTGAGGAAATGCAAATCTAGGCTACACTAATGCACCTGTGGTTATTCCTCAGAGTTAACGTGACTGGGGCTGGAGTTATATAGGAGACATTTACCAGACCTGTCTGTGAGAGTATTTTCAGAGAGCCTACTTTAAACGTGCATGGCACCTTCCCATGGTCTGGGCTGTAATGCTGAATATAAAGAAGCAAGCTCAGTATGAATATTCTCTTTTTTGTGGGTCCTGATTGGATTCTGTGTGGCTAGCTGCCTCACGCTTGCATTGCTGCGCCCTTTGACCATGTTGTCTGCGTCCTGTTTTAAACTGAGAGCCAAAGTAGACCCTGGCTAGGGGTGAGAGAATGAAGAAAAGAAAGTCACCGAGAGACAAATGCACAAGGAAGCTGGGATCTGGTGGGATTCTGCTACGGCCAGCCCTGCAACCTGGAACCTAGTGTGTTTATTAGGTAGAACCAAGGGGGTGTCATTAGCTAGTCTCTGAAAGCCAGAAGGGCCAGGCTTTACCATCTGGGAAGAAGAAACCACAATTTCTAGTCTACACATATTGCTCAACCATTCAGTGATACTCTTAGTCAGATTCCCAAGGAGAACTTTGCTACCCATGTTTAGCCTGGACCATATGGATAAGGGCAATAGGACCTGAGACCTTGGAAATTCTCAATGTGGCTGAGCTCATTTCACAATATACATTCACATAGGATTTCACTCAACACTTCCTCTGCTACCTACAGGGTGTCCAGTCACAGTGACCAGGAAAGAAGCCAACACACTCCTCCACTGAAACTGGTGTAATTATGACACAAAAAAAGGCTGGGTGGGACAAGGGGCATCCTTGTGCATTGTCACTGGGAAAGTAATAGCGTGGAGATACAGTAAACTTGATTTCTCAAAGTTCTCAGCCTAGAGTTGCTACATGATTCAGCAATCCCACTTCCTAGACAATGTTATCCCAGACAATATTAAAAACAGGTGCTCCATCAAAAATGTATATGCAAATGTTTATAGCAGTCCTATTCACACCAGCCAAGAGGTGGACAGAATGGAGAAGTTCACTGTGTTATGCATGAATTAAACAAGAGGCAATACAGCAGCCAGAAGGAATGCCAAAGCCTGGAAGCAAGGAGGAGGCTCTGAAAAGCTGTCTTATGGGCACCATGTGGCCAGAGCACTCCCGGACTCATCACAACTGCTGTTGCCTGCATATAGCTTCTCTCCGAAGACAGAGCTAGTAGACATTCATTCATAGATAGGGGAGTTAAGGCAGCGAAGGGCATCTTTGGGGGTGGGGGGAGTCATCATGTTCAGTGATGGGAGTTACTCAGGGTCCAGTGGGGAGCTCTATACCTGTCCCCACATGAGCGGCCTGCTTAAACCAAGTAAGTCACGAAGCAAAAACCACAAAAAGAGATAAAAGTGGAGTGGAGACTTTTGGGGAAGTTTATTGAGGGAAGAAGGGAAAGAGAAGGTAGAGACATGAGCGTGAACAAAATGTTACATACCTGTGAACATGATGTTACATACATGTGAACATGATGTTATATACATATGAACACAATGTTATATACATGTATAATGCTGTTAAAGAAAAAAATTAAGATAAAAAGAAAAAATACTGTATTGGTCAAAGGGGAAGAGACATTTTCTTTAGTGGTGTAGCCACTGGGAGGGTGCCCATGCCCCTGTAAGCAACCCTAATGAAAATCAATGGATCTCAAAAAGAGAAAACATGACATGAAAGTAGAAGTTGGGGTGGGGGGAGGGTAGATGGAAGGAAGGAAGAAAGGGATTAATAGGATGGTGGAAAGACAAGAGAGGGTAACCAGGGTGTGTGCATTCAACTGAAATAAATTACATGCATGTGTGTATTGTGTACCGTCATGTGCAATTAATGTATGCTAATATAAACTGGAAAATAACAGAAGTGAAACAAACACTCCACCTCAAATCTTCAAGCAAACAAGTGCAAAGGTGCACTCTGTCAGTACCATAGAAGATTGTTTATCTGGGAGCTAAATGACATTTCACACCATGTTTCAACCGATTTTACTGGATAACATTTTGCTAATTCAATAGGCACACACAGACACACAAGAAAACTAAGTAATTTACTATCCTGTTTTCATAAAACACCCAGATGGGAAATCCTCAGTCTAGAAAGCAGACTGGAGGTAGCCAGGGCCTGGGATGACAATGGCAGTGCCACTGAGGAGGAAGTGAGGAGCTCCGAGCTGAAGCGGTGTTTTCTGGGGATGGAGAGCTTTTCTATAACTAGTTAGGACAGTGTTACAGCATTGTGACAATACCTGAGGCCACAGGGTCAGACAGGACAAATGTGGATAAAGAATTAAACATCATGTTGTTTAAAATTTGCAACCATAAAAATGATGGAGAAAAAAAAGTCTCTTCAAGGACTCAAACCAGAGCCTGGAGCAGTAGCTCAGTGGCTAAGAGCACTGGCTACAATTGTTAGAATCTGAATTTGTTTCCCAGTACCCACTATAACTCCAGTACTAGGGATCCAGTGCCTTCTCTTGAATAACCCAGATGCCTGCATACACACACACACACACACACACACACACACACACACACACACATGCACACACACACACACACACAGAGATATGCACAAAGAAATATTAAAATAAATATTAAAAACTTAAAATAACCAATTAAAAATTGACAATTGGACTATAACTTAATTTTGTGAAAACTTGTCCCTAAATCCTCTAAGTCTGTGTATACTGGTGAACTCAAGTTCGAAGCAAAGGAAATGAATCTGGAATCCATTTGACTATAGTGTATGAAGAATTTTTTGAAGAAGCATTTTCATGTAACCAAATCCAGGAGGCTCAGATGAAGGTGGGCTTCATGAAAATCTCCTGTTATTGAACTGTAAGTAGGAGATTTTAAATGCATATTCTTGTGAATGTCGTGTGAATGTGTGTATGCCTGTGTGTGTGTTTTGTTTCAGAAGAGTTTTCTAAGAGTTCCATAAGAGACACCTGAATCTTATTTTTTTCATAGTGTTTGCAAAAAAGGTCTAAAAAGAACGCAGCCATTTTCCATGTTTGAATCTTCAGGACAGTTATATTTCTCTGGATGTAATTTTAAAATTATTTCATTTCATTGAACAAGATACATAGTTCATTATAAAATAGCAAAGACATCCACAGAAGTGAAGATATCCACAGAAGTGAAGATATCCACAGAAGTGAAGATATCCACAGAAGTGAAGATATCCACAGAAGAGAAGATGTCCCACAGAAGGCAAGATGTCCCACAGAAGGGAAGATGTCCCACAGAAGGGAAGATGTCCCACAGAAGGGAAGATATCCACAGAAGTGAAGATATCCACAGAAGAGAAGATGTCCCACAGAAGGGAAGATGTCCCACAGAAGGGAAGATGTCCCACAGAAGGGAAGATGTTCCACAGAAATGAAGATATCCACAGAAGGGAAGATGTCCCACAGAAGGGAAGATGTCCCACAGAAGGGAAGATATCCACAGAAGGGAAGATGTCCCACAGAAGTGAAGATATCCACAGAAGGGAAGATATCCACAGAAGGGAAGATGTCCCACAGAAGGGAAGATATCCACAGAAGGGAAGATATCCACAGAAGGGAAGATGTCCCACAGAAGGGAAGATGTCCACAGAAGGGAAGATGTCCCACAGAAGGGAAGATATCCACAGAAGGGAAGATATCCACAGAAGGGAAGATGTCCCACAGAAGGGAAGATGTCCACAGAAGGGAAGATGTCCCACAGAAGGGAAGATGTCCCACAGAAGTGAAGATATCCACAGAAGGGAAGATATGCACAGAAGGGAAGATGTCCCACAGAAGGGAAGATATCCACAGAAGGGAAGATATCCACAGAAGGGAAGATGTCCCACAGAAGGGAAGATGTCCACAGAAGGGAAGATGTCCCACAGAAGGGAAGATATCCACAGAAGGGAAGATATCCACAGAAGGGAAGATGTCCCACAGAAGGGAAGATGTCCACAGAAGGGAAGATGTCCCACAGAAGGGAAGATGTCCCACAGAAGGGAAGATATCCACAGAAGTGAAGATACCCACAGAAGTGAAGATATCCACAAAAGGGAAGATGTCCCACAGAAGGGAAGATGTTCCACAGAAATGAAGATATCCACAGAAGGGAAGATGTCCACAGAAGGGAAGATGTCCCACAGAAGGGAAGATATCCACAGAAGAGAAGATGTCCCACAGAAGGGAAGATATCCACAGAAGGAAAGATGTCCCACAGAAGGGAAGATGTCCCACAGAAGGGAAGATGTCCCACAGAAGGGAAGATGTCCCACAGAAGGCTTTCCTTCTACCAGGATTTATGTTTAGTTCTCTCCTGAGAATCTTAGATGCCAACCCAGAGATTTCAACCATATCCAAGCAAGTGAACATGTATTGTGTGAATAATTTTCATTTTTTTACTCTTCTAGAACTACTTTACTTAATATGCATTTTTATAGATTGATATGTGCTTAGTTTTAGGAATCTCCATTGCCAAAAAGAAAAAGGAAAAAGAATCCATTATCCATCAGAATATTTTAAAAATTGCAACAATTTTGAAGTAATTTATTCAAAAACATCTTATTTAATATTCATGCACATATATAATGTATTTAATTAAGTTCCTTCCCCTTGGATTCTTTCCTTATTCCTTTACCATTTCCTTCCAAATTTATGTCATTATGTGCTTGCTCTCCCGGCCCCACTCTCTCATATTCAATGAACTCCATGGAGTGCTGCCTACAGGTCTGGGAACCTGTAGCTTGGGCATTCTCTCAGCCCTTTTCCCTGGTAGCCATCAACTGCTAATAGATCCTTAGATAGGGGTGGAACTTCATGATACACCCCCATTCCCATCTACATACATTTGAATCAAGTGTAGTGTTTATCAAGTGCAGAAGTCACTGTCGGTCTCTGTAAGATAGAGTCTGACATAAGCAACTCTTTTTTTTTTTCTCACTATGTAGCTCTGGCTGCCTTGGAACTCACTGTATAGATTAGACTGACTTTGAGGGATTACTGTGTGCTCAGCTTTCAGGTATAAGACATTTTTTGTTGTTGTTTTGTTTTTGTTTTTCTAATGTAAGCTTTTTTAGCAAACTGTCTTAATGTATATGTTAATCTTATTGGTTCCTATTCTCCAGTTAATTACGGATTGTGGTGTCAGGAGTGGTTCTAGAGAAACAAAGTTGTAAGGATGAATTTCTCTAATAAGCTTGGTAGTGTCTTGAGCTGGTTCTCCAACTGCACGAAACCTATGGACTAGAGATTCCTCTGGTAGCATGAAAAACACTGAACATCCCCGATGTGAACTAAAGAGCAATGCAAGATGTAATTTGATGATGCTCCCGATTTACCTATTTTGAGAATGTAGTTTAAAACACACACACATACACACACACACACACGTATAATATAATATATAACAAATATATAATATATGAAATATAATATATAATAAACAATATATAACATAATATACAAATAATTAATGCATAGTTTATAAAATATATAATGTGTTTCTTTATTTCTTTTTCAAACATCCCTGGTATAACTTAAATTTTTTTATATCAATCTCAGAATCATCCTCTGACTAAATTTGCATGTGTAAAAATAAAGCAAAAAATTAATAGGTAGAAAATGGAAAAAAAACATAAAATAACAGAATTCCTGAGATAAATATAATGAAATTATGTAAGTTATAAATACAAGATTTAACTTTTGGAGGTATGAATCATCTTCCATAAATGACATCTTAAGAGTTATCTTGAGGCATTTTTAGTGACTTATAAAATAATAATTTTACAATTAAAGAAATTTAGTTTATTATCCTTTCCCTTAAAATATCTGCAAGAAATTAGCATAATTTAAAACTTAATGGTAATTTAAAACTATATTTTAGCCTGTCTCCATAATCTTTTCAAGGCCATTAAGATATAGGAAAATCATTTAGTCTATATAAAATGGATCAACTTCCTAATAATGTGGTTATGTTTTACACTGATTATAGTTATTGGTGCCGTGCACAGTTTTACACATAAAAACATAAATAAGAAAAAGGAACTCGATTAACTTGTTAGAAATGCCACAGATAAATATCCCAAATGAGTAGCTTAAATCATGAAAGTTTGTTGTTTTTCCATCCTAGACAACTGGAAATCCAAGACTGGGGTTGTGTAGTAAGGATTTTGGTTTCTTAGAAAACTCAGCTATGTTTATGTGAGTAAGTGTTTGTTTTAAACCTGGGTGTGAGATACCGTGCTGCTTCAGACTGTCCACAGCCACTATGATTGTCTCATGGTGGAGAGGGTGTGATTTTTGCCAGCTGGGTAGCTTATGTTTGGCAGTCTGGGGACACTTGAGAGAATTTAAATAGAAAGACCTCAGAGGGCCTGTGGTGGCAGCTGCTGCCCCTCCCTACTGCTCCCCCCATCCCCCACTGTTGTGGGATCCTGTTGTTGCAGTTTGTCAAGTGGTTATGAGCAAAGAGACAAGAAGTAATTAGATATCCTGAGAATGGAGATCGGATTGCCCCAAGGAACTGGATGTCTCTAACAGGAAGGAAGCAGTCTAAATAGGTCTATGCCTCCTTTTCCACCTAGTATTGGGGGCTTGGGAGGGATTAGGATGGAGTAAGGGTTGGAATAGAGGTAGATAATGCAACCCAATAAAGAAGTTTAAAAAACTAGACACCTACAGCTCCTGAGCACCATGTACAAGACTATGCCCAGGCCTCTGCCCCAGCTCTGTAGAGCTGCTGCTGCCTTTGGTATTCTTGTAGAAAGAACCACAATCTGGATCTCCACTCTCATCCACACATGGAATTTTACCCGAGTGCACAGGTTTCCAGATTTCCCCTCGGTTAAAAAAAGATACGTTTCATTTATTCTTTGAGAACTGAGTACATGTGTTTTGATCAAATCTACCCCACTCTTTCCTCTCTAGTTCCAACCAGATCTACCACATTTCCCTCTCAACTTCATGTACCCACTAAAGTAACGGAGTCCAATTGGTGCTACAGTTATGTGCGTGGTTAGAAGACCAAATACAGAAACAGTAACAACATCTCAGGGGCCACATTCCTGAAGAAAACTGAAGTTCTTTCCTCCAGCAGTTGGCAGCCTTAAATAGCTGTTCAGCTAAGTGAGAACTCCATGAACTTCTCCCCTAACCATTTGACTAATTTGACCTTCTGCAGGTACATGAGCCCACAACCTCTGTGAGTTCATCTGTGCAACCTGACTTGCCTCGACTATGAAAACACCGTTTCGCAGCAGTCTACCACAACCTCTGTCTCTTACAATCTCTGCTCTGTCTTTCAAGATGATCGCTGGAGCTTTGGGGGTATGGGATATACAGGTTATGGATAATACCTTTTTGTTTTGTTTTATTTTATTTTTATGTATGTGAAGCTGTCTTTAGACACACCAGAAGAAGACATCAAATCCCACTACAGATGGTCCTGGTTTCAGAGAATTGAACTATTGACCTTTGGAAGAGCAGCCTGTGCTCTTAACCACTGGGCCATCTCTTCTGCTCAGATAACACCTTTTTAAGGAACACCCACCACACTATATCTTCATTAATTACCTCTGCAATGATGCAGTTCCAAATGAGGTACGTTCTGAATCTTCTCCCTCAAGTTCTGGCCTCCCACAGCCCCACCTCCTCACACCAACATTTCTGGAAGAAGGATTTTCATGATTAAAATTTGAGAGGGACAGTCTCCTTCTGGAGCCTGTAAAAACTGCTCTCCAGCTCATTTTCTTTTTTACTGTGCTTAAGACATATTCTATATTTTTATAACATTCAAATGTGTATTTACTACATGTCTTAGTCAGGGTATCTATTCCTGTACAAACATTATGACCAAGAAGCAAGTTGGGGAGTAAAGGGATTTATTCAGCTTACACTTTCACATTGCTGTTTATCACCAAAGGAAGTCAGGACTGGAACCCAAGCAGGACAGGAAGCAGGAGCTGATGCAGAGGCCATGGAGGGATGTCACTCACTGGCTTGCTTCCTCTGGCTTGCTCTGCCTGCTTTCTTATAGAACCCAGGTCTACCAGCCCAGGGATGGCACCACCCACAATGGGCTGGGCCCTCCCCCCTTGATCACTAATTAAGAAAATGCCTTACAGCTAGATCTCATAAAGGCATTTCCTCAACTGAAGCTCCTTTCTCTGTGATAACTTCAGCTTGTGTCAAGTTGACACAAAAACAGCCAGTACACTACACCAAGGCCATTTGCTCACATAGGCACTGGATTTTCCAGTCACAAGAACTTTATGGGTACACTTTATCATGAACTACCATGTCTCTAAATGTTATCAGCAATCCATGGTGGGCTTTCTTTGTTTATAATCTTAGTAAAAATTTGCAACTCTATGTAAAATATATATAATCAAGTTAATCTAAAATACTCGTGTATATGAGTCTGTTGTGCCAGAAGCATTTGTGACCTCCCCAAAAAAACCCCACCAATCACATTAGGATCTTTTTATTCAAATTTGAACTTGGGTCACACCACAGTCTCTGATGCAAGAGAATGGGAGCTCCCCCCCCCCCAGCCCAGTTTCAGGCAAGCATTCATAGAGGCTATAAGGGTGTATTTAGTTTGGTATACGTCTGATTGGGGGATGGGGTAGCCATTATGGACTTTAACAATGGCTGGTTCTGGGAGCCAAACCATACACTTAACTTCTGTTTTCCTCCTGATTGGTGGTTATTAGTCAGGGGTAGGCTTGTAACCTGGAGATGCAGATCTTTGGGGAAATAACCTGGAAACAAGTGGTAGATGCAGGTCTTGTTGAGGGGAGTAATGTGGAAATGGTCCTAGGTGTCAGTTTGTTAGTAAACTCGAGGTAGGTCAGGTTCTCTAGGATGAAGTCTGAATCCAAAAAGATTCTCTCTCAAGACTTCATGAAATCTACACTCTCTTAGCATGGTCTCTAAAGACACCTTCATAAAGGAACAAGGACCAAATAGGATCTATGTTCTTCCCCCTTAACTTGACATGAAAATGAGAGTCCAGGTTATATCCTACCATCAAATATGTGCGCTCTACTAAAGAGTGTCCCAGTGCTGTACACATTTTAAAGATGATCAGAAAGGCTAAAGTGATGGCTTAGTGGTCCAGAGAGCATACATAACTTTCTTCTCCTTCGCACAGCCAGAACTCAACTCCAGCAGCCATACCATGTAACTTATATCCATGTCTCCAGCTTTAGGGGTTCAGAAACCCACTCTGGCCTTCTTGGGCACTGCATTCACAGGCACACTCATGCGTGTGCACACACAAATTAAAAGTAAATTAAACCTCAAGTATATCTATCAGATGCACAAGAGTATTTTCTAAAAAAATATCAGCACCTATAAACACATACAAAATATATCTATACCTATATCATTTATATCTATATCTATATCATTTATGTCCATATCTATATCATTTATATCTATATCTATATCATTTATATCTATATCTATATCATTTATATCTATATTATTTATATCTATATCATTTATATCTATATCTATATCATTTATATCTATATCTACATCATTTATATCTATATCTCACAGAGAGAGACTGAGATAATGTCATTATATCATTTCCCTCTTTTCTATCCCCCAAACCCTTCCATATACTTTTTCTTCTTCAAATTCATGGTCTCTTTTTCATTAATTGTTGTTCATGCACACACACACATTCATTCATTCCTAAATCTGTATAATGTTTCTTTTATGTATGTTTTCAGGTCTGGCTATTTGGTACCAAATAACCAGTTGGCGTGCTCTTCCCCGGAGGAGACTGTTTACCCCTTACCCTGCTCTCAGCTTTCCTTGTGTAAGGCTGAGGCCTCATGGGCTTTCCTCTGTTCCAGTCCACTTCGGTCTGGCATGCCTATAAGGTGTTGTTCAGTCCCAGTTTAGGCAGCCATGTTGGCGAGGAACCCCTTCCTTGTGTAAACTGTAGCTAACACACAGTGCTCCCATGGGAGGCAACACAGATGACGCCCCAGAAACTCTCTGGCATAGCTGGAGTCAAAAAACAAGAGGACCTGCCTCAAACAAGGGGAAAGCCAAGGACCTAGGCCTGAGCTTGTCCTCTGACTTGCACAGGTGTGTTGTGTGCTTCCTTATTCACACATACAAACAGCACGCACGCATGCACACACACCATACACAAATAAAAACATTCGCTTCACCGCAGTTTTTAGAAATTTGTTTTTATAATTTATTCTAAACTTATTTAGAATTTTAAACACCTCATAGGAAAACAGCCTCATATCTGGAAGTCACATCTTTTTCTTAAAGTCAAGTCAATTTATTCTAATTAGTTCACAAATAGAAACATCACACTGCTGGTTTAAAGAAACCATAGGACGTTTATTATCTGTAATCAAGTTGAAAATCTTTTTTACTGCCTTTTTAACACATGTTTATTTAAAATTGTGAATTCTTACTTTTGCTTCTATACACATTTTTTTAAAGTAATGTCTTTGTTTATGTGTCTGTGTTTGTCACATATATGAAGGTACAGGAGGAGGCCAGAATGGTGACGGTCCCCTAGGGTTGCAGTTACAGTTACAGGGCCATGAGAACCAGATGTGTCCTCTGGTAGAACACAAGGGTTCTTAATAACACCCCTTAATGCCTTTTTAATTTTATTTCTTGTCTTTTTGAGACAGGGCTTCACTCTGTAACCCGGGCTGTCCTGGAGCTCACCATGTAGATCCCATTAGACTCGAACTCACAAAGCTCCTCCTGCCCCTGGCCCCTGAGTGCTGGTTATAAAGCCACGTGCTACTATGCAGAGTCCTGACTCTTTTTCCATAGTTATGACAGAGCATTTGATACATCAACTTGATCTGCTCATGGATTGCTAACATTGTTTCTGCTGTTAGATTAATGTTGACATTCACATTTACCAAGTTTTAGGTTTACTATTCATTTGAGTTGTTGCCCATCTTTCCTTAATGGCAAACTATAAATTGAGAAAGGGAGGCACCCCCCCCATCTGAGTGCCAATCCCCCAAACAGACCAAGTTGCTGTGGGACTAGGCACATTCTCTCCCACTGAGACCAGACAGGGCAGGCAGGCAGGCAGGCTCAAGGACAGCTCCTGCTCCAATTGTTTGGGGGACCTGCCAAGAAGAAAAGCTGTTCATCAGCTACCTATGTGTAGCCTAAGGCCCCTAGGTCCAGCCTGTGCTCAGTCTTTGGTTAAAGATTCAGTCCATAGGATCCTCTAAGGGTCCAGGTTAGTTGACTCTGTTGATCTTCCTGTGAAGTACCTGTCCTCTTCAGGCCCCTTAATCTTTCCCCCTATTCTTCTGTAAGACTTCCCCAAGCTCCATCTAATGTTTGGGTCTGAGTCTCTGTATCTCTTTCCATTGGTTACTGGGCAGAGCCTCTCAGAGGACAGTTATGCTAGGTTCCTATCATGCAAACAAAACATATCGTTAATAGCGTTAGGGATTGGTTCTTGCCTGTGGGATGGGTCTCAATCTGAGGCAGTCATTGGTTGGCTCTTTCTTTGTCCCTGCATATCTTGTAGGCAGGATCTATTTTGGGCTGAAGGTTTTGGGGTTGGATTGCTGTCTTTATGCCTCCACTGGCAATGCTGCCTGGCTACAGAAAGCAGCCATTTTAGGAGAATTAAAAAAAAAAATACAGCCACAGAAGAAAATCAGAGCCCCTTTATTATAAAATATAAAACTTTAGTATAATTTGTAAAAATTTTATAATTAGTATAATTTAGACTAATTACTAGAGATACCTAACTAGGATATTTTATGTATAGGCCTCAAGAAACTTTCCTTTATGGTAGAGAAAATTGTATGGAACATCTTTGTGTGGCTCCTACCCCCCAAGTGTTCTCAAGGCAGACACAGCGGCTATACAAGCACAGCGGAGCAGCAGCTGCAGAGCCCCGGGCTGATCCGACTCTGATTCTTTGAGTTTTGTTTTTAAACTCAAGCACTTATTCAGCGTTTGTCTTTCTTTGCCAAAGTTATTTGTTTTTTAAAGTGACATTGAGTGTACGATTCTCAGGCAGAGCAAATTATTCTTCAAATCACTGCAGTGAATTTAGACAAGCGAACACAGTCATGCGTCCCTCCACAAGCTGGACAAAAACTTCCCAGCATCCCTAGCGCTCTTCTCTGCTCTTTGTAGATAATGCCTCCTTGCAACGCTGATGGGCTCTCTGACACTGGAGCCCTCCCTGCTTGTTGCTGTCATCAATGAAATGTGGTTTTCATCAGTGATCTTCATTTGCATAAGCCCTTTGGGGATTTTCATTAAGACATATCAGAAATTCATTTGGTGACACTAAGTAGCATTCTCTTACATGGCTCGTCAGTTCTGAATTTCACATTCTTATTTCTTGATTTCAGATGCTATGAACAAAAAGACATCATGGATTTCATATTAGTCTATGAATATTCATTTTTATTTCTCTTACTTAATCACTAGAGATGAGGTCGTGGTCAGCATAGAAATTGTGTATTTAACTTTTTTAGGACGTGTCATCATGTTAAGTGACTGTGGTTTTTTTATTTAGAGACAACCCGTGAATTTCTAGCCAGTCACCATCCTTGCCTGTTAGATCAGGAAGTTTTAGCCATTCTAATAGGGGTGCAGTACCATCTTTTAATGGTTTTCTCGTGCATTTTCCAAATAACTAATGATATTGAGTATCTTTTCTTAGTGCTTAAAAGCCAGGTATTGCTTCTTCCTTTATGTATTTGTTTCCGCACTACTGACTTATATTTATAGATTTTAGATAAGAACTCTGAGCATATCTAGTTGCTCCTTTATGATGAGGTCAAAATTCAGAGAATTTATCCTACATCAAACACATTTCGTAAGTCTGACTACAGCTTAGTCTAGCTTTTCTTCGACATACTTTGAACACTGGCATTTCCCTGAAATTGGCTATGCAATCTTATAAAAAGTCAGCTGGAATGTCTCCTGTTAATTAATGTCCTGCACACAGTACCTTGTAGAGTGTTGGTTACTTACAAAACATCTACTCTTATTGAACATTCTGGAAATTAACGTAAGTACAGTGACTTTAGTAAACCAATAGATTTGTTTCACATAAATGACATGTGGCAACTGTACTCTGTTAGTTTTGAAAAAGGATACAGATGCAAGGGTGTTTCATCAAAGAAGGATACAGATGTTTGTTTCACTGAAGAAGGATGGCCTCACTTATATAGGCAGTACAAACTGGATTCAGTGGGATATTTTTATAAAGAGAAGGACTTGGATGGGCATATGTCTTAGGGTTTCTATTCCTGCACAAAACATTATGAACAAGAAGCTAGCTGGGGGAAAAAGGGTTTATTCAGCTTACACTTTCACATTGCTATTTATCACCAAAGGAAGTCAGGACTGGAACTCAAGCTGGTCAGGAAGCAGGAGCTGATGCAGAGGACATGGAAGGATGTCACTTACTGGCTTGCTTCCCCAGCCTTGCTCAGCTTGCTTTCTTATAGAACACAGGGGTAGTAGCCCAGGCATGGCACCACTCACAGTGGGCCCTTCCACCCTAGATCACTAATTGAGAAAATGCCTTATAGCTGGATCTCATGGAAGCATTCCCTCAAGGGAGATTCCTTTCTCTGTGACAACTCCAGCTTGTGGCAAGTTGACACATAACCAGCCGGTACAGCATGAATAGGAAGGTGGTATTGAATCTGAGAGGAGTCGGTGAGTAGAGCAGGGAACAAAATGCATTGATCCAAAAATCATTGAATTGATTAATGTAATGTTCTAAAAAAAAAAAAAAAAAAAAAACAGCCTTCAGCTACAGTAATTCCTTCTTAAGCTCTTTTCCATTCAGTTTCGTCAGAAAAGCAATCTTTCCACACGAATGACACCTAATTCTGGACACAGTTCTCATCTCTTGTGTTTGAAGTTTAAGGAAGAATTATAGGACAAATAAGAGGAGTCCCCAAGGGAAGTGATCAGGGAGTAGGGGGTTCACATGCTGCTCTGTGATTCTGGTACCCAGTGATATTTTCTAACTTTCTGACCAAAGGAAGGTCAAACCAATAGTGTACTTTCTCCATAGCAAGGCATATGTGGGCAAGAATGGTGTGAGGACTGAGAAAGAGGATATTCTGAAATAAAATCAGACATAGAAAATTAGCTTCAATTTCTAAAATATTCGAAATTACCAAGAAATTGTTTTAGCGCAATCATAAATATTCCTGCTAGCTTTTTCTCAAGTACAGACTTGTATTTTTCTTTAGGTATTAGTATTTCATTTATTTCATTTAAGCTTAAAATAAAGGGCTGGAGAGATGGCTCAGTGGTTAAGAGCACTGACTGTTCTTCCAGAGGTCCTGAGTTAAATTCCCAGCAACCACATGGTAGCTCACAGCCATCTCTAAAGGGATTTAATGCTCTCATCTGATGTGTCTGAAGACAGCTACAGCATATTCATATAAACAAAAGAAATAAATGTTTAAAAAGTTTAAAATGAAACTCAATTCTACTTTAGAATGCAGGAGTATGGCGTTGTGAGGAGGATTTTCTCATTATGCATTTGTCCAGTTCTTTATTGGTGTCCTGATGTTTTTCTTTTTTTATGATTTATTTATTTATTTTATGTATGTAAGTACACTGTGGCTGTCTTCAGACACATCAGAAGAGGACACTGGATCCCATTACAGATGGCTATGAGCCATCATGTGGTTTCTGGGAATTGAACTCAAGACCTCTGGAAGAGGTCTTGTACTCTTAACCCCTGAGCCGTCTCTCCAGCTCCCAGTTGTGATGTTTTTCACCCTGATGGCTACGTGCGTCTTACCTGCCATCAGTTCTGGAAGAACCTGTCAAACGCATTGACAATGACTGACAATGCTAATTACACAGTAATGTCACAATCTTAGGTGTAGTATGAAGGGATAGACTTAGATGTCCAGCAGGCTGTAGTCAGTGTGATATCGCCTACCTTTGTGATTCCTTTTGATCTCAAAGGACATTTATTATTTAAGAAAATTTGGTGCTTAAGATGTACCACTTGTGTCTGGATACCTCCATGGTGAGTTGTTTCTGTGTTTGACTAATTGTGCCTTTCTGTAATGCTCTCTCTCTCTCTCTCTCTCTCTCTCTCTCTCTCTCTCTCTCTCTCTCTCTCTTTCTGTGAAAAGAGGTTTCTGTGACTAAGATCTACATTTATCTATGGGCATAAAGGTAAATACTTAGAATGTCATTAAATGTCACTAGGTTCATGATATTGGTGATAGTAGAGTCTTTGGGGTCTCTGTTGGTTCACAGTACCAAGCATGATTTCTTTTCTATTAAGCAGGCCTTAAATCTGATAGAATAGGTGTAGGTGATCCACCCCAAGATTTAGAGGTCACTATTTGGTTCAGTCATTTTTGTAATTCATAGGTTTCATAGCTGGCTAGGGTGACCAGTCGTCCTCCCCCTTGGCATCTTGGTGTATCTACAACACAATTCCTGAACCCGAAGCTCAGGGAACATTGTGGAAGAGGTGGAATAGTGGTTGTAAGAGCCGGAGGACAAGGAAGTCTGCTGCACACTGTGCCATCTAGTTGGGGAAGCCACACCCATTAAATCTCAACAACATGGCTGCCTGAAGAAGACCGGAGCAGTCACAACAGCCTTTATATTGACATCCTGGCATAAATGGGGGGCAATGTCAGAGGTCCCATCCCTAGATGAAGAGCTACAATCAATTAATGACATGTGAAGAGAGGGAGAATACGTTTTCTTCAAAGATGAACCACCTGGCTGGTTCTACAATATCAAGTATCCCTAGAAAAATGCACATGCAGACAATGCTAAAGGAACTCAGAGTTTTGTATTTACATATTGTCTTAGCACTTTATTATTCTGAACAGACATCATGAGTAAAACAATTCTTATATAAGGACAACATTTAATTGGGCTGGCTTACAGGTTCAGAGGTTCAGTCCATTATCATCAAGGTAGGAGCATGGCAGCATCCAGGCAGGCATGGTGCAGGAGGAGCTGAGAGTTCTGTATCTTCATCTGAAGGCTACTAGCAGACTACTGGTTTCTAGGTAGCTAGGATGAGGGTCTTAAAGCAACACTCACAGTGACACACCTACTCCAACAAGGCCACACCTACCCCAACAGGGCAACTACTTCTAATAGTGCCACTCTGTGCTGAGCATCTACAAATCATCACATATATTTATTCTTTTATATGTATATGGTGCATGCATATACGTATATGAACAATGGTGAAAAATGAGAAGAGCATGATTTTGGGAGTTTGTAGGGAACATGAGAGGGGTAGGGGAGAAGAGAAGGAGGAAAACAACATTGTTTTATTTTAACTAAATTAAAACAAAAATTTGAAAAGTGGGTAAATTAAAAAGCTTGAACAGAAGAATCCTTACAAGCAATGGCAGAGAGATGAAAGGCTTAGATGGTACAGCATCAGTTAGCATTTAGGAAAACTTCTCTGACCAAACCAGAGCATTTCCTTGTGAGGCTTTGGGAAGTCTCAATGCTCTCTGGGTCGGTTACTGTCAGAAGAAATGATGTAGACACTCTGATCCTATGCACCAATAGCTCAAAATGAAACTATGTTTTTAGGCAGAGAAGAGACATAGAAATGATTGGTTTTGGAAAGGTTAATAACATTTAAGTTGGCTCAAGGAAAATCTGGAGAATGAGATTAGAATCTAATATGTCAGCTTTCACGTGTCCTTCAGCACAGTTGGGCACATATATATATATATATTTTTTTTTTCAATAATTTTATGGGAAAACCCTGCTAGCAGTAATTACACACCCTTTCTCACGCCATGATCCTCAGCTCCAATCCTTTAATTTCCACCTTATCTTTTTATATGAAGAATATAATAATATACTTTGATCAGATTCTTTCTCTTTTCTCAACTGATTCCCACTTTTTTCCCCCCACCCAACTTCATTTCTCTCAAGGGAGAAAAATCCCCCTAAAATCAAAAACAAGCAAAGAAAAAAAAAACTCAAAATAAACTAACAGGACATAAGAAACATGGAATCTACTTTGTGTTGGCCAACTACCTCTGGGCATAGGACCTGCCCTGGAGTGTGGTTGAAATGTCCATTGGACAGACAACACATATATTCCCTTTCCCAGCAGATATTAATTGCAGATAGCAATCTATGAGACTTTGTGTTCGCTGCTCCTTCTCAGTGCGGGGATTTAGTGGGTGGAACTTGTGCAGGTCGTGAGTATGCTGCCACCGTCTTAGTAAGTTTGTACGTGGGTGAGCTTCATTGGGGATGCTGTCCTCATGGAATCAGTGTGCTACTTACTTAATGTCAACTTAACACAAGCAAGAGTCATTTTGGACGAGGGAACTTCAACTGAGAAAATACCCACGCTAGGTTGGACTCTGTGTGAGCCTGTGATGTAAATTCTCTTGATTGATAAGTGATTTTGGTGGACCCCTGTTGGAACATGGTCCAGGAATGGCGTCATATGAGAATTCTGTGTGCTTGTAAGAATTCTCTGAGAAGACAAGCTGTTTCTTCAAAAGTAGGAATTGTTCTTGGAATGTGTTTTCATGCTCTTCCCAGGTGTAGCAGATAGGAAGTGAATTTACTTTGATGACTACTTGTATGTTTAAACTATCTTTCTATACCTATGGGGGGGAAAACATTTTTGCTATGTGTGGTTGTCTTTGTACACAGCTTGAACTCATGAGAACTTTATTCATGTGGCCTTTCTTAATCCTCAGAGTATAAATTCTATGAGGCTCTGGATAAAGTTGGCTACTGCATGGGACTTTAGTCAGCCTCTTTTATCAGCTCCATTCTCCCAGTTCCCACAGCCTGTGGAGTGGTGACAGACCCCCCTCACTGTAGGAGATAGCACCCTTGGGCTGGTGGTTCATGGTGCTATAAAAGCAGGGTGAAAAAGCCATGAGGAGTAAGCTAGTTAGCAGCATTTCATGGCATCAGAATTATGGCTTGCCTCCAGGTTCCTGTCCTGTGTGAGTTCTGGCTTAACTTTCTCAGATGTTGTACTACAAGTTGTAAGATGGAACAAACTCTTTCCTCCCACAAATTCTTTGGCTCTTACAGTCTTGTGCCTTCCTTTCTGCACAGATCCCTGAACCCTAAGGGGTGGGGGGTGTTTATAATGGCATCCCATTTAAGGTCGAATGTTCCAAAATCTCTCCCTGTGTATTATCTAATTGTGGCCTCTGTATTAATTTCAACTATTAGAAGAAAAGGCTTTTCTCATTAGGACTGAGTGAGGCAGTGAATGTGGATACAGCAGTATATAATCAGAAGTCATATTGCTGCTATTCTTGTTTAGTTCTATAATAGGTCTATGTTCCTGGGTCCATGACCTATCTAGTCCCAGGTTTGTGGTCATTTTAACAGTACCAACAATGGGGTCCACCTCATAGAATGAACCTAAAATCCAGTTTTAAAGAAGTGATCGGTTATTTCTACAACATTTGTGTCGCTACTGGAGCAGTGTGTCTTTCAGACAGGTTGCTGCTGTAGACCTCAGGATTCGTAGCTGGGTGACACAGAGGGTTCCTTTGATCCTCTGACAGTATACAAAGTACCCTGTAGCATCATGCTGGATGCAGGTCTGACATCCAGACATTAACTACTGCTATAATCAAGTTGTAATAATATCCTAGTCTCTAGAACCTGCAGCCACCACCATTTTAATTTTGTGTGTGTATGAGTGTTTTTGCCTGCATGTATGCCTAGGTACTACATGTGTGCAGAGGCCCCAGAGGCCAATACAGGACATCTGTTTCCCTGAGACTGGAGTTACAGATGGTTGTGATCTGACGTGTGTGTGCTGGGAATCAGAGCTGTCCTCTAGAACAGCTATTGTTCTTAACTGCTCAGTTACAACCCCCATGCACTCAATATATTCACTTCCTCTTATTTCAGAGACCAATTTTAAGAAATTGGCTCATGATATTATAATAGCTGGTGAGTTCAAAGTTCACAGGAGGGCTGGCATCGTAAAAGTTTCACTTTAGGCTCATGTTTCACTTTTGAGACAGACTTTGAGTCTTCCTTCACAGGAAAGCTAAGTTTTAGCTATAAGGCTTTCTACTTGACTGGATGAGGATAATCTACATTTTTTGGGAGAAAGCTTACTTACACGTAACCTATTTTTGGTAATATACCATTCCTTTTCACTAATGCATATGCCTGTATATTGTAGCCTAGACAACAGGCACACACAACTGGCCAGTACAAACATTTCTCAGATGTCAATATCACATTTGCACTGACTGTTCCTAGGAAGCTCTCTCGATTGCTTCACTTTGTCCAGTTTGGCTCTCTGTTAATTCTCATATGCCACCAAAAGGAGCTTTTCTGATGATGGCTGAGTGAGCATGGTCTGTGAGTATAGCAGAATAACATGAGGAGACATTTTATTGCTATGTTCCTTTAGCTGAACAATAGTTTGGTCTTCTCTGAGGCTCATGGCTGAGGTTTCAGACTCTTGGCCAGTCAAGTATCAGGCCTGGGCTCCATTTTATGAGTGGACCTTAAATCCAAGAGTGGTTGGTTACTCCTATAATATCTGTGCCACTATTGTGCAGGTATATCATGCAAGAAGGTTACCATTGTCACAGGATTAGTAGCTAGGTTGATAGCCCATGGAGAACCTTCCAGTACCACGAATACTAGTCAGTGTGGGTGAAGGTTCTACTTGGGCACCAGTTTGACTTCTCTGAGTTTATTAAGATATGTTAGTGTTGTCTTCAGTAATGAGGCCTTACCATCAGTTTATGGAAAGCAACCAAAAGCATTGGCAATAGCCTAAGATGTTTAGGGTTTCCATAGGGCCCCTTTTGACAATGACTCCACTAAATGTATCTCATTCCTGGCACTGAGGTTTCATTTGGTGGAGAAAGATGTTTAGTTTGAGCACAGTCTCCCTCATTTGGTGATTTCATCTAGATTTCTTTCATATATGTATTTATTTTAGGAAGGTTCTTCAATAATAGGTTTCAGTATGACCCTTCAAACAGCCATTAGTATTACCAACGTGCTTTTTTATGTCCAGCTGAGTTATGTTTGTGAATAAAATTGTATGCACATAGACACACACATATTTACTTAACTTCCTATTTATACTTGCATAATTTATCCTCACTAAATGAACATATAATTAGTATTTATAAGGCTATCATCAAAATAAAGAATAAGTTCCCATGAACCAATTTGAGAGAAAATACTGATTTTATCAACATGCTACTATAAGAGATTGTTTCCAGCTCACAAGGATCTGTTGCTGGGCCATTAACACTCCTTCTAAACATACATGTGAATAAGTTAATTTTAAAACAAGAGAGCAAATATGTCATTTTTGTCTGGAGACTTTTCTCAATTTATATCAGACCCGGAGTCACTTTGTACCACCATTTCCTATGTCCTAACATCAGTGTCATAGTAAGGAGCTAGTTCTCTGCAAAGGAAGAATGAAGCACAGGGGGGCTGCTGTGGGATGCAAAGGCAATTTGCTTATTTAACTGTTGCTAAGTGTTGGAGGAAGAGCCAGGCCAAAACAGTGAGTGTTTCTGAATAGCAACTGGCCAATTAGAGCAGGGGCCTGCCATCACGGTTTGAAAAGTGGGGAAGAATTAAAACAGAATAGCCAGAAAATGAAAAGCCAAAATTGAAGATTGTCATTCAGACAATAGTCAAGATACAATAGCTACTGCAAAACATTACTCATTTAATTGGTTTTCCTTAAAAAGAATGCTATTGCAATATAATATTTTCTTCCCTTCAACATTTGCTATCTAGCAATGTGGAATGTATCAGCAAGAGAAATTATATAAAAATGAAATCCTTACACGACAAGCTGTTGGTTCCAGGTGCTGGCCTTTGAGCCTCACCTTCTTTTCTCTCTTCCAGTTGTTGTTCAGGAGCTTCTCACTTTATTTTCTGAAACAAAGTCCCCCATTGGAGACTAGCACACACTGATTGGGCTAGAACATCCCATTCCTGGGGTTATAAGCCCACACATCTGCACTCAGCTTTTTATGCTGGGAATCAAACTCAGAGCTTCATAGTTTCATGGGAAGTATTTCACTGACTGAGCTCCATCTCTGGTTTCCTATTTCTTTTCCCTTTTGGGTTTCCTCGAGTCCATTCATTTTTTTTTTTTTTTTGTTAATTTGTTATCTAGAAATACTACATCATAAATTTTTGCAAAAGACAATAGAGAATCACTAGTGGAAAGCATGTTTGTGTCTTTTTTATTATTTCTATAATTCAAACATTAATTTCTTCAAGGAACCACAGTAAATTTTTAATGACAGATAATCCTGGCAGACATAACTTTCCAAGCTCTGTCCACACAGAAGCTCTGAATGGTGGGGTGCTGCCTGAATTGTGTGACGCCCTCTGAGGTACAGCATCTCACAGCTGGGTCTGTCCTGGGCCAAGCAGCCACCTCCATATTTATTCTCCCCGCCTTTTAAAAACTTAGCAGAGATACTTTATTTATTATTTGCACCTTTTATCACAACCATTTTTTATTTTTTTCTTTACATCGCCCTCCTTTGCTTTGATTGCTATTGTTATAGACATACACACATAGGCATATGGAACATAAAGACATGGAATTACAACCTGCTGAGTCTGTTTGGTGTCAGTTCCGTACCACAATCATTTTATTCATATTTCGTGGACCCGGGGAACAGTAAGTTTTATTATAACACTTCACAAATATTGTACTTTGCTCATATGCTATTTCCTTCCGTTCAAACTGTGTAAACACCCATCAAAGATAAATATTATAGAATTAAAAACTAGTGTTTGGAGAAAGAAAGGGGTATTCTGAATCTCATGGAGGATGTGATTTTTCTGGAAGGGGTGGTTTCAGGAAGGGTTCTTGGGGAGTGCTACATGTTGCCAACAACAGCCCAATTTCTCTGCTCCTTGGATTGGGTTTTTATGGTATTGGCTGCTTTGGGACATGTCACCTTTGACATATTGTCTCAGTCTGGTGTTTGCTTGTTTATTATTATAAAAAGGCACCCAAGTCTTGCCAAGTTTATTAGGAAGAAACTAACTCAGATTTATGGACCTTGTGGCTGTGAAGTTCAAGAGCATGGTGTGGCTGTGTGGATGGCTTAGGACGAACCCTTTCTGCATCCTTTCCTGGTAGAGAGCGTCACAGGTCTCTGTCTTCTCAGAAAGCAGTATGTCTTCCTGTGGCTCCTACCCTCAGAGCTTTGTCTAATATTAATCATTTCCCAAATATGCCATCTCTTAAGTACTGAAAATTAGACTTCAGGAATTAAGCTTTCAACATCCGAGTTCCAAACCACTTGACTAGGAATCCAGATGCCCTGCACCATTGATTCTCTTTTAAAATCTTTACATAAGTATTTGGGAATCCCATGCATACATGCAATACATTTTGATCAATTCTATGCCCTCTCCTATTTCTCCCCTATTCTGCACCACTCTTTCCTACCAATGTCATATATTCAGTTTAAACCTACTGAGTACACTCAATGCTGTCAGTATGTTCATGGGTGTAGGACCATCAACTGGAGCATGGCAGCCTCTTGAGAATGTAGGTTCTATTGGGGGTGTGGTTTATCCCTGAATCGAATTCACCAGCTCCTAGCAACCATCAATTGCCAATAGTTCCTTGCAAAAGGTCTGGCTTCATAAGCCCCTCTCCACTCCATACTGGGATTAAGGCTTCATTTTGTGTATGTCTTGTGTATGCAGTCACAGCCACAGTGAGCTTACATCTGCGATGCTCATGGGAGCTCTGTAGAGACATACTGAAATTTTATCTCTCAACGAAGTCAGAGATAATAAGCCTAGACTGCTATAGAAACTCCCTAACTTCGTTCAGCCTTAGACTTGGGGTTCTGTGGAGTCCCTGGGCATAATCTCTTCCTTCTTTATAGAACACCATTGGTACCTCCTTATCTTTAAAACAAAATGACACACACACACAAAAGATACCTCAAATTAATAAAAAAAAAAGATTGTTCTACCTGTTTAGACCTTAAAAGTCTCTATGTTCTTCAAAATCTTAGAGGCAAGAAATTAATGACAAGGCTATCTTGAAATGGGTGGACACATGAGAAAAATATAATTAATTTACTTGACAACAAAATAATTGACAAAAATAAGACATTAATATTTTAATTACTATGTTTTCTAGTCAAGGTTACCATTGTTGTGATGAAACACTGTGACCAAAAGCAAGTTGGGGAGGAAAGGATTTCTTTGGTTTCCATGTCCACACATAGTTCACCACAGAAGGAAGGACAGGAGCTCAAGCAGGACCGGAGTCTGGAGGCGGAGCTGCTGCAGAGGCCATGATGGAGTGTGGCTTACACGCTTGCCCAGCTTGCTTCCTTATAGACCCCCAAAATAAGCCCAGGGATGGTTTCAACCATCAACCCCCAACTAAGAAAATGCCCTCCAAGCTTGCCCACAGCCCTGTCTTCTTGAGGCATTTTCTCAACTGAGGCTCCTCCTTCTCTAATGAGTTTAACATGTGTCAAACTGATATAAAATTAGCCAGAGCACTATCTAAGCATCCAATCATGTTATTTTTTTTTACCACTTATTGAAAGTGTGAAGCTAGTTTTATATTTTCTTTAAAGACATTGGGTTTCAATTTTCATTTCCATAATATAAAACGACAGGGACCTGAGGTGATACTAAAGTAAGGGAAGTCATCCCTTAGCGCATGAAGCACGTACTTTAGTTCCAGTTAAGAACGGAGGGAATTTTGGCATTCAAAACTCCAACAAGTAAATGTGCTCCTGACACAGATGGCATAAGGTTGGACTGGGAAGGTTTAGCTGATAGGAGCTGTGAAGTCTGTGAACCATTGACTCAGGAAGAGAAGATAAAATGTTACAACCCTCCGGATACCAAGCGAAAGGACCGTGATAAATACCAAATGTGACAGCCAAGCGCAGGGAAGCCTTAGAATCCCAGATTGTACTTGAACGTTTGGTTTTATGATTTGAAATATTCATGCTCTTGTGTCCTGCTTTCCATTTCTTTTATTAATTCAAACACATGTTAATACATGTATCTGTGAAGTTATCAATGTTAGGTAGGTACTGTACACTTTTTAAAATGTTCTCATCCCCTCCCTGTCTTTCTCTCTCTCTTTAAGAGGAACAGGGAAAGGATGTCTCCTGAATGTTTGCTTAATATCAGGTTCTTGCTATGAATTTCTCAGAAGTTATCTTGGTCTAGTCAGAAGGCTCAGAAGTTAATTAAGGTTCTTTCTGCCAAGCCTGACAATTTGAGTTTGATCACTGGAACCCACATGGTGGAAGGAGAGAACAGACTCCTTTGGATTTTTCTCTGGCCTTCCCATGTGTGCCATGGCAGGTATACGAAATAAATAAATGTAAAAGGGAATTTAAGAAAATACACGATTTAATCTTATGATATTTTAACATGACATGAAATTTTAATTAAAAGTTTATTACTTTGAAATCACATGTAACATCCCTCCTCCCCTTCACCAGTGCCCTCTCCTTCCCTATTATTTTTGGGCAAATTATGGAATGAGGAGAGTCTGTATTAGGATGTCTCTACTGGGGACCGGTGCTATACTTTAGTTGGTTTTCTTTGCCAGCTTCTGGCCTATTATGGCTGTACCATGAAAAAGTCATGTCCCATGACAGACAAGGACACCAAGATTAAATCACAGTGTATTTGGGGTGCTATAAAATACCATAGACTGTTTTTCCCTAAATAATAGGGAAGTATTTCTGTTCTAGATGCTTGAGGTGTGTAGATCAAGATGCCAGCAGGCTTGGTGCCAGGTAAGGATGTGTTCCTTGCTCCTGAGTGACCCGTTATTGCTGTGTCTGGTGTGATGGAGAAGGACCTCCACTCTATCTCTGTGATAAGCATCCAATCTCAGGCAGGAAGACAAAGGCCTCTGGATTTAAACACATCTCAAGGTTTACTTGCTAATATCACCACCTTGAAGATTAAATTTCAATAGAAAATTTGATAAAACTCATTAAGAATGTACAGCCCATGCACGCCACAGCCAAGGGACTGTGAGAATTGGAACAGTGAGTTTTCATTCCTGCAAACCTCTCTCCTCTCTACAGGAGAAATTGGAAGTTACCTGGGCACAAACTTTGACTTATGCTTTCTTTAAATGTGGCTCCCCTAAATGTTTTCTTTCTTGGCATTTCACTTTGAAGAGCATGCTAATATCTGAACCCATATTAAATAATTCGATTGTACAAGGTTGTACACCCTTGCTTAAAATTTATTGGAATCTTCTCTTGTAGAAACAAGACAGAAAGCTTCAAGGTTGAGGGTCTTTAGTATCATCTTGAGTAAAACTGGTGATATTGAACTTGAGCTGCTTTTGTTCAGCAATGCCCATTCACAGTGATACCAGGACAGCCAGGCTTAAGGGAAGCAGGGGACACTGCACAAAGGGGGAGGCAGCTTCTGAGTCTGCTGTGTATTCCGCAAAAGTCAAGATGAATATTGAGATAGCTGTAATATACTCGACCAACAAAGTTGGTGGTAAGATTTCTTATGTGGCTCGGGGCAGAAAGCAATCCCAGTGAATATTAAAAATTTCAATTTAATAATTTAACCCAAACTTAAACTGCTAATGAGTTTTCTTTAAAAAATAATGATACTGTGTGATCACAGAAATTTAATATAAGACCAAAAAAAAAAAAAAAAAAAAAAAAAAGAAAGAAAGAAAGAAAGAAAGGAAAGGAAAGGAAAAGAAAAAAAGGGAAAAAAACAAACAAATTAATTCTTCTTTTAATTTTAATTTTATTTTATAGACAAGGTTTCTTGTAGTGCTGGCTGTCCTAGAGCTCGCTAGGTAAGACTAGCTTTGAACTTAGAATTGAGATCCACCTGCTTCTGTCTCCTGAAAGCTGGGACTAAAGGTGTGCAGCACTGTGCCTGGTGTAAATATAATTCTCAGAAGAAAAGCCATAAAGCCAATAATATATAAAGATCTCACTTTGAAATCTGATTATATAAGAAATAGTATAAATTAAGTTACCCAGGAAAGGACAAGGTGAAAGTGAATTTTAGTTTGTACTTTACTGTTGTAAGAAAGGTTGACAATTATTGTTTCCAAGTTTGATCTACTTCTACCTATCTAAACACGGGAAATGAATAAACCATGACACATAAAAACACAGCGATGTCGCCGCTCCTTTTTATTGGTATCAGGTGTTGTGTTTCTGTTTTTTTTATTTTTCCAATTCTCTAATCGGATGTATAAACACAGCTTATTTGAGTCAGTTGGGAAGTGTTACATAGAGACACCACCATTGGCATCATGGTTTATGTATTTTTAATCTCTGTAATTTAGCACTGTAATGAATATAGACAAGTCATAGCTTTGGCTCGGAGATGTCGGATAGAAATTGTCACTGGGACTGAATATGCATAAATTAGTCTCAACTCTGTAAGACGTAACTGATAGAAATATAACTGTTGGGGGTTCAGAATACAAATCATCTGATTCTCTTTCAATGCATTTGCAAATATAGAAGATGGTCTAAATGGTTGTAAGTAACTTGCTTTATTTCAAAGGTAAGCTTGTGAAAAAAACTTAAAACACAAAATACCAAAGCAAACACTATGGTGATACAGTCCACATGCCTTCTTTCCTCTGCCTCTGTGAAGACCCTTTGGGGTGCAATAGAGTGGGTATAGCTGTTCTCACCTTAGTGTGAAAAAAATGATACAGGGCTTTCCTGCTTTTATTAATGAATATCTATCTGTCCATGAGACTGTTGCAGCAAAGGTGGATATTGTAAATTTTGCTTTATTAACAATTCAATATTAATCTTTTTTGGGGGTGCATTTTGCCTATTAAAAACTTCTAGATGGGTCTGGAACCTGAATGATGGCTTTTCTTCTTGTTCTGCTTCAGAGACTTGACAGCTTAAAATATTGATTGCATCTTTCTATATGTGCAGTAGGGGTATGCATAGTTCTGATAAACTAAAATAAATAAACAAATAAAATAATAAACAAACAAGAAGTATAACCCGAAAAGTGACATCATTCTACTTAGAGCAATGGCTTTCGGAATAAGAAATACATCACTCATGGGGGTGCTGTGGGAATTGTGAGAGTTAAGGGCCAAACAGACTCAGTTTAGATGTGAGAAGAAAATCAGTCACACAACCTAAAGGAGAGCAGCCAGGGAGTCAGCAAATCAGGCATGCGCATTGGCAGCCCAGGCTCATTGATTACATGAAGGGAAATACTGCTCTGCTGCCATGGGAGAGGAGCTTCTCTTCTTGGCTTAAAGTCCCCTCAAATGTGCCAGTCTTGTTTTTTGAGGTTGATTTAAGTGGGCAATAAGGACATTTTCTCTACTCACTCATTAAATCCACATTTGTTGATGTTTGCTGTATCCCAGCATGCAGGACAGGGATTAAAGGCAAGCAGGGGTGGAAATGAATGTAAGCATATTTGCTATTAGTTCAAGTCCCTATATAATTTTCTGACATGTCACCAGAGCACTATTTAGATGGCGTCAAATAATCCCATGGGGGAAGATACAATATTGTTATGTTTGTAAGTTCTATTATTATAATCATGGTCTGGATCTATCATCTATATGTATGTATGTATCATTTATCTCTCATCTATCCATATATCTATTATCTATATATCATCTATCGATCTATTAATCATCTATTATATATCTAGCAATCATCTATCTATCTGTTACATATTTATCTATTATCTATTTCTCTATCATCTCTCTATTTATTATCTCTCTTATCTATTTATCATCATCATCTAGCTCTTACCTATCAATCATCTATCTACTATCTATATATTATTTATCTATTAATCATCTCTCTAGTATCTATTTATCTATCATCTGTCTATCTATTACCTATATGTCATCTATTAATCATCTATTTATCTATTAATCATCTATAATCTATCTATATGTCTATTAATCATTTACCTATTTATTATTTATATGTTAACTATCTGTTTATCTGTCTATCAATCTATTAATCATCTATTATCTATCTTTCTATCAATCATCTATCTATTTATTATCTATCTATCTATCATCTATCTATTTATCTATCTATCTATCATCTATCTATCTATCTATCTATCTATCTATCTATCTATCTGTTATTCGAGTATGCATGTGTGCCACTCTGTGCATACAGAGATCATAAAAAAAACTTATGGAGAGTTGGTTCTTTTTTTCCTCCACATGAATCCTCAGAGTTAAACTAAAGTTTGTCAAGCTCGGAGACAAGATACCTACTGAGTCCTCTCTCACTCATGAGCATTTATGCTCCATCCCATTTTCCAATGCTGAGGTTTAAATCTAGAACTCTATGCATATTGGGTAAATGCCCCACACTGAGCTGTAGCACCAGCCAATGGAGCTAGTTTGGTGCAGGCACATGGTAGTTCATCTGACTAAACTCAGACAACTATCATGTGGCAGAGTCAGAATCAAGCTGAGCCCCAGTGGACCCCATAGTTCTTGTCATTATGATCCTGTAGGCGTTTTTAGGGAGTGATGAAAACAAGATTTCATATAAAATTTAAAATTTGTATGAGAATTCCAAACATAGTGTTGTTGTTGTTGTTGTTAGTACTATTACTATTATTATTATCATTATCATTATTATTATCTCCAAGGAATATTGTGATTAATTCCAAATCCAACATTCTGTGATAAAAGAGTGTGCCATACTGGTACCTGATACTCAGCCACATTCCCTAGTGATGGAGTATACCACACTGGTACTTACTTGCCTTGGTGATACAGAGCACTGTATTGGTGATGGTGAATGTATAATAAACATTAATTCAAACAAGAAGCTAAAATAAATAGGAATCAGCCTTTTTCTCTGGAAAACTTTGAGTCATTTGTTTAGCATGACTGGGTTTAGCACATCAAAGTATTTTAATTAAGGCTATATCCTCACTCCAGCCAGGTTGATAATTCTGTCGAGATTGACTGACTCCAGTTAATAATGTGCACCCTCAGTTAGTGACATTTCAATTTAGAATTACATTTTAGAATTTGAGCGATGTCTTGCCAAGATTTGTATCTTCGATACTTAATTGGTTTTTATTGCTATCAGGTCTGCCTCTTCCAGCAGATAATGGCAATCTTCAAAATAAACTGCCCAAAGTTTGTTGGGTTTTTGCCTAGAAATACTAATGAGATTCATAGACTGCTTTTTACTCTTTCTTGTCACATGATGGATTATAGCCTAATGAACCTTCTATAGAGGCTCACATGTCAGAACAATGATAAAACAGACCAGTAATGAAAGTCAATATTTGCTGGCCTTTAAGACAGGTCTGTGCTACCACACCACTGGGATAGTTTTTAGTTCTTTCCTAATCAAACAGTGTTTTTTTTTTTTGTTTGTTTGTTTGCTTGCTTGTTTGTTTGTTTCTATACAATAAAACAACTAACGGAGGTAGCTTTTTGGGTTGACTTAGATATGTTGTGTGCATCTAAAGACTGGAGAGATATCATTGGTCAGAACATCCTATTACAGAAGGGTATGGTTCAGTCACTTACTCTGGAGTGGACCACCTGAAGCTGCTGATACAATAGTTCCCAGCACTGTCTGAATATCACCCAAGATTATTTGGGTTTTCACGGACATCAGCAAAGCACACCAGGAAGAAATAAATAAAATGATGGCCAGAAAGATGTACCTTAGTGCAGACACTTAAGGCTGAAACCAGTAAATTACGAGAGACAAGGCTAGCCTAGACCTAGATATCCAGCACTGTGTCCCCTTCCTATCTACTGTCATTATCAGCACTTATTTCTTTGAGGCAAGTTTTTCCAGAGAGTATCTAGCCAGCAACAAATGTACTAACTTACATTGCTGTGATGCAGAGAAGAAAAAACACTCGGTCTCCATTGCTTACATGAAGATCCCAGGACACTCTGCTATCTCAGGACACATGTACTTCCAACATGGAGATATTTGGCTACACACCAGCACTGTGGGACTACAGCACCTTCTGACTAATTCTGTGAGCTGACCTGGGAATGTCACTGAACCAACCTGAACCTCTAATTCCTTCTCTACACAGTGGGAAGAGTCATGATACAGCTTATAGTGTTGAGCAAGACAGGTTCCAGCCTGGAACTCCTCATACTGAAGAGGATGATACAGGCTGGATCGAGTCCTCTCAAATTCACATTTGTATATCCTATGGCTGTATACTTAAGAATGCATACATATATATACTCTACTTTAGAGGCTGGGCTTCCCACAAGGCAGTTAAATCAAGATGAGGCTTTTAGGATGAGCCATAATCCAATATGATTGATCTCTTTAAAAAAAAAAAAAAAAAGGAAGTTTGGTGTCATACCAGATATGCCCAGGGCACAGAGGAAAGAAGACACGTGGGAATATGCAGTCTACAGGGCAGAGGCTGCAGAAAGAAACCAAATTCTCCCACTCCCAAGGCTCAACTCTCTAGAACTGTGAGTGTCTTAAGTTACTGACTCAATGGAATTGCCTTTGGAAAATTCTAGCAAATTAATAGTAAGAACCTGGCCTGGGTGAAAATTGGAAATCTTCCATGTTTTTTCCCTTCCAGTCAAATACAAATGCATTTTTACTAGCACCCTGGTTTTGATGTTTCCCTTCATTGCTTTAGCTTTTCTCCAATTCCTTTTCTCAGGTTTGAAGCTTAGCTTGGTGAGGCCTTACCCTGAAGTCACCAGTTTCTTATTCTCTTGGGCTTTTCTCTAAATGTTTTACCTCTTGAGTACTGGGTTTAGCTCCATTGCAGTTCCTGGTGCTCCTTTTCTCCTCAAACTATATACAGATTGTAGTTTTTTTTTTCTTGCTCAGATAAAGTCTTTTCATTACAGACCTGCATAAGAGTGATCATTAATAAACAACTAACACAGTTAATACTAGGCTGTCTTGAAATCCCCTCTGCCAATGCCATTAGTCTAAAACTTATCAGTTTAGCGGCAGGCAGAATTTTTGGACAAGAACAGAAAAGTAGCCACATTCATCACCAAAATATCACAAGAACAGTTTCTAAGCTACTAATACTCTCCTCTAAAATCTCTTGAGCTTGGCCACTGTGATATACTTAGCTCTCAGCATCACTGACTCCTGTGCTCCTACTGCGATGGCCCATTAATCCCCACTTAACTTAACTGTTCTCCTAAACCAGAGTCCCAAAAGCAAAAATTCTGCCAATAAGCAGCATAGTCAGGCCTGTCACAGCAATGCCCCACTCCCTGGTACCAACTTCTATCTTAGTCGGGGTTCTATTGCTGTTAGGAGACACCATGACCATGGCAACTCTAATCAAAGAAAACATTTAATTGGAGGCCTGCTTACAGTTTCAGAGATTTAGTCCATTATCCTCAGAGTGGGAACCCTGGTGACACACAGCCAGAATGGTAGCTGAGAGCTCTATATTTGGATCCAGATCAGCAGGATGAAGAAGCCACTGGGCTCTCTTCAGTGATGTCTGGAAATGATTTTATATTTATTTTATATTCATTTCATGTGGAACTCTCAGTCATATGCATTCCAAAATAATGTTCACATCAAAATTCAGTTTACATTATCAATGTCACACGATCAATTAAGATCTTCAGAAAAACTTCAGTTTATTTTAATTCATTGTATTTCCTAATAACAGTCCCTGTTAAATGGAGAACACTAGTTCCATGGTCCACATTAAAGTCACAGAATCTGTATACCACTTTCAGATCCTGGGGCAAGAAAAATGAAAAGCCAAGAACTTTAAAGGAGAGAGGGGAGCTGCCCTTTTTGATAAAATAATAGAAACTGGAAGTGTCCATGTCATTAATATTTCTCTCTGCCATTGGGTTGCTGGTGTTGTTATATCTAAAGAATTCTTGACTCCAGCCAAATCATGGTATGTGTGTGTGTGTGTGTGTGTGTGTGTGTGTGTGTGTGTGTAGTGGGGTGGTACATGCATTTATTCTGCACTGGTGTAAGATTTTAAGAAGAGATAACAAATTGAAGATTATACTTTTTAACTTATACAGAGCATTTTTTTAATTGAAGAACTTTATTTTTAAAAAAAACAAAGATAAATGTACAAATTTTAAATATTTTTGCATAAAAGTATCCGAATACATTTTTGTCATTGCTTGGCTTTTTTAAAAATAAGGTTTGATAAAGTGCATTAAGATTTTACTAGTTACAATGAGCATAAAGTACATGTAAAACAGGATGTAACCTGGAATTAGTCAAGGTTTTTTTGGTGTGTAAGGATTAACCATAATCTTTTTTTTTTCTTGAACTTCACACAGTCTGTGAGTTGTTTTGGGGGTGTTCAGAGCTTTCTGGGGTTAATATGCAATTATCAATGACTGCATATTATGTCTGTTCTTTTGTGACTGGGTTATCTCGCTAAGGATGATATTCTCTAGATGCATCCATTTTCTTAAGAATTTCATAAGGTCATTTTTTTCTGATAGCTGAGTAGTACTCCATTGTGTAAATGTACCACAATTTTTCTATCCATTCATCTACTGAAGGACATCTGGGTTCTTTCCAGCTTCTGACTATTATAAATAGAGCTGCTATGAACATTGTGGTGCATGTGTCTTTGATGTATATTGGAGCATCTCTGGGGTAAATGCCCAGAAGTGGAATAACTGAGTCTTCAGGTAGTACTATGTCCAATTTTTTGAGGAATCGCCAGACTGATTTCCAGAGTGGTTGTACCAGTTTACAACCCCACCAACAGTGGAGAAGTGTTCCTCTTTCTCCACATCCTCACCAGCATCTGCTGTCATCTGTATTTTTTGATCTCAGCCATTCTGGCTGGTGTGAGGTGGAATCTCAGGGTTGTTTTGGTTTGCATTTCCCTGATGACTAAGGATGTCAAACACGTCCTTAGATGCTTCTCAGCCATTCAATATTCCTCAATTGAGAACTTTTTGTTTAGCTTTGTACCCCATTTTTAATAGGGTTGTTTGATTCTCTGGTGTCTAGCTTCTTGAGTTCCTTGTATACCTTGGATATTAGGCCTCTATCTGATATGGTGTTGGTAAAGATCTTTTCCCATTCTGTTGGTTGCCGTTTTGTTTTCTTGACAGTGTCCTTAGACTTACAGAAACTTTGCAATCTCATTAAGTCCCATTTGTAAATCTTTGACCTTAGAGTATGAGCTATTGGTGTTTTGTTCAGGAAATTTTCTTCTGTGCCTATGAGTTCTAAGGTTTTCCCTATTTTCTCATCTAATAGTTTCAGTGTATCTGGTTTAATGTGGAGATCTTTGATCCACTTGTACTTGAGCTTCGTACAAAGAGATAAGAATGGATCTATTTCATTCTTCTGCATGCTGAGTGCCAGTTGGACCAACACCATTTGTTGAATAGGCTGTCATTTTTCCATTGAGTGTTTACAGCTCCTTTGTCAAAAATCAGGTGACCATATACATGAGGGCTCATTTCTGGATCTTCTATTCTATTCCATTGATCCACATGCCTATTTCTATACAGAGCATTTTATTTCATGCCTAAGTAAGCATTTCCATTTATTTACTCATATGTCAAAATTGCCCTAAAGATGTACTTTATATTTTAACATTTCATTCAAACCAATATTTTCTGAAACCAGCACCCTTGAATTTATAAATCTCTCGTGTTCAGCCCCATTGTAGACTAACAATATTCAGTGTCCTTTATAGACTGGCAGTGCTCAGCCCTGTACAGTCCAGCCATGCTTCGCTCTCTGTATACACTTACAGTATTCACACCTCTGTGAAAAGTGCACTGCTCAGATCTCTCTATAGATTGTCAATATCTAGTGCCAAGTATTGACTGACAGTGTTCAGATCTCTGTAGACTACCAATACTTAGTCCTCTGTATAGACTGTAGTCCCTGTGTAGGTCTGCACTGCTTACATCTCTCTATAGACTGACAGTATTCAGGCCTCTATGTAGACTGGCAATGCTTAGTCCCTCCTGGAGGGTGATAACACTGAGTCCTCAGTATGGACTGGCAGAGCTCAGTTCCTGTATAGGCTGGCAACTTTTAGTGACCTGGGGTTTAGTTCAATTTCTATCCACAGTGTGATATGTTATTTTTTAATCATATAATAAGGGATGAAAAGAGAAGCTTGAAGTGAAGACTTCAAGAATATGATTGTAAGTTGATTATTGCCATTAAAATCATATATCTGGCAATTGTAGCATTTATGTAACTCTTAGAGCATTTTAAAGCTTCGATTTAGTATAGCTTTCTGTAGCACTTGTAGGTGGAACCAAAGGGTATAGTGACAGTGCCATTATAATTTAAATTTTCTATTGCATTACATCTTAATAGTAGCATTAAAAATGGGAAAATTCCTTTAAAATATTAGAATCTATTAGAATTAGAATCTATTAGAAATCTTTATTGTGGCTCCCCTATCTGTGCTTTTTTTATGTTGACAGTCTCACGAGAAGCAGTGTCAGATTTAAGATGCTGCCATGACACATAACAGAGAAAAAGGTTTGAACTGAATGTGCCAAGATTTAAAAACTGGATGGAGACAGGCGGCCTAAGAATCGGTTCCCCATGGTTGATACTGAGGCTGAGATCTGATGAAGAAAAAAGAATGGACAAGCCAAAAGAAAAGCTTGGTCGCCTCAAGAAGAGTACAGAGCAGAAGAAACTGTTGCAAAAATGACAAAGAGGAGTGTGATGTCACCTCAGGCTTCATAATTTATTTCAGAATAATGTTGGAATGCTGGAGTGGGGATACAGACAAAGGTCTTTAGATGGAGTCAGGAAACCTCCACATATGTTGCAGCCTGTAATGATAAATGGAGTCCCATAACAACAGGTGCAATCTGTGCTCTGGACTTCCTTCCTTCCTTCCTTCCTTCCTTCTTTCCTTCCTTCCTTCTTTCCTTCCTTCCTTCTTTTCTTCCTTCCTTTCTTCTTTCCCTCCCTCCTTCCTTTTTTTCTTCCCTTTTTTGTAAACAATCAACTACTTCAATTTTTAAATTTTACTCTATCTATCTATCTATCTATCTATCATCTATCTATCTATCTATCTATCTATCTATCTATCTATCTATCATCTATCTATCTATCTATCTACCTACCTACCTACCTACCTACCTATCTATCTACCTACCTACCTACCTACCTACCTACCTACCTACCTATCATCTATCTATCTATCTATCTATCTATCTATCTACCTACCTACCTACCTACCTACCTATCATCTATCATTGGAAGCACTTGGTTTGAGCCCAGGACTTTCCATATGCTTGGCAAGTGCTTGAGCACCAGGCTCTAACCATGTACGTTTTTACAGATTTTGAGTTTGAGTCCAATATAAGCTGCCATTAAACTCAACCTAGAGCCTATCGTGACCCTGGATTTTCCACCTTTCATTTTTACCCTCCTGATAAATGGTACTATAGGCATGTACCACCAAGCTTGGCAGCTTCCTTTTGTTTCTAAGTGATGAGCAGTTGGGGATATGATATGATAGCTTGATGCATGTACACACCATGAATTACACTAAGAAGTTTGGTCCCATTATCCCTGAGTTTTAAAAGAGCTCCCTGTTTCGTGAACACGCTGTATTAGATGTTTGCACTGATGTCTTCTAAATCTAGGTGATCCACTGAGCCACAATGAAAGAAGTGGTGCATGGTGTTCTTTGAAATCTTTACAATGTTGGAGGCAAAGGTACTACAAGGATCATTTAGGAACTATTTCTTCAGTTAGAGAAGCTGAGGCCAAGGGACATATATTATTTATAACAACTTTTAGAGACAATAGAGAAGTATCTCTAAATTTTTATTCTGTAACTTTTATTCACTGGTCATTGTTGGCATTAACTGTCAACTTGACATAGCCTAGAGAGTTGAGGTCTGTGGACATGTTTACTAAGATCGCCTTTATTGTTAATCAGTGTAAAAGGGCCCAGCCCACTGTGAGCTGTACTAATCCTAGGTCTGTAGTTCTGAACTATATAAAAATGTGGCAGAGTATAAGCCAGTCTTTGGTTCAGCTAGCCAGGAAGAGTTATCATTCTTACTGTACTGCTTTGGCTATGAAGTGAGGTCGTTGATCAGAGGAGATGCTGCATGGATTATAGTTTCACAGAGGGAATCCATGACCATCATGATGAGGAGCATGGCAGCAGGCATGCAAGCATAGCATTGGAGCAGTGGGTGAGAGCTTACATGTCGAGACAACCATAAAGCAAAGAGAGAGATCAATTAGGGATGTCATGGGCTTTTGAACCCTAAAGTCCATTCCCAGTGTTATCTCCTCCAGTGAGGCCACACCTCCTAATCCTGCCCAAGCAGTTCCAACAATGGAACAAGATTAAAATATATGAGCTTATGAGGGCCATTTTAGGCAGACTACCACTACTGGTAAGCTGAAATAAATTCTTTTCTCCTCTAAGTTTCTATTGGTCACAGTTTTAATCACAACAACAAAAAGATAAAATTAGACCATAATTCTACTCTCATCATGTGCTGGTTGGCTTTTCTCAACTTGATACAAGTTAGGGTCATCTGGGAAGAAGGAACCTCAGTTGAGAAATCCACCAAATTGTTCTGTAGGCAAGGCTGTTGTTAATATTTTTGATTGATCGTCGATGTGGAAGTACCAGCCATCACTGAGCAGGTGGTCCTGGGTTGTAAATGTGCAAAGCTGAGCGAATCATGGGGTTCAAGTTAGTAAATGGCACCCCTCCATAGGCTCTGCTTCAGTTCCTGTCTTGAGATCCTGCCCTGACTTCCCTCAGTAACAGTTACCTGAAAGTGTCTGATGAAATAAACTCTTTCCTCCCAAGTTGCTTTTGGCCACAGTGTTTCCTCATAGCAATAGAAAATGAACTACGATGCATTGCCATTACAGGGTAGCCTACTTTAAATAATTTACTATTTCCTTAAGAGTTTCGATTTGTCCAGTTCTACAGTCTCCAAAAAGTGACCAAATGTGTGAAAAGTTCAACACATCTGGATCTGGTAAGGACTATGATAACCAGCTGTTGAAGTATTTACAATACTGCAATCTGTGGTGGCAGACAGATTTCCAAACAGACCAGAAATTTTGGCTCTAGTCTGCTAAAACAGAATAATACCTTTTACAGACAGAAATCCCTTAAAACCGGCTTTATAGGCAGCCGCTTTCTTGCCGCTAATCACAGTTGGTAGGCAATTTTGACGAAGTGTAGTGTAGAAAACTAATCCTCTCAGTCAATATACGGCTTGAGGACGTTTCAATGCAACTCTTCTGAAAGGTCATGCATGCCTTTCCTGCGTTTGCATTTTCATTCACTTAACCTACTCACAAATATCTTTTTTGAGTGCTGCTTTCAAGTTGGTGGCACTCAAAGCAGCAGGCGGGAAGCTGAGTTGGAGCTGACATCATCTCGAGTCCCAGATCTACTCTGTCATTCCCAAGGTCGGGTGGGGACCTCCAGCATGTTTCCCTTGCTCCCCTTGCCTTTAGAAAGGTCACAGGTTGCTTTCATTATTTCAGTGTGGACTTTGCTTTTCCTTCCTGGTCACACCAAAATGTCAGACTATAATGTCTTCAAGTACTTAGACTTAGTGGGAGACGCCACACAACAGTAAACAGGTACAGGAGTCATTTCCTCAAGTGAAGCACTTGGGGTTTCTTTGACTTATTTGTTACAGATAAAAAGATTTTATATAAAATTTGTAAAGGATGGCTATAGTAAGCATTCTAATCAATTAAACCTTCCACGATGAAAAGCAAACTGACACTCAGTGAGGTTTTTCAAGTATTGATCAGCTTTTACTGCTTACCAAATCTTAGAAATGTTCATAAAAACCGGCCTACAAATATAGGGCTTTTGTTTCAGCCTTTTATTAAATAAGATATTTTTAAACCTGTGACTATATTTCTCTAAATACTGCTTCTGTGTTTTCCTTTTGGGTTTTTACATAGTGTACATAGAGCTTATCATATTGGACAAAATCAAATCATTTTATAAATTTGGTCCACTATATAGAATTTCATCATGTTAATACTCTTCTGTCTTCTACATTAATAATTAAATAGACAATTGCTGCTAATGAATTGTCACTAAGGTGAAATGATGGCAGTGTTATATTTCTTAAACTCAGATATATTTAGAAATGCTTAATGTCTTACTGAACTATTTCCTAGTGATAAAAATGATTAGTTTTAATTCTAAGAATTATATTGGTAAGTAACTTTCTTGAATAATTGTTTATCTACCCTGGTACCTTTTCATCTCAGGATACCTATACTTAGACTCTTCTAATCTGAATTAGAGTCTCTTCCTCCTCTATCTGCTTTCTTTGCTTCTTTAAATAGGGTATTTTATTATTTTAATATTAAACATAATGCTTCAATGCTCCATTTATTTTAAAACATCAGTGAGCTCAACTTGGACTGCTAACTTCAACCAAGTTTATTTTGGACTAGGTTATCCTACTCCTCCCCCAACAGAACATAAAACACACATTTAGTTTACTAACATGTGCAAAACATAGTTATATCTATTTTAAATTCATAAAAACACATACTTTCATTATTTCCCCTTCCTCACCTCATTCTGCCATCTTGTTCCCTCTCAAATTCATGATTCTTTTTCTTTGTCATTGTCACAAACACACCACACATACACACTACACACACACACACACACACACACACACAGACACACACATTGAACAACACACCCCACATATCATACACACACAGACACCCCTCCCCCTACATTCATACCTCCTAACCCCCTATAATCAGCTGAGTCCATTTAGTGTTGTTGCATATAAAATTAAGGCCTAATCAGTCAGTAGAGAGAGAACCAAATTTTGGGTTTAGACGCCATCTTAGAGAACCTGATTATACTGGCTGGTTTTGTGTGTCAACTAGACACAAACTGGAGTTATCACAGAGAAAGGAGCCTCCCTTGAGGAAATGCCTCCAGTGAGATTCAGCTGTAAGGCATTTTCTCAATTAGTGATTAGTTGGGGAGGGCCCGGCACATTGTGGGTGGTGCCATCCCTGGGCTGGTCATCCTGTAAAAATAAGAAAATAAGAAAGCAAGCTGAGCAAGCCATGGGAAGAAATCCACTAGGCAGCATCCCTCCATGACCTCTGCATCAGCTCCTACCTCCAAATTTCTGTTCTGTGTGAATTTCTGTCCTGACTTCCTTTGGTAATGAACAGCAATGTGGAAGTATAAGCTGAATAAACCCTTTCCTCCCCAACTTGTTTCTTGGTCATGATGTTTTGTGCAGTAATAGAGACCCTGACTAAGACACTGAGTTTGAACTCAAGACTGGTACCTAGCATTAGTTTCCAAGTTACCGCCCAACAAAACTCCAAGCCTAGCTCTAGTTCCTAGGGTAACCCCAATAAGACCCCTGTCTCCAGATTAATCTCTCCCAACAATCATACATCTAACACCAGTCTCCAGGTTATTTCCCCCAACAAATTTGCACCTCCAGGTTACATGCCGCCGCTTGCCTAACAACAACCAATTAAGAAATCAAGAGTTAAGTTTATGGCTTGACTTCTGGCACCAGCTAATTATGTTAAAGTCCACAGTAGCACACAAAGTAGACAATTGCCAGGCTAGAAACACTCACCCCTCATTGCTGCTTTCTATAAAACCTTGCCCAGATGAGAATTTGGGGCTCTTCTCCACTAAAACTGTGCTGCGGGTTGGCAGTGGGCTGAGCCCGAGCTAGCTCTTTTGTCTCTTGCTAATGTGATTGCACTAGATCAGCTCCTGACTAGTTTTTTGGGATCCACAAATACTTTCTTGATAGTACAATAGTATATAACCAATTTATGGGACTAGTCTGGTGGAAGACAAATTCTCCCACCCTAGGCACTCCTTGGTTCTTTACCTAGTGGTGGGTCCTATGGACTTCCTCCTGTCGTATTAGCATGCATGCCTGTTGGTTTTGTCCTTGTTCATGTCTTGTTGAGGCTGTCATTATGTTGGGTTATCATGGGTGAAGCTTTCTTGCCATTTCTTGGAGATGCAATCTAGTCTTCTGGCTCTTACAAAATCTTTTGGTTCTCTCATTCATGAGGTTCCCCGAGTCTTAGGTACAGCTGTGCTGTCAATGGATCAGCTGGGTCAAGGTGTCACAGGATCACTTGTTTTCTGCATTTTATTTGTTGTGCTATTATTGTTTTTGCTTTTTCCTTCCGATGAGAAAAGAACGGTCTTTTATTCAATGGCCAAAGAATAGAGACCTAGGGACCTCGGTGTGCTCACAACTCAGCCTACCTCTGCAGTCTGTTAAGAATTTAACTGGAGGCTATGAATAACGAGGGAGGAGAAGGCTAATAATGGAGGCAGGCATTCATGGTTTTTCTGGAAATGGTGGAGGCTTCCATGGACCCCTGTGCCACTTCCTTTCTGTCCTGTATGGCCTGATTTTACAGTCATGGTGGTTGTAGTTGTTTATAACAGTCTCCATTTGCTGCAAAGAGAAGCTTTGTTGATGAAGTATCAGCTCTACACTTATCAGTGGCTGTAAGGATAAATACTTAGAATGCAGCTAGGAATTATGTGGGATTAGTGAAGTGGCCATAATAAGTTCCCATTTAATATCCACGACTTCCTAGCCAACCCCAGGTAGTTGGCTAGGTTTATAGTACAAAACATGATTTTCCTTCTGTTGAGTGGACACATCCATCCAGACAGCTGTTGATTTCTGTTAAGATATGAGTGACACTATTGTACCCTTAGTGATGTCTTGCTATGTTGGTCATTGTGGTTCATAGGAATCACAGCTCCAAGGGACAGAAACAACCAGGTCTCTGACTTCTTTAGTGATGACAATTTTCTCTGTGTGTCTTTCTTACTTACTTTCTTTCTTTCTTTCTTTCTTTCTTTCTTTCTTTCTTTCTTTCTTTCTATCTTTCTTTCTTTCTCTCTCTCTCTTCCTTCCTTCCTTCCTTCCTTCCTTCCTTTCTTTCTTTTTTTCTTTTGTTCTAAGCACAGTGTTTGGATGAGATGGCCTTAGCTGTAATTCTGGGCCAAGTCTCAGGTTTTCATTTCTCAGAGGACTCCAATGTGAATACAGCTTTAAATTGCAGTTTTAAATGACTTACCAAGTGAGACTGGCAACCAGTTGAAACCAGACTTCTGTGTTGTTTTCTTTCTAACCAGTATAGGAAACCTTCCTTATTCCCCTTCTCATCCTTCCTAATGGAATCTGCATGTCTTTATCTTCCTGCTATGGTATAAGACCTTTGGAGATAGAAACGGCCTTTGTATTTATTTCCTCACAGTTCCAACCCATCGATTTAGCTTCAAGAGAATGAATGATTCTCAAACCAAAGTTCACCTAAAAGCAAACACAGAACACAGCTTTCATTTGTGTGTGTGTGTGCGTGTGCGTGTGTGCATAGATGTACATGTATGTGTATTTGGGTACCACCTCAAAGCAGAGCCAATCTTACATTATAAATAATATAATACAGATGTGTGCATGTGTGTGTCTTATTTTTTTATAGATATAGGACATTTTTCCTACCATCACATATGAAAGCTGTCAGATATGAAATAAAACATTTAGTTAGTACTTGGTCATTTTGTCTATTCAAATCAAAATATTATTTTGTTTTTTTTTTTTTTATTTTACTCTTCCTAGTTTTAATTTTCCCTAGAATTCCCTAGAAAACACATTTCTTGTGTCATCTGTATGTAGGTGAAGTGGTTAAATTAAAAAGCATTGGAAAGGGTATATTTAGTTCAAAATTGGAATGAATAACATGCAGATGGCAGATATAATGGTTTCTAGGTTCTCCTGAGTCTGTTTGTAAATTAATGCCCTCGCCACTTTCATTATAGCCAAGAGAATTGTTCTAGAGCCAAATTACTTGGAATCTAACCCTGGTCCGGCTCTAGTTAACGCAGTCATAGGGACATTATTGGACCTCTCTGGGCCACTAGTGGTTTCACCCTTGGTATTCTGAAATATACCAGAGTTAAGAATAAAATGTTAAGAAAGGGCCCTGGCTCCTACTAAGCAAAAATTGAAAGTTGTACTTTTTTGACTCTATAGAGTTGACATTACTGTGATTCAGTTTGATAAAAGCATATTTCACAGTATTTCAGGTGTTTTTTTTTTCTTCCAATTTTCCAATAATGAACGCACAAGGGTATTATGTCTCGCCAAGTGCCTGATATGCCCCTCTATACTGAAAACCAGCAAAACGGATGACAAGATTTCTTATACACAACTTTATTTAATTCTCATTTGTGTCTTAATATTCGTTATATTTTATTGACTATTTTTGTTTGTGACCCCTTAAAGAAGGGTCACAGAAGTACAGATTTTCAGCCTTTAAGAGTCATGTATTTGACTTCTGGCTCAAGGCCAGAGCTGGCCCAGTTTCATCAGGACTGGTAGCCTGCCCGCAGATTGCTGAGCACCCGGAGGACCCACAGGAGCACACTTATTTCTGAGCCATCGGAGGAATCCACACTACCTCTGACTATATCCAGGGAGAGAAGGACACTACACTCAAGGAAAAGCAAAAAAATAATCATGCAAGGAAACCAAAAGAAGAAAAGCACACAAATATAAGTCTACCTCTAACAACAAAAATAACAGGAAACAAAAATCACTATTCCATAATTTCTCTTAACCTCAATGGACTCAATTCTCCAATAAAAAGACATAGACTATCATCAGACTGGGTAAGTAAACAGGATCCAGAATTTTGATGCATACAGGAAATTCATCTCAAAGACAAAGACAGACATGACCTCATAGTAAAAGGCTGGGGAAAAAAAAAACCTTCCAAGCAAATGGGCCCAGTAAACAAGCTGGAGTAGCCATTCTAATAACAAATAAAATAGATTTTCAACCAAAAGTCATCAAAAAAGATAAGGAAGGACACATTTACTCATCACAAGAAAAATCTATCAAAATGAACTCTCAATCTTGAACATCTATGCTCCAAATACAAGGGCACCAACATTTATGAAAGAAACCCTACTAAAGTTCACAGCATATATTATACCACACACAATAATAGCGAGAGACTTCAACACCTTATTCTTATTAATGGACAGATCATGGAGACAGAAACTGAAAAGAGACACAGCGAAACTAGGAGAGGTTATGAACCAACTGGAATTAACAGACATCTACAGAACAAACATTTCATCCTAAAACAAAAGAATATACTTTCTTCTCAACACCTCGTGGTACCTTCTCCAAAACTGACCATATAGTTGGTTACAAAACAGGTCTCAACAGATACAAGATTAAAATACTTCCATGCATCATATCAGATCACCAAATCCAAGCACTATAGCTTGGATCCCAAAATGTACTTACTGGCAGGAACCAGACAGAGATGCCCCTTCAGGGACTATGCTAGAGTCATATAGATACAGCTGAGCATGCTTGCAGCTAACTGTTGGTCTGAACTCAGGGATCCCAATGAGGTTGCTAAAGAAAGGACCTAAGGAGCTGGAAGGGGTTGCAACCTCATGGGAAGATGACAACATTATCAACAAACCAAACCCTCCAAAACTCCAATGGAGTAAAACACCAGCCTTTGTGCTCACTTTGAGAGACCTATTGATCCAGTTGCATATGTAGCTGAAGATAGCAGTGTCTGGCATCAATGCGAGAAGAGGTTTTTGTTACAGAGAGGACACATTTTTTTTTTCAATGTAGGGTAATGACAAGGCAATGGGGTGGAGAGGGGGATCAGAAAGGAGTACACCTTTGTGAAGGCAACTGGAGGGGAAGGGGGGGTATGGGAGCAGGACAGGGTAAAGGGATAACATCTCAAATGTAAATACAGAGTATTTAATACAAAAAGAGAAAAAAGAGAATCTTGTATTTGAGGGATGGTGTGGGAAGTGGATATCATAGAAACACATTCTATAATTCATGGAAATCTCAGAAAATAGGTAAAAACCTTATCTTTTTTTTTTTTGTTGTTTTTTAAAATCATTTTATTAGGAATAATTCCAAATGGGTTATGAAGAAAACTTATTCGTTGAATCTGATGAGTTTTCAAAAAATCCTTAATGAAGATATGTTCATCAATAAACAGTAAAATACCAGCAGAACTAACATATACTCGGCAAAGAGTCAGGATGATTCCAAAAGCAACATGCAACATAAAAAAAGATAACAATATAAAGGAAGACAATCTGCCGAGTATTAAAAGTTTTCTCAATATAAACTCTTTGCAACCAGCACAGAATTAGCTATCAAATCCGAACTACCTCAAAGTTTGGCTGATAGAATCCAGGAGTCAATAATGTGAGAAAGGTGGGGGGAAATCTTCAGTACAAGAACGGAATAGTGTTCTGGAGCACATCCCTGGCCAGTACAAGCATTATTAGAAAAATCTTTTTTTTTTTTTTTTTTTTTTTTTTTTTTGGGCATGGGGTAGAAATAAATACAAATACAATGCTACATTTTTAAATCAGCAGACTGTCTGAAGAATGATAAAGGCATCAGTAAAGTATCAGGGGATAACGCTAAAACATCATTGGTGGGGGCCCAAAACACACTCAAAGCAGATTTGTCTAAAGGTCACCATAGCTACATATCCAGCCATTTAGGTTCCAGAGAAGTATAATAGTGGACACTTTCTTTCCCAAGGAGAATCTTCTTAAACCCAAGCATATTGCTAAATAGCAACATTGTTCTTGGTAAACAAAACAAGTTTTAAACGCTGTAATTTCTGCCCGGACCTATCTCAGATATCCTTTAATAACCAAGATGCAAACTAATTTTGTTGTAACAAGCCTAGACCAATTCTATCAAACATGTCCTTGGTTAGGTATCCAGCTTCATTTAACGTTTTGAAAGTTCATTTGACAGCCAAGCCAGTCCCTCATACAGACCAGTTCCTTGTGTAGCACATGTGGCTTGAACATACCATGTTCTGTTCCGGAGAGACTGAAGACCTAACTTATCCGTCATCTCACTGATGGCCATAGCGTTTGGCAAATCCTGTTTGTTTGCAAAAAGCAGCAGTACAGCATCCTGCAGCTCATCTTCCAGGAGCATCTTCTGCAGCACAGCTGCTCCTTCCTGGATTCGTTCACGATCGTTGCTATCTACCACGAAAATGAGACCCTGGGTATTCTGGAAGTAATGTCTCCAGAGAGGCCTAATTTTATCTTGACCACCAACATCCCATACTGTGAAACAAATGTTCTTATATTCTACTGTTTCCACATTAAAACCAATGTTAGGAATGGTGGTGACTATCTCCCCTAATTTCAGTTTATACAGAATTGTCGTCTTGCCAGCAGCATCCAATCCAACCATCAAAATGCACATCTGCTTCTTGCTGAAGAGGCGGGAGAAGAGAGAGGAGATAGTGAGGCCCATAGCGGTGGTGGCACTTGACGTTCAAAAAGAGGGGGTCTGATGCACCTTCGGGCCTTCACGGTTCCGGCTCACAATCGAGTGGGCGGAAGAGAAAACGCTGAAGACCCGTCTGGCAGGCCGGAGTGTCGGCAAAGCCGCGGGAGACGACGTAGCGGGACCAGGACCTGCTCGGCGACTCAAAACCTTATCTTTTTAAAGAAGATTTTAATAGTTAAAAAGCATAGTTAATGCCTGTTAATCACTACCCATTGTAGTTTAACCTCTGAGTGGATGGACAAGGTAGTTAGTATTTCTTTCAACCAAAGGACTTAGTATATAAGTCAAATACCAAAGACAAGTGCTCCCTTTGGCTAGTCCATTGTTACTCTATGAGTTTACCCTCTCACAAATATTTGTTATGAACTGCTGCTAATCAATTGCTCTTCCTTCAATGTATATCAATACTCAAGTACTCAGTTGTTAAATTATTCACACAAAAAAAAAAAAAAAAAAAAAAAAAAAAAAAAAACCCAGAAAACAAGCTACATCTAAAAAAAAGAAACATTTATTTCAATGGTCTCCTTTCATTGGTAAGGTAAACAGTTCCAGGGGTACTCATGGATCTTTGGGTCACAAGGGTTAGGGTTAGGGTTAGGGTGAGATTAGTTGTCAAAATGTGACTTTTGATTTGTCACAGCGGTGTCCAGATTTCTGTACCAGCGCTGCTTATGATTGCTAATACCGTCTGCTGTGAATATGACACACATGCTATCAACACTGGCATTGTCTACTTAGTCCTGCTAAGTGGGTGACCCCCTTGGGAAAACAATTGTAATGTTGTTTAAGTATGTTCTGAAGGTCAAGCAGAGATTTACTCAGTGCCGATAATGCAAATGTCAAAAAGCTTAATGTATGTTTCTGTTTTTTCCTGACAAAGACTTTACAGCTATTTTGAAAAACAGCTAAATTGCTGTAATTCTGTTACAACTTGGAAATGAATTATTTATGATATGTGCCGTTGATGCCTTTCAATTATTTTTAATTTTTTAGCACAAACAATAATAGATTATGTTATTACTTAATTAACATTGTTTGACCCGTCGAATGGTATTAATGTCATTAGGATTGTTAGAAAAACACAAAATTTTTTATTAGATTTTTATTTCAGATTAACAATTATAACTATATTATAAAACAATTCTTTGTTTATATGGAATTAAAAAGCCAAGAGTACAGCTGTATGTTAGGAAACTGGCCTAGTATGTACAAAAACCTGGATTTGATTCCTAGTAACACACACACACACACATTAATAAACAATCTCACATCTTTGTTTGCTATGCATGGCAACTCTGTAATGTATCAAATCTAAAAGGTAGTCCTTCCAACTTTTACTTTCAGAGAGTAACACATATTTTAAGATAGACCAGCCATTACTTTTGTGATGTATTCTTGGGATAGACATTCAGGGATCCCTTGAGCTTCAAATAATTGTAATGGGTTTATTTGACTTGATAGCTTTCTCTCATGCACTGTCCTATGAAGAAAACGGCTCCGTGTCATTATGATGCAGTAGATCCTCATATTTCTGCTAATGAAAGATGGTGTTATCATTAACCCCTTGCTGAAGTCTAGAGGGACCTCAAATTATCCTGGGAAACCTCCAATTTGACATGGCTCAAAGGTACTCATTTTTCCACACAACAGGATATGGTTCTATTCATAGCCTTTTCATCCTGGCTGATGTGAAGAACCATCTACAAACATGAAAACTGTCAGATTTATTCTTCTATATTTGTGCTTTTCTCTTCTGTTTCTATAGAGTCCTAAAAGCTCTCTGTTACATTTCTTGTATCAAGACCTCATCTCCAAACCCACTTTGGGATAAAAGAAAACCATGGTACTACCAAAGACAAAGTAGAGCTGGAACTCAGAAGTGATAGAGAATGCAGATAATTGTGGGTACAGTGTCTACATCTCGTTCTAAAATCAAGCAAAAAAAAAAAAAACTACACATTTTCTGATGTTTGAGTTAAACAATTCCACTGACTCTACAGCAGTGGAAAATTTTCATTGGGTTTTATGATTTGTTTAAACTGAAACAGCGGGCTATATAAACCAGCACTGAAATAAGGATCAGTGAATATTTCAGTAACATCTGGGCTTTAATAGATCGGATCAATCATTAGCACATTAAATTGCATTTTTTTTTATTTTCTGAAAAAGTTGTGCAGATTTAGTGCTGTGTCCTCATCAGAGACTGGTAGGACTTCCATGAACAGACTAGCAATTAACTTTATGAGTAGAATTAATTAATTTTTTATTAATGCAAAATTTAATCTGTGCAAATTAGGATTCTGTGTATCAAAAGCTTTGTGAGGTACAATGCTGATTTACTTCATCTGACTGGAGATAGAAATGCCGCAGAGACTATAAGATTAAGCTCCAACATAAATATGCTTTAGTTAATGAGGCTTCAGCAATATTTGCATTTCTGGGCATTTGAGGGAGGCTAAAAATCTGTTCGCTTTTTAAAAAAAGTGCTATACAAGTTTAATATATGAAAAACAGATTTGGGCTATGCTGTGGTGGAAGGCTAGGAAGTGTTCAGGAATCAATCCATCTGGTTAATGAAGAACCCCATTTCATATCCCTCCCCATTTCACTATCAGAAACTTAAAATTTATCATGCAAGGGTTTCCTTCTTTAAAAAAAAATATGATTTCACTATCTAAATTTCCATTCTTAAATGACATCCTAAAGGCTTGTGATGCTGAAGGTATGGCTCCTAGTTTGTTGATAACAATCACTGAGAAGTGATTAGTGTTTTATGAATTAGAAACAACTAAGGTATGCCGCATGTTTCCAATCTAACCAATGGATTAATTCAATACAGATTTATAAGTTGGTGCCACTATTGAGGAGGGTGGGTGTGGGGCCTGGTTGGAGGACATAATGTCACTGGTCACATTTGGAATGCATCATATCCCCAGTCTCATCTTGCCTTGCTATCTGCTTCCCAGATGCTATAAGATGAGCAGCCCTAGTCCACTACGTCCTGCACCATGATGGCCCCAAAACAGTGAGGTCATCATCTGACAATGGCTGTAACCTCTGAAATCATAGGAGCCTAATGAAATCTTCCCTCCTTCAGTTGATTTTCTATTTGTCACAGCAAAGTTGCAATAGCATGGCTGTTATCACAACAACCAAGTCGAAACAAAGCCATCACAGGAATCTCTGATTCAAGATAACTTACGACATAATTATTGGAGAGACTTGTAGACAAAGACACAGGATTTGTGAGATTAGAGAGTGGGAAAGGCCTCTGAAGAAGCTAAACTTGCTAACTTCTTCAACTTGGCCATTTACTCTCCAAAACAATGAGAAATACCAATTTTTTCCCGTTTAAGCTTCTCGGTTTGAAGTATGTTTTAGCCATAAATAACACATATCAAGTGACAGGGAAAACTAAGCTTTCTGTGTTCAGAAACACGTGGCCTCGACATGGTATTGGAGGAGCTGCACTGGAAACTTGACAGTTGCCAGTGGTTTGTTGAGCAAGAGAGACCAAGAGAACACCACCATCATGTTCCCACTCAGAGCCTCCCGGATATCTCATTTTAAATTCTTGAACACGCATGCCTTCCTTGCTGACAGTCACTTTGACTTTGGTGTTGGTGTTGTCAGCGAAATAACTTCTCTTCTAAAACTGTTGAAGATTTCTGTAAGAAGGTAATCTCCACTGCTCGCCCATACTGTAAATACAGAGCAGATTAGGCTTAGACAGAAGAGAGAGTGGAGAGGAGAAGAATTCTAATCTGGCCTTGCTCTTGGTTTTATTCTTATTTCTTAATGTGTTATCACCACACTTCACACTGTAGAAAGGAGTCTACATGCTTCTAATTACTTGATTCTTCTGGGTTAAACTTTAAGCCCATCTGGTGCCCTGAGAGGAATATGAAACTCAGTGGTTAGGGAGCATGTTAACCCTGTTGCACACACACACACACACACACACACACGGGGGTGGGTGGAGGTGGAGAGGAAAAGGCTGATAACTCTTTGACAGTAACTGAGAACAAGTGTTACCCTCTCTAAGAGCTGTATATACTGCCGAGAGTCAAAGCTCAAGTCTGTGCAATCAGTAGTTCATCAGGACCACACAGGCAACTCAACCATCACTGACCCACTGCTCCTGATCTATTTGAAGAACTCTTATTAAACTATCTTTGTGCAGCCTCCTGCTTGTTTCCTTACAACATTAATATATAGCAGATGAATTTGTGCCTCTACTAATCTGTCCCATCTTCCTGATATATTCATTCTCTGACTGACTGCACAGTTAACAGGCTCACCTTCTAGAACTCTAATCTCAGAGTACATCTCAGTAAGCCTTCCCCATTGCATTATTCAAATCTGCAACCCTTTCTCTGGTATTCCTGATCTCTACTCCTTGTGGTTATTTTTTTCATAGTTGACAAGGCTCTCTGAAAAAGTACATATTTTTTTAAAAGTAGACAGAGAACCCAGTGACATCAGAGAACATTCTGCTGTGCTTGCCATTGTACTTATGAATAAGGTACCTAATAAAAGTATGTGCTCTTTTCTATATATGAATGAAAAATAGACTGAGAAAGAAATGAGTAAAACATCATCTTTCATAATAGTCTCGTAAAAATTAAGATAGCTTAGGATAACTTTAACCAACTGAGCAAAAATTTGCATAATAAGCATTTGAGACATTGAAGAAAGAAAGAAAGAAAGAAAGAAAGAAAAGAAAAGAAAAGAAGAGAAGAGAAAAGAAAAGAAAAGAAAAGAAGAGAAAAGAAAAGAAAGACTCATGGATTTTTAGGATCACTGTTGTGAAAATGGCTATCCTGCCAAAGACAACCTATAATCTATAATTCAATGCAGCCTCTATCAAAGTCACCTATACAACTCTTCATAGGTCTTGAAAAAATAACTTCATATGGGAACACACACACACACACACACACACACACACACACACACACACACACACATTATGTCTGTATGGGATGGTGGTTCAATGGTGATGTTGTTGGGAGTAACCAATCACTTTATAATAGGATTTACAGCTCACTCCATGAACTGGAACCTATGTCTGACACTGTTTAGGTGGCCAAAAACCTAAGACTGACTAAAAAAAAGATCAAATACTATTGTTCTGTTAAAGGATCATAGGAATAAAATGTGTCCTAATTACATTCTGCTGTACCTATCGTGACTAGCTCAGCTATCATCAGAGAAGCTTCCTCCTGCAGCAGATGGGAAGATACACAGAGACTCACAACTATGCAGTCTGCAGAGAGTGAGACAGCTTAGAAAATTCTGTCCTAAATGGTATGTGTCCATCAAACTCCTCCTGCAAAGCTTAGGGAGCTCTGCAGGAGAGGAAGCAGAGTGATAGTAAGAGCCAGGTAGGATGAAAATCACCAAAAAAAAAAAAAAAAAAAAAAAAAAAAGAAGGCCTTCCAGACTCAACAGTACTGACATTCGTATGAACTCATAGAGACTGGCAGAATGCATAGGGCCGGTACAGTTTCAAGTCAGATGTAGTCCCAGTGCTGAGAGGGAACATGGACATGAGCCCCTGTTCCTAACCTAGCTGACCCAACTGTCAACCACTTGCAAAGGAAAAAAAACATTATCTCTAATGGAGTCTTAATGGGTTTACAAACCACATTTATGGGTAGGACTTACACCCAGAAGTAGATGAGCAACATGGATTGAACTCAAGAATGTTTTTAAGGTTTTTGTCTCTTAGTGTTTTGTTTGAGCATTTTTTCACCTTGTTAGGATTTTGCTTATATATTATGGTGCATGATTTTGTGTTTTTATGTGTTGTGTGTACGTGCATATGTGTATGTTTTTTGTGTTTTTTTTCTTAGTTTTCTTCTGCTTGTTTTTATTCTTTTTAATTTATTTACTTCTACTTGCATTTTTTTTTTCTTAAGGGTTAGAGTATGGATGGAGTTGGAAGACTGGGGAAGTGGGAAGAATCTGGAAGAAACTGGGGAAGAGAAATGGTGATCAGAATATACTACACAAAAATATCTATTAAAAACACAAAGCAAATCAAGCATGAAAAATGTAGAAGTAATAAAAATACCATATTTCACAGTATTAAATATTCAGCCAAGATTTAAATCTTTGTGCAAAAATAATCACACCCATCTCATTAATATGCATTTTTATTAATATAAATTTTAAAATCTTTAACAAAGGGTAAAATTATACATATACCAAAGCATTGCTTTAAAATAAATTTATGATTCAACATCAGTAAAATAAAAAATAATATATGAGTGAAGTGGGCGCACTATTCTCGGTAAGATCTTAAAGAACAAATTCCTGAGAGGAGAACTAAGAAAGGAGAACCCAAATATCAAATGTGGATAGTTCTGCATTCAGGAAACAAGTCTAATTCACTTTATTTAAATATAACTGTGGCCTTGATCATTTATGCCTTATGCCCAACGTCACTTTAGAAATAAGTGGCAGCATTTACTTCCTGTGACACAGTGACCCTAATTAGTGTAGGTCACATGGTTTATTTAGAACATGAAATGTTGATAGGAAAATTGATCACACAACCTCCCCCCAATTTTGCATTTTCATGAATAATTGGATCCAATTCTTCTTGATGATTAATTCGCACCTATATTTTTATGTCTACGTAACCTTTAGGTAACCTAGTAATTTAACCTAGTAACTTATTACTTGGTCAATAGCCCAAACACTCAAGCTCTTTGCAGCATAGTTTGTTTCAGCCCTCATGACTCTTGTTTGCTTGAGGATTTAAGTGACTGGAGCTTTTAACGAAGACTTTAAACAAGAAAGAAAACAACAGGCCGGCTGTTGGGTTAGATGCCAGTTTCATTTATTCTAAGTCCTCGAATGTCCCCAATTACCAAAGTTTTCACTATAAATCGTATCAGATCAGGGTATTTATTTATCAGATCCCCATTCACTTATTCAAAACTATTTACTGACTGACGGCTCAGTGCCGACCCATTAGCCAGATGGACCTGAGCCTGGAGCAGAGAGCAGTCTGTTTCTTCTTTATGATGGAGGTAGATGTCCTTGGGCTTGACAGAGAGCATCACATCTATGGAAACATGAATACTTAGGACTTTATCTTATTTCTCCAGCACCATTTCCAGGTAAGACTTTTCTCAATTGAAGCACCTATTTAAAAACTATCTAACTCAAATTCCCTATTATCAGATTTCCAAGTCAGTGTTTAGCTGCTCATATTGTCAAAAACTGCAGCTTGATGCCACATCTACTAAAGCCGGGACAGCTACGGTCCCAGTACTGAGCAGCAGGGTGAGAATGCAATGTTTTTCTACGCTGTCAACTTCACTCAGCATATTTTACACTGCGCACCACCACAAGCATACTTTGGCTTTTCTCAGAGACCTGGGGACATGACATTTCTATACTCAAACAGTTAGCAACGTTAAACAATGCACTTTGGAGTGTGTTCTTACTCTAGACAGGGAATTTCTAGCCTCTTTGTTGCCCTAGCAACGCCTAACTCCACTGTTGAGAGGGAAAGGGATTAGACTGAGTGTCCATGAAAAGCTGCATTAGGGAAACTGCATACCGAGCAGTATGCACTTTTAGTTCACGGCCCCAAATATTAACAAAAGAGATGTTAAGTCACTAATACTAAGATCGTATTTCTACCTTAAAGGGTCAAAGTAAAAGCCACACCAATTTTTGAAAGGGTAAAAGTGATCCCAAAGTGCTCTAATGAACATTCAAATACATTTAGGAAGCTAAAATATGTGACTTGACAATACCAAGAATTTTGATGTGGAAGGGTCATTTTTTAAAATTAGCTATTTTAAATATTTACATTTCAAATGTTATCCCCTTTTTTGGATCCCTCCTCTCCCATTCTCCCTTCCCCTGCTTCTGTGAGGATGCTGGCCCTCCCACCTACCCACTCCCACTGCACCACACTGGCATTCCCAAGGGAAACAAGCCTTCACAGGACCAAAGGTTTCTCTATCAATTGATGGCCAGACAATGCCATCCTCTGCTACAAATGTGGCTGGAGCCATGGGTAGCTTCTTGTGTACTCTTTAGTTGATGGTTTAGTCCCTGGGAGCTCTGGGAAGCCTGGTTGGTTGATATTGTTGTTTTTCCTATGGGAGTACAACCCCTTCAGCTCCTTTAGTCCTTTCTGTAACTCCTCCATTAGGGTCCCTCTGCTGAGTCCAATGGTTAGCTGCAAGCATCCTCCTCAGTATCAGTAAGGCTCTGCCAGAGCCTTCCCAGGAGACATCTGTATCAGGCTCCTGTCAGCAAATAACCGGGTTTAATTGCTGCATATAGGAAGGATCTCCAGGGAAGGTCAGTCTCTGGATGGCCTTTCCTTCAGTCTCTGCTCCACTCTTTGTCTCTGTATTTTCTTTAGACAGGAACAATTCTGGGTTAAAATTTTTAGAAGGGTGGGTGGCCCCATCCTTCAACTGGGGAATATGGCCTCTACAGGTTCTCCCTCCCCCTTATTGGGCCTTTCAGCTAATCTCATCCCTGTGGGGTCTTGAAAGCCTCTTGCTTTCTTGGTGCCTGGGACTTGCTGGTGCCTATCCCCCATTGCTACACACCTCTGTTCAAATTCCTGACCCTCTGTATATCATCCCTGTCTCTTCTCATACCTGATTATGCCCCCTTTCTCCCCTTCCCCTCCTCTCCTCCTACCAAGTCCCTCCCACCCTCTACCTCCCTTGAGTAAATTGTTCCCCCTTCTAAGAAGAACTGAAGCATTTTGGTCTTCCTTCTTCTTGAGCTTCATATGGTCTGTGAATTGTTTCTTGGATATTCTGAGCTTCTGGGCTAATATCCACTTATCAGTGAGTGCATACCATGTGTGTTCTTTTGTTACCTCATTCAGAATGATATTTTCTAGTTCTATTCATTTGCCTAAAAATTTCATGAAGAATGTCCCTGTTTTTAATAGCTGAGTAGTACTGAATTATGTAAATATACCACGTTTTTTTGTATCCATTCCTCTGTTGAAGGATATCTGGGTTCTTTTCAGCTTCTGGATATTATAAATAAGGCTGCTAAGAACATAGCGGAACATGTGTCCTTATAATAATGTGAAACATCTTTTGGGTATATGCCCAGGAGTGGCATAGCTGGGTCTTCAGGTATCACTATGTTCAATTTTTCTGAGGAACCACCAGACTGATTTCCACAGTGGTGGTACCAGCTTGCAATCCCACCACCAAAAAAATGTTCCTCTTTCTCCACATCCTCGCCAGCATCTGCTGTCACCTGAGTTTTTGATCTTAGCCCTTCTGACTGGTGTGAGGTGGAATCTCAGGGTTGTTTTGATTTGCATTTTCCCTGATGACTAGGGATGTTGAACATTTTTTTAGGTGCTTTTCAGCCATTTGATATTCCTCAGTTAAGAATTCTTTGTTTAGCTCTCTCCCCGATTTTTTAATAGGGTTATTTGTTTCTCTGGAGTCTAACTTCTTGAGTTCTTTGTATATACTAGATATTAGCCCTCTATCAGATGTAGGATTGGTAAAGATCTTTTCCTAATCTATTGGTTGCCATTTAGTCCTATTGACAGTGTCCTTTGCCTTACAAAAGCTTTGCAATTTTATGAGGTCCCATTTGGAGATTCTCAATCTTAGAGCATAAGCCATTTTTGTTCTGTTCAGGAAAATTTCCCTGTGCCCATGTGTTCAAGGCTCTTCCCCACTTTCTCTTCTATTAGTTTCAGTGTATCTGGTTTCATGTGGAGGTTCTTGGTCCACTTGGACTTGAGCTTTGTACAAGGAGATAAGAATGGATATATTTGCATTCTTCTGCATACTGACTGCCAGTTGAACCAGCACCATTTGATGAAAATGCTATCTTTTTTCAGCTGGATGTTTTTATCTCCTTTCTCAAAGATCAAGGGACCATAGGTATGTGGGTCCATTTCTGGGTCTTCAATTTTTTTCAGTTGATTTACTTGTCTATCTTTCTACCAAACTCTGAAGTTTTTTAAATCACTATTGCCATGTAGTACAGATTGAGGACAGAGATGGTGATTCCCCCAGAAGTTCTTTTGTTGTTGAGAATAGTTTTTGTTATCCTGTTTTTTGTTATTCCAAATTAATTTTGTTATTTCAAATGAATACAAATTGTTCTTTCCAATTCTATGAATAATGGAGTTGGGATTTTGATGGGAATTACATTGAATCTGTAGATTGGTTTTGGCAACACGGCCATTTTAACTATATTAATCCCCCAATCCATGAGCATGGGAGATCTTTCCATCTTCTGACATCTTGGATATCTTTTTTCAGAGACTTGAAGTTCTTGTCATAAGATCTTTCACTTGCTTGATTAGAATCACACCAAGGTATTTTGTATTATTTGTGACTATTGTGAAAGGTGTTTTCCTAATTTCTTTTTCAGCCTTTCTATCCTTTGAGTAAAGGAAGGCTACGGATTTGTTCATACCTAAACACAGTAAAATTAATATACAGCAAACCAATAGCCAACAGCAAACTAACTGGAGAGAAACTTGAAGTAATCTCACTATTATCAGGGTCTAGACAAGGCTGCCCACTTTCTCCTTAACTATTATAGTATTTCAAGTCCTAGCCAGAGCAATTAGATAATAATTAGACAATAAAAGGAGATCAAAGGGATACAAATTGGAAAGGAAGAAGTCAAAATATCAATATTTGCATATGACATGGTAGTGTACTTAAGTGACCCCAGAAACTCCACCAGAGACCTCTTAAACCTGATAAACAACTTCGACAGAGTGGAAGGGTCATTTCTACTGGCTGTGCACTCACCAACTGGCATGGTCACTGGAATGCCCAGCTCTGGGTTGATCCACAGAGAGTGGAGAAAACACAGGAAATATGAGGTTAGATTGGCTGCCAATGCGGATGGATGAGAAATTGTGTGCTACTAACTCACCCTTCCTGCAAGTACAACCACTGCCTTCATTTCTAAGTCAGACATGACAGTGACAACAGCCTTTTAAGCTTAACTCATTCTCCTGCTGTGGCCTTAGTGCTTCAGTACCAGCCTCAAGTTTTTCTTTAATATGTCCATCTTCAGCATTTTGAAAACAGAAAAACAAAACATGTTTAAAGAGTTGTCATTATTTGCCTCTTAAGTCTCTTCTATTTGGGAGCTATAAATGATATAGTCAGTTGATTGGTTCTTTTCTCTCTCATTTTTTTTTTTTTTTTTTTTTTTTTTTTTTTTTACTTTCAAAAACCATTACTTTCAATGAAGGCATTTTTTATTATATCTACAGAAACTGAACAGTGATGTGAAGCAATATATTGTTTTGGAACACATTCCCTACGTATACTTCATCTTCCTACTCATGTTTAGGCAAATATTTGCCTTACCTAACATTCCTAGATAATCTATTGATTTGAAGATAAAGCAATCCAGATGTTGTATGGATTTCAGAAAGATGCCAGTCTAGTAGTTTAAAATTTAATTGACTAGAGTGTATAAAATAATTTAAATGTAGACAAATGAGAATGGTATGATAGTTTTGTATCATCATGCAAAAAAATTAAGGAAAACAACTGTGTTTTATTTTTTCCTGTTATAAAGAGAAACTGGATTTGGGTATTTTATTGTTACTGAGGTTTATATTAACCATAACATCTGTTTGCTATTTAAAAAGAAAAAAATATGTCTACCTCAAGATGACTGATTCTAGGCTGAATAGTTGGTTCATTGTTAAGAGCACTTGCTGCTTTTCCAGAGGACCAGGACTTGACATCCAGTGCCCATGTTGCCTCATTACTGCTGATAACTCCACCTGCAGGGCATCTGATGCCATCTTCAGAATTCTGTGGGCACACACATACATGGCATAGGTACACACACACACACACACACACACACACACACACACACACACTAAAGTAACAACAACAATAACAATAATCATAAATATTGTTAAAGGCCTTTTTAAAATTACTTTCACATTTTTCTTTGGCCTTTGCAGGTTTTTTTTATTTTTATATTTATTTTCTCCCTATCAGCATCATGATGGGTAGACAAGATTTTCCTGCTATGGAACAATGGCACTTTTTATTATAGGCCATATTAGAATGTGAAATTCAAGATGATGAGGATTTTTGGTTTTTGTTTTGTTTTGTTTTGTTTTTTGACAGATTTCTTCCCAAATTAAAATTTTTGTAACAGTTATATAAAGTGGAAATTTAAAGATTCTTTGGGAAGTCAGTTGTATTGGAGGATGTTTTGCTGGGGCAAATACATGAAGGAGTGTTTTCCTGAAGTGGACACACGTGAAAGACTAAGGGTGACTTGTGAAGAAATATTTAGCTAAAGTAGACATAGATGAAAAGATGTTCTGCTAACACAAGCACATGAAAGGACATGTAATAAGGGGTTCTTTGCAAACAATGCCTTACATTGTGTAGTTGAACTTTATTTGTTGGGGCTTCATAGAGAGCACCTTACCAAAAAACTTCTGGTGGTGTGCTATAATTTCTTACTGCTTCCTCAAAACTCAGGCTAATTGTCAGAGTGAGGTCAGCTGAGACAGATGCACATGCTGGGGTAAGACATGTGCTGAGGCAAGGCATGTGCTGACATGTGGAGGACATGTGATGTTCGGAGATTGTGTAAATAAAATATAATAGACAGTGACAGAGGTGGAGCCTGGCTCGCTTCTGGAGCTATCTGTGCAATGAATGTGGGTCTCAAGTCCTGGCTCATCATCACTGCTCTGAAAGAGGCACAGCCAAGAACTTCTGGCGTTTCTCCTGGTCCTTCCTGCTGACTCACGCCTAGACTGAAAGCTGGCTTTTCCTGGCCACTGCTGCTGCTGAATCAGATTTTCCATGAGGTGTTTGCAAATGGATCGAGCTGCCACTGCTAACGTGTGAACTGAGCTGCCGATTCCCAGACCACACAGATGGGAGCTGCTTCAAATAACCTTTCTAAACAGGCCTACTCACCCCTCAATCATTTCTTTTCTACTACCTCTGATGAGCTGTGGGCTAAAGGGAGTTAAAGCATTTAAGAACCATCATTAAAAATTGGATTTGAAAAAAAAATTGAAATTATAGTTACATTCATTTTTCTTTCCTAATCAATTTATATCTTTTTTTCTTTATTATGAGCTAAAAATGCTGATCTTTCTGCAGTGGGACAGAATTGAAAGACTTGAAATTAATTATCATGCTCTGGTTAAAGCCAGTGCTTTGGAGGGTATAGTTTCCTCTGCTGTATGTAACTAACAAATTGTGTCAAACTCTTTTTGCAACTGAAATAAAATAGTTGTTAAGGGGGCTTAGGAGATGGCTTAGTTGGTAAAGTGCTTTTTTCTCAAGCATGATGACCTGAATTTGAATCCAGAGAGCATTCTCAAAGTCAATGATGATATCACACATTTGTAACCCTAGCCCTAATGGGGCTGAGATAGAGCCGGGAACTTGCCACAGTGCATTAAGAGACCAGGTCTCAAAAAGAAAGAGTTGTGTGATACAGATGTGAGAGAGATGTTTTGTTCATGAGCTCTCCACAGACACATGTACTCTAAACATCGAATCTGGGTTGTGAATCTCAGTATTAGCAGCTATGTACTGCACGAAGATGCTCCCCTGATGAGGACTAAGAGGCACACTAATTCATGGATGTAGATGCATCTATTCAGAAGGAAGCTTGTACTATGCCTTAACAAAATAGTAGTAGGTTCATCCCCAGGGCCTATGCACTTCCAACTGGCTATTGGCTAGGTTTATAGCACCATGCACCAGTTTCATTTTATAGAGCAGTCTTTAAGTCCCACACATAGTGGGATTTGATTGATTACCAACATAGCATTCATATCTCTATCTCACCCACATGTGCATTTGGCCTGGTCAGTCATTATCACAGTTCACAGCTGAATAAAATTATTGATAATCTTTTTCCTCTAGCAGTCTGCACAGAACTTTCTGTTACTATGAAAGGTAGCTAACAAAGAGAGGAAGATCCCGAGTCAGTGTTAACTTGATTTCTTTAAGTCTTGTGACTATAGTATCTGTCTTTAAGCAGTATAATCAAGTTATGGTAGGCAATCAAAAACAATGGCAATAGCCCACATTGCTTTGGTGTATCTCAGATCTGCCAACTAACAACTCAAAGGAGCTATCCCACGACTAATACTAGGTTAGATTTGGCAACCTTACATGGGTGTAATATCCCTCCAAGGAGTTTGATACACAGTTTCCTGTATTCATACTGTAGTATTTATGCAGCCAACTATGACTTTGAGCTTCTGACTGTCCAGTATCTGTAATTATATGTGTACACTATTATGCCCAGTTTACATAATGCTAGCTTTGTGTATGCTCTACCAATTCAACTACATATACTTCTAGCCTTGAGCTAGAAAATGTAGTTAAAATAAATTTGTATTATCTGATTAATAATTAGCGATAGTTTGTTTTACTTTGAAGACTGTGTAAGCCTAGAAAAAGTTGTAGAAACAAGTAAGGTACTTTTGACTCCTTTACACTCAATAGGAGCTCCACAAATAAAAACAACTAGTTTTGTAGCTTTGAAATAATCTAATGCCTAGTATTCTTGTTGGAAAAAGTAGATATCTTTTATCTTGACATTCTTGGGAGAATTTTGAGAGACTAGGGAATAACTTTGAACATTCTTAAGAATTATATTTATAAAAATATCTTAAAAACTGTTAAATGCATATTTGTGTGAATGTAATATATTTGTTGTTATTGTATTGTGTTTCCAACTCATTTATGCAAATATTCTTTACTATTTTTTAAGTTAATAAAAAGACAAGATTTTTTTGTGATCATAATTTGATTAAACAAGTTGCTTTCAGTTAAATAGTTTAAAATACATTTGAGATTGAGACCATAAATGGTGCTTGGTGATAGAGTTTTCTGGAATTAGAATAATATTGTTAAATTAAAATTTGCCATTTCATCACCAATTGCAAATTAAGAGCCAAATGCGATCATATACATATATTACATTTCTTTCTGATCACACATCTATGAAGACTTAGAACACTGTATTCTAATTTATACAGAAAGTCTGGCTTATAAATTAAGTGTTTTCTATTATAAAAGCTCATTTTAAGTCTTTGGAATAGCAGCAACTGTTTTATTCTTTTAATTAAAGAAAAACAAAACCCCTTGGGATCTGAGATTAAATTTCTATTTTCTTACCTCTGCTTAAGCTTTGCCTTCCTGCCCAGAACAAATTTGATTTCAGTTGCCCATTGAGGTTCTTTATGTTCTAAAACTGTATCTTATCCCTTGGTAGGAATTGATTTTTTTGTAGGAATCTACATTTTTCATCCTTCTGATGTGATCTCTGCTTTTAATGTTCAAAGAAGTGGAAAGGATCTTGGATCACTGCCCACCCCATAGTTCTGCCTGCCTCCCAGGAGTTCTGCTCCCACCCAGGACACTCTGGTGGGACACCCTGGTGAAACACCCACACCTGCCTGCTGGGACCCCAGCAAGCCCAACATCTGTGAACTCTGCCTAGGCCTACTAAAGCTCCATTTTCCTTCTGGTCCACATCCCCCCATACAGTTGAGGATCTGTACCTCACATCTCAACCCACAGCTCTGCTGCCTTTGGGAGGTCTGCTGCTATTCAGGACAACCAGTTTCAGAGGTTTACTTCTCCCAGAATCTACTAGGCCAACCAACATCAGAGACAACCAGATGGCTAAAGGTAAGTACATGAACATAATCAACAGAAGCTAGTGCAATATGACACTATCAGACCCCAGCTCTCCTACTACACCAAGCCCTGGATTTCCTAAAACATCCAAAGAAAAAGATTATAAATCTCAAATATCATCTTGCAAAGATAATAAAAGCTTTTAAAGAGTATAAAACTAATTCCATTAGATAAATACAAGAAAACACAATCAAACAGATAGAAGCCCTTTAAGAGGAAACAAATAAATCTCTTAAAGAAATACAGAAAAATACATTTAAACAGGCAAAGTAAATGAATAAAATGGTCCAAGACCTAAAAATGGAAATAGAATTAATAAAGCAAACACAAACTGAGGAAACCTAGAGATGGAAAACCTAGGAACAAAAGGAATTGCAGAGACAAGAATATCACCAATAGAATGCAAAAGATGGAAGAAAGAATTTTAAGGATACAGTAGAAGAAATTATTACACTGGTCAAAAAAAACACTGAATATAAAAAGTTTATTATCTCAAAACATCCAAAAATGTGGGACACCATGAAAAGACCAAACTTAAGAATAATAGGAATAGAAGAAGGTGAAGATTCCTGATTCAAAGAGTGAGAACATATCTTCAACAAGATCATAGAAGAAAATTTCCTTAACCTAAAAAAAAAGAGGTGGGTATAAACATACAAGAAGCCTATAGAACACCAAATAGGCATCACAATAGAAAGTTCTTTTATCACATAATAATTAAAACGCTAAATGTACAGAACAAAGAACAAATATAAAAAGATGCAAGGAGAAAAGGGCAAGTAATATATAGGGGCAGACCTATCAGAACTACACCTGATTTCTCAAAAGAGATTCTAAAAGCCAAAAGAACCTGGATAGATGAATCCCAGACCTTAAGAGACCACAGATGCCAGCCCAGACTACTATACCCAGCAAAACTTTCAATCACCACAGATGGAGAAACCAAGAAATTCTATGACAAAACCAAATTTAAACATTATGTTTCAACTAATCCATTCCTACAGAGGATACTAGAAGGAAAACTCAACACAAGGAGGGTAACTACAACCAAGAAAACACAAAAAATTAATCATCTCATAGCAAACCTGAAAGAAAAGACACACACACACACACACACACACACACACACTCACACACACACATTACCACCACCAACATAAAAATAACAGAAATTAATAATTCCTGGTCATTAATATTTCTCAATATCAATGGACTGAATTCACCAATAAAAAGACACAATCTAACAGATTGTATATGTAAACAGAATCTATCATTCTGCTCCATATAAGAATCACACCTCAAAAACAAAGATATAAAATACCTCAGAGTAAAGGGCTGGAAAAGGGTTTTCCAAGTAAATGGACTCAAGAAGCAAGCTTTAGTAGCCATTTTAATATCTGATAATCTTTCAGCAAGTAATAAAAAAGATAGGGAAGGACACTTCATGCTCATTAAAAAAAAAAAATCCACCAAGGTGACATCTCAGTTCTGAACACCTATGCCCCAAATACAAAATCACACACATTTGTAAAAAAAAAAAAAAAATCTTTACAAAAGTTCACATAACACTGGGAGACTTCAATACCTCATTCTCACTGTCATCAAAACAGACATTAAACAAAGAAACAACAAAAGCTAACAGATGTTATGAACCAAATGGATCTAATATATTTTCAGAATCTTTCACTTCCAAAGAAGAATATACATTCTCCAGAGAGCCTCATAGAACTTACTCCAAAGTTGTCTATACAATCAGGCACAAAGCGAGCCTCAACAGATACAAGAAGATTGAAATAACCACTTACATCTTATCAGATCACCATGGATCAAACCTGGACTTCAACAACAACAACAGAAGCAACAGAAAGCCCACATTCTCATGGAAACTGAGCAATACTCTACTCAGTGATCACTTAGCCAGAAAAGAAATAAATAAATCAAAGACTTTCTAGAATTCAATGAAAATGAAGATACAACCTACCCAAACTTATGGAACACAATGAAAGTCATAATGGATGATTTTCTAGACAGATACCACTTACCAAAGTTAGATCAAGATCAGGTAAATTATATAAACCCCCAAGGAAATATAAGCAGTCATTAAAAAAAATTTTCCAACTCCAAATTTTCCAATCCAGCATCAGTTGGTTTTAGCACAGAATTCTATCAGACTTTCAAAGAAGCACTAATACCAATACTTCTCAAACTATTCCACAAAATAAAAACAGAAACAGTGCCACATTTATTCAATGAGGCTACAGTTACCCTGATACCTAAACCACATAAAGACTCATGAAAGAGATCGAGAACTATCCCAGGGATAGTTCAGCATATAAAACTACATCAATGTAATCCAATATATAAACAAAGTGAAATTTAAAAATTACATGATAATCTTATTAGACACAGAAAAAGCCTCTGAGAAACCAACATCCCTTCATGTTTAAGTTTCAGAGAGATCATGGATACAAGGTGCATACCTAAACATAATAAAAGCAATATACAGCAAGACAGTAGCCAATATCAAATTAAATAGAGAGAAATTTAAAGCAATTCCACTAAAATCAGACACAAGATAAGGCTGCCCACTCCCTATATATTCAATACTGACTTGAAGGTTTAGCTAGAGCAATTTGACAACAAAAGGAGCTCAAGAGAATACAAATTGAAGAGGAAGAAGTAAAAATATCACAATTCATGAATGATATGATACTATATATAAACTACCCTCAACATTCTACCAGGGAGTTTGGACAGCTGATAAACAACTTCATCATAGTGGCTGGATACAATCAAAAAGATCAGTAGCCCTCCATTGTTAAACAGAGTAGTATAATGAAATAAACTCAAACCATTGATTTCCAAGATCCATGGTGTTCAGAGGATAATTGTTCTAACAAGGTATGAAGTCTAGTGGGGAAGACCTTCAAGGGAAGCAGAATATATTGGGGTGAGCAGTCAAAAGCAAGCTGGAACCAGAATTTTTTCTTGAGTTAGGGACATTGGTAAAATGACTCTTACTATCACTGCATAAGCTCTATGCACATATCTGCTTACTCAGTTCCAACACTTCAGAGACAGGTACTATTTTATTACACAATGATTCTCTCTTGCTCACAGGTTTCATAACACCCTGGAATGTGTCAGATTTGACTTGTGGGTTGTGGTACAGAGTTTTCCTCTCACTCTATATTGTTCTTCATAGCAAACATAGCAAAGGCTAACTTCTCATTGTGCAGCAGAGCATCCTAAGTTTTGTTTAATACTTGCCCAAAATCTACATGGTCCTTCTCATCTCCCTCCTCTTCCCTGAGTTAAGACTTGCATATAACAGGAGACTATCCTTTGTAAGGGTGAAAACAACTCAAAGATGTTAACACCTTTAGGTTGGTTCCCTGCGCCACTCCATATCAACATATATCTGCTAAAAGCATTGCCTATAATCTGCCATAAGCCACACATCAAGTGCCCTGTGTTTATTATCATTTTCTTTGCAACTCAACAGAATGGAACCCTCTTCATTTGCATTTGAGTGGTACTGTAAGCACATATTTTTTTCACAGACATTGACACATTGATTTTTTTTTCTGAAATTACTTCAGTCTTCTTGCAATGAGCTTCAGAGCACACAGATAAAATGCTCAATAAATGCTTCAGGAATAAAGAGATGATTTCTCCAAATTATCTATTGTTGATAAGTCAATATTGCTGTCATTAATTTCCACTTTGTGCATGGACAAAACAATTTTTTTGTAATCATAACATAAGATTCGGAGTGATACAATGCATTTTAATTTAGAAAACCTTATTATAGTTAATTTGTTCTGTGGATTTATTCTTTTTGCTCCCTCTTTCTTGGAGAATAGTCCTTTAGTCCAATAAATCTGGTACACATGCTGTTACCTTACATAGAAAGTGAAGCATCCTTTGACACTGAGATCTGGCAGCCTCTTGGGAAATTTTCCAATCTTTCTATTAACTTCTGGGAGACATTTTACATTTAACTATGGTAAATCATCATTTTAACTGAAGTCCCTCCTCTAAAACTATCTCAACTGAAGCTGTATTGTACAGATGCAACATATTCTATTTCTGTTATTCATGTGCATGTTACTATGAACTAGAGGATCAGAAGAAATTATATGCAGAGGGTTATGAAATCATGAATATTCCAAACCCCCCAGGCCTTGGATAACTGTACTGACTGGAAAACAATCAGACTTTGTCACATGGTGTCAAGAATATCTCTGTGCTGCTGTGCTAGCTTCTGAATGTGCATGCTCTCGGATGTGAAAACTAATGGAGTAGATTTTCTTCTCATACCAGAATGATGTAATGACCACAGAAGGGGAATCTACAGTCACTAATAGAGATTTTACTGGAAGAGAGGGCCTCTGTCATTTTTTTCCATCAATCGAGAAATGATCAACAGTTCCTTGGGGGGACTCCTTTGTTCTTTGTTACAATCTGAATTTCTAGCACACTAGAAGTTGTCAAAAATTTCTAGTGAATTCTGATGTGTTATCTGGGGGTAAAGATAAGAAAGTTTTTATCTCCTTGTTATTTTGTGGTCCAGTAGCTTGACTAGGGTGTAACATCTGCGAGTGTGTTTTTCAATTAGCTTGGCATAAAACACTTGCAACAGCATTTTTTGTCATTTCTTAACACTGGTATATTAATTCCCTCATGTCTTTACAAGTGAAGTGTTCTTCAGTGTTCCATTCTCCTTCTTTTAAGAGAAAAACTTACAGAAGTCAGATTGCCCGAATTACTAGGTTTGCCCCTTAATCGATACGTGGTTAAAGGCAAGCTTTTTAACCCTTGACTTCACTTTATTCATTCATAAAATGGCATGTCATAGACCTAATCCATGTGCTTAAGACTATCTGGGGTTTGAAGAGATGGTTAAGAGTATTGTGGTTCTTTCAGGGGATCCAGGTTTGATTCCCAGAACACAGATGACAGCTCACAGCTTTCTGTAACTCCAGGCCCAGAAAATCCAATGCTTATATACAATATATAAAAATAAAATAAAATAAAATATAAAGACACTATCTGACAAACACAAATGTGTGGTAAGAGTTCATCACTAGTGGCTTACCATTCTCGATAAACTGTCATCAAAGTACTACAGCATCCATCACGGAGCCAGTTTAAAAGAGAACTATGCAAAACCATCTGCGGCTGTAGAAAGTCAAAGCCTACCATTTATTCTATCAACATTTCAGCCTTGGCTTTCCTTTGACATATATCAAACCATATGGTCTCTAGACAATCACTCCACATTGTTGTGTTGAAGTTGTCTCCATTTTTTGCTTATCTCAGAATCCATTCAGATGTTTATTAGAACATCATTGTCAACAACATGTTTTCTTCTTTCCGTAAATATAGACCTCCTTGAGTCATTACAACTCGTGAGAACAACTATCAGGAACAATCTGACTGATCCCAGCTGACATAAACCCCAACAGAAGCTCATCAAATTAGCACAATCAAATCCAATCAGCTGGGTGTCATTTAAGAGCAAAGAGTTTGCAGAATTTTAAATTGGGGAAATTTTAGTTATAGCTTATTTCATTCTAGCCCTGAACTCTTCATCTCCTTCTATTGTCCTGATGAATGTGAGCTATTTTCTGAGTCCCAGGAGTCTGTAAGGCTCCATTCTTCCAAACATCCCCCTGTTCAGAGCAAAAGACGCTTCCCTTCCATGCTACTTGACCCCATCTTCTGCTCTACCCTACCCTCATTCTATAGTTGGACCTATCCCACGAGCTTCCGGTTATTGCTCCTCTACAGTTCTCCAAGTTTTCAGGTGTTTCTTGGTATTATCTATATCTTTGCCTACACTAGTTGTAAATTTGTTTCTCATCTCCTTTCACAGTCTCTCAAGGACTTTTGAGAAAGTGGCATCAAAATGTTGTCAAACAGTTCTAGCATCTCTGCTGTCTCCAAAACAACATCAATAGATTATTGTTTTGTTTGTCCAAGTCCTAATATTCCAACTGTCTTCCTTGGGAGTCACTCTAACACCGGCAGAGGATGGTATCCATCTTCCCACTGTTGGTGGGAAGGGAGGTCCAGAGAGTGCCCGCCTCTGCCAACTTGAGGTTTAAGGTGGAATGGGGAAGGGTCTCTTCCTTGCTACTAGATGGTGTGGAGGTTCTGCTCCTCACGGGGTCTCTCTGAGAGCACAGGCTAGGTAGGCAGGCCTGTCTTCACTAAGGTGCTAAATGATGTAGAGAATCCTGACTTTGTTCCAGGCTTCTTTTTATACTATGGCAGTAAAGAGCAGAGGCTATTTCATTACCACTGGGTGGAGGAAGCCTATACCTTAATGTAGGTTTATTCTGTATAAGATGTATTTATTTGTTTGTTTGTTTATTTGTTTCATTAATGTATGTAGATACACTGTAGCCAGCTTCAGACACATGAAAAGAGGGCATCAGATCTCCTTACAGGTGGTTGTGAGCGACTATGTGGTTGCTGGGAATTGAACTTAGGACCTCTGAAAGAGCAGTCAGTGCTCTTAACTGCTGAGCCATCTCTCCAGCCACAGTGAAGCAATTTTTATTTGTGTAATAAAAATCAGGGGGACTGATTTTCTCTTCCAATCACGAAACTTCTGAGTATTGACTTTAGTGTGTGAGTCTGGCTGCAAGGCCCCTTACCTGATAAATCATCTCACTGAAACAACATTCCTTTTGCTATGTACATATCCAAAATACTTAGTTGTACTTAGTGAAAAATGTAGAAAAAATCACTTATCCATGTTTTTAAAAGGGAAACAAGAATTTTAAATAATTTGGGAACATATTTGAATATTTGGTATTTGTGTACATATCCAGAAAAATTAAAACACATCTCTGATATAAAGGTAGTAACATATGTATTTTACATAATAACTTGTGGTGCAGATCCTTCCATAACAAAGAGGAAAAACACTCCAAATTTTTCATACAAAATTTTTTTGGTACCATCTTAGGATAATTTTTGTCTTCCTGTGTGATTCTGTAAAACCTAATAGTGCATTCTATCTCAGCAGGTATAAAACATAGCTGAAAGAGTCTATATACAGTGAGGCTGGATCAGTGAGACCTTCATTTCACTGCGTCTGTAGAGCCAGTGAGATGGCTTCTCAGGTTAAAAGCATTTGCTGCCAAGCCTGATGGCTTTAATTACTCCCTCGGACCCATTGAGTGGAAGGAGAGAACCAGCTACTGTAGGTTGTCCTCTGACCTCCACATGCTGCCATGGCAAGTACTTAAACCCCCCCCCCCCCAACACAAAGTAATTGTGAATAAGTCACGATAGGTCAGGTTTTCAGCATACTGCCCATTTTACTATTATTTTTCTTATGCGCGCAGACACAGTTTATCAGGCAACTGAAAGTTGTACCACCGGGGAATGGTTCATTATGTCTGCTTTGCTCAGGCCCTAGGACCTTCTTTTAGTGTGTCTATGGTGCTCAGAGCTCAGGGCTGCCATTTGTAGCCCTGGAACAGGTTTTGGAATGGCAGCATCCAATGATCCACAGGGGAGCCCATCTCCCATTTTGCTAGTGTCAACATACCACAGTGGGGCACTGAGGCAGACTGTTTCACATGTCACATCTTGCAGAGCCATTCAAGTGCACCTTTAGGAGGCTTTGAGTACAGAAGTAGTTACATCAACTGCTCATGGCCACTGCTGTTCTAGGCATTCTAGAACAAATGTTACAAACTGATACTGTAACTCAGATTAGCTGCACAAACTGATTTTCTGTCTTTGATTCCCCAGTGGCAAAATTAAAGCAAGCAGACAAACAAACATCAGAAAGAAAAAGAGAAAACATTCCCAGGTCCATTCCCTAGCAGCCATTTTAACAAGCCAATGAAAAACATTTAATGTTCTTTCCTAGTCAGCTTTCTAGCTATGGTCTGAGAGTTCTGATGAACCTGGTTTCACGTCTCCTACTAAAAACAAAAGAAAACTGATTCCCTCTGGCTGTTGTTGGCTTCCATGGAGAGGCTATAAAATGTTAGAAGTGCAGATGCTGTTCTGAGAGGCCATGGACTAAACCCCTAAAGAGCAGTAAAGATTCAGTTTATGAGGCTTTTGCTACACCGTGGGATCCCACAGATGCACATGGATCACAGGATGTGTCCAGATTGAGATTTATAGCAAATGCCTACCATGATATAAAGATACAACTGGAAAAATATGTGGAGAAAGTCAGTGGAGAACAATGGACCTTATTTATGGCTTCTTCTCAGTACTCCTCGGCACAGAAGGGTATGGTCCACATGGAAGACTATGTTGGCAAAGGATGGGGAAACAGATGGTCAAGAGTCTGTGCTTGTCCTATGTTTTCTAACTCATAGGTTGTCTTTGGTTAAATTTATATTAATTCACAAAAAGTATTGCTTTGAAACAAGCATATAAACTAGTAGTTTCCTAGGAAAAGAATGTGTTAAAAGTTCAGCTCTAGCGAAAGTAGAAGGGAGGAGACTTCTTCACATTCTAATCGCTATGATAAATACACATTAAAGTGAAAATTCTTCACTACAGCAAATCTTCAGGCTTCAAATTTGCTTAAAGTTACTTATAATGAGGAGCTTCCGAGTCTTAATTTCTTTTTTATTTTTCAAATTACATGTAAATTAGTGGGTGTTTTGATATGTTATTAAAGTATACCGTGTATTTTGCTTATATTTGTCTCTATTATTGTCTGATAATCTCTAGTTTATCCATTTCCCTGAAAATCATAAAATGTAAACATTCTTTTCAAGCATATAAAACTCCATTTTGTGTGTGTGTGTGTGTGTGTGTGTGTGTGCTCGTGTGTGTGCTCGTGTGTGTGATTTTCTTGGTTCGTTCACCTGCTGCTTCTAGGCTAGTACCATAGTAGTCTTGGCTATTAAAGAGCTGTGTAGCAATCATTCTTTAGTGTGCAGCATCTCTGTGGCACGCAGACTAGGATTCCCTCCAGTAGATACCTTGAGTGGAATGCTCAACCATATGGCACTTCTGGTTTCAGTCTTCTGATGCAAGTTTGTACTCATTTCCACAGTGGGCAGAATGATTGACATCCCACCAGCAGCGAGAAGGGATCCTCCCCAGCACCCGATACACCACATGTTCTGTAATATACTTTTTGAAACTAGATATGTATGATATTTGGATTTATAGCATAGTTTAGATATGAGTGTGGAAGTCAACTGTAATTTTTTGGTTTTATATTGTAGGAAGGTTTTCTATTTTCCTTATAATAAAATTGTTTGTTTACGATGAGCTGGGAACCAGCTGTGTTATGGTACATGTGTAGAATTTCTTTAGAATGCCTGCTTTTGTGAGTGGAAATTACTGCCTTTTTGGTATTGGGAAAACTATTCCAGATAGGACTGAGGTACCCCCAGGCATTAAATATTATCATTGCAATGCTCCCTTGGAACATTTTTTTTTTTCTTTGCATGTTTTTAATTTTGTTGGATCCAGGACTTGGGGGAAAAAAATCTGAGCCTTTATTAAAAAATATTTTGGATCCATCATTTTAAAAGATAATTGTCTTCTGGAATGTACCGAATCTTTGACCTTTTCAAGGTGTCTGTCTTCTGAGTAAGAATATTATCATTTATCTTTTAAATGACTCACTTTGGGGGGCGGCAAAGATTTCTGGTCTCTGACACTTGATTCTTGGTGTGATGATCTCTTTGGTACCCTAAGTATATTGCTTTATGTGCTCCTCATTTTTTTCCCCAGAGCAATTAGGGATGATTTCCTGTCATTGTGTAACAGAGAGCTTCAAAATATGCTTCAAGAATTCCAATAAGCTTTGCATTTTCATATTTCCCCATTAAGTAATTTGAGCCTGGCATGGTGGCAGAGTTCTTGGGGTTCTTAGGAGGTGAAACAAGAGGGTCAAGAGTACATGGCCAGGCTGGAGCACACATCAAGAGCCTTCATTCTTTATTTGTTTAAGAGGAGTAAATAACTTGGTGAACACTTAACATTTTCCAGAACAGGATGGAAAAGTTAAGGAGTTACTAAATCTACACTCGCAGTGCAGAAGAAACAGAGCAGAAGCCCCGTGAGTAAGTTTTACATGATTTGGAGAAAACAGGAAGAGTTGGCTAAGCAGACTGTACTGTCCGGAGGGGAAATGACTCACCGTCTGTTGGGAATCAAAAATTATTAAAAGATAATGTCGTTTAGCTCCAGCAGTGAACAAAGGAGAGGAAGAGGCATTCTAAGAAAAAAGGTGTAGCAGGTAGAAAGCCAAAGATGTTTCAAAGGCCATGGCTTTGTGGACAGTAGCAAATCTTGTCATGACATGGTCAAGCTGTGGGGAGGGAGGGATGCACATGTGCATATGGTGCTGAGACCAGCCTAGGCTGCAAATGCTAGAGTGACAGCAAACACGGAGAAATGCCATTTATATATAATTCTGTGCAACAATATAAAACTTGTATACAACAATTGGATGGAAATTATACACATTAGTCACCCCCAACTGGCTTTGCCTAACTACAACCACCCCATAATTTTAATTGAAAATTAGCATGTGTAGGGTGTTTTCTTAGTGTTGTCAACTTGACAAAAATCTAGAATTGTCTGGTAGATAAGCCTTTGGCCATACAGGTAGGGGTTATGTTGATTACCTAATTGATGTGAGAAGATCCATTTTAACTCTGAGGTAGCATCATTCCCAGGATGGGGATTCTGGATGGTATAAACGGTGAGAGGGTGCTGGGACTGCTCCTTGTCTCTTGATGGCAACTGTAATGGGACCAACTTGGACTGTGAGTCAGAATAAATCCTTTTTCCCTTAAGTTGTTTGGTCCAGAGTACTTTCTCACAGCCATAGAAAAAGAAAGGAAGAGTATTTGTAAGGATACACTATAAGGAGCAGAATGTTCCTGTAAGCATATTTCATAGCTCTTAGGGTGTATTTAGTGCACATTCATGGGCATTTGGGTTGCATCAAATTTAAACAAACAGTGATAAACGTGATCCCACATACTTCTGAGAGCTCTAGAAACATCGAGCTGTAGAGTAGAATATCTGATCAACATTTCTAGGATATTTTCTCTTATGTTGTAAAACAGGCTTATACTACTGCCTGTTTCTTAGGCAGGTGATTGTTGGAATTGACTTGGCTAAATACTTTACTAAAGTGATGCAGTACAAAAATGTGATAATCTGTGCTGTAAATTTATATTTCTCTGATCATCAGTGACATTAAGTGTTTTGCCCCCAATACAACTACTTGTTACTTCTAGTCACTGAAATTCTGGTCAATTCTCTTTTTGACCAGAATTTCAGTATGAGCTTTCTATGAACTTTTTATTTCCCTGTTGATATGTGTAAGTTCTTCATAGTTTTTTTTCTTTAAGTGACTTTCATCATGTTTTCTTTCTGCTAAAAAATGAGAAAAAGAATGAACACACTAGTGATACAGGGATTGGCTGTAAGAAAGCTCTGAACACCCCAGAAACAACTCACAGACTGTGTGAAGTTCAACAAAAAAGGAATATATTTTAATTAAAATAAAACTGTATCGCATCCCCCTTTTCTCCCTACAGCCCCTCCTAGTTTCTCTCCTATCTCCTCAAATTAATAGCCTCTTTTCCTATATTATTGTTACATATATACATATGAGTATGTATATGTACCCACAAATACTTAATTACAACCTTAAAAAAAAGAATGTCTTGGGGACTAGATAGACATGCATAACGGAAGAGAGGGGACCAGAAGCTGACCAAGCAGCAGATTGGACAATGGAACTTAAGAGACAAACCTTAACTTAGCTTGAGAAAAATCTTTTGAAACTAGAAACTGTTGACAGCTCTTTGGTGTGTGCCATCAGGAAGCCAGAGTGCGAGTTTGGTAGTAGAAGCCTGTCATTTAAGATTTCCTGAGAGCCTTCACATCTGTTGATAAATGTAAATGTTACTTCAAGGAAAGATAGAACTGAAGATTCTATCTCTGGATCATCTAAAGGTAGCTAGTTCCCTCCTGCAGTGTGTCCTCAATGAAACAACAGAACAGCAGTTGCAGGTTTGAAGTGAAATCAGTTTCCAGCATTTATACCTCAGAAAGAAATTAGTTTCTTTATGACACTTCCAAGCTTGCTTTCTTCGGGTTTTGTTCATCACACAAATGTTCATCTCTGTATGGAAAGATAACAGCATTGCAGTCTGCCCATAAAGAGAAAATATGGATCAAGTTTAGACAAAGTGTTAGCCTGAGGGAACGAGAAGTGTGGGTTGTCCTGATTCCTTCTGTTAAACGTGTGCTGTAAGACTTAGTTCTCCCTGATAAGTTATTTCTCTACCAGTGAAATGAGCCAATTCAAGGCAGATTAGATTATATTAAATGTAAGTTGCCAGGAGGAAGAGAAAGATAGAAAGGCCCCTGTGGGGCGCCGCCTGCACATTCTCCATTACAAGATGGCGCCGACATCCGGCTGGAGTTAGCAGTAAACAAGTCATGTGCGCACGTGCTGGGTAACTTTCCACTCCTTGAGCTCTGCCTCTCCCGTGGCGTCATAAGGCCTGATGAGTTTCAACCAATCAGGGGGCTCCACGTCCAAGGCAAGGACTGATCCCTTTATAAGCGGACGGGCTAGATAGTTCGGGTCGTCTTGGTCGTCTCGTTGGTCTCGTTCGTCTTGTTCGTCTTGTTCGTCTTGTTCGTCTCCTTCTTTGTCTTCTTCATCTTCTTCATCTTCTTCGTCACGTGTAGCAAGTGCTGGTTCTCGAGGATATTAAAGTTTACCGCAGAAGGATTCTATTTCGTGTGCCGCGTCGTTCTTGCAGGCTTGACGGTTGCGCGGGACAGGCCCCAGAGAAAGAGAGAGAAGAGGAGAAGAGTGGGAAGGAGAGAGACCAAAATGTCTGGTTTATATAAGGAAGAGCCTCTCAGGGACTGGCAGCCCAACGCCTGGGCTAAAAAGTTCAGGGCTGGGGCAGGGCCCAGGGATGTTGGGAGAGCCTAGAGGCCAGGTCTACTTTGTTTGTAAAATATACAACTCGGTCTCTTGTCCTGGGGTCTGATACTAAACACCCCTTTCACCACTGCTGAGAAACTAGCTGTAGGAACATCTCTCTAGCCTGATAAATAGATTTCTCCACTGCTTGGTTGTTAACCTCCCATCTTTTCTTGTTCCTGTGACAAAATGCTCTGACAAAAGCTTCTTAGAGGAAAGATGGGTTATTTGAGCTCACAGTTCAGGGCACAGTCCACACCCACAGGGAAGCTAAAAAAGCAGGACCGGGAAACCTCTGGCTACCTTATGCTCACAACCAGGAGAAGAGAGTCACAAATGCATGTCTCTACCACCCTGTTCACCATCCTCACTGTTACAGTCAGAATCCCCTGCCCGGGGAATAGTCTTACCTACTACTAAGATGTGTTCTCTGCCACATCATTTAAATGAGCAACCAGTATAATTCCTCATGGGCTTGCCCAAAGGCCCATGTCCTGAGTCATTCAAGTTGGCAGTTAACACTAAGAATCACACTTGTCTCCCACATTGGGCCACTGCTACCTGAGCGATTCACTGTAGACTTTATCAGCTCTCCTGATGCTGTGTCTGGCCCCATCGTTACACAAAACAGTAACGAGTGGCTTCAGGCACTTTTACTCCATAATAGATCTTTTGGAAGGTTTGTAGTTAATGAACTTGGTGCACCAGCATACACAGAACTAGAAATGAGTATGGAAATGACCTCATGGGGATTTAATCATGATATATGTGGCTATGTCTTTGCAATCAGCAACTCATCAAGTGTAGTAAAAATGAGCACAGGATCGAGGGTCCTCCAATCCCTTTCCAGCTGCAAATGTGCTTACTCAGCTTTAATCACAGCAAGTTGATTCTACCTTGAAACACACACACACACACACACACACACACACACAAACTCTCACACACACACACTCACATACACACCTCCTCTTGAAAAGGGAGTTAAATTTCTCACAGAAAGTTGATTCTACCTTGAAACACACACACACACACACACACACACACACACACTCACACACACACCTCCTCTTGAAAAGGGAGTTAAATTTCTCACAATTTCAATTTATACTTTATAACTCTTTTTATTGTTGAAATTTAAGCTTGAAGCTTTTGTCCAGTTTTTCAGAAGCGAAACTCTGTCTCAAGGCTGGTGTCCCGTACCTCAGAGTACAAGAGAGCTTCACTTGATTCTCTTTTGTCTCATAGTCCCTCCCTCACTATAAACCAATGGAGTATGTTTTTTGCTTTCAGTCTCCACGCAGCTGTTCCTTGATTCTTGATGTGGGCTACTTTGTACCACCACAAATTTGAAAATTTGTTGAGTCAAACTAGCATGTTTGGGACTTTTTTGACCTTGATTTTGCACTGACTGCTTACTAAGAATGGATAAGAATGCTTTATAATTATTCTTCAATAGAGTCTCCCCTTCAGCCTTGCCTCCCACCTCTATTTTGTTGAAACAGTTTATAAGAACTGATGTTAGCTCTCTTAAGACCTTGGAATTTAATAGGGATTTCATCCCAGGGCTTTTTTTTTTTTTTTTTTTTTTTTTTTTTTTTTTTTTTTTTTTTTTTTTAGTTTGCAAATTTTCTTTTGTCTTTAAAATAAATAAAATAAAATCAATTTTTATTAAATTTTAAAATAAAGAATTCAGTTGTTCAGACTAGCCAAAGTTTACCGTGTAATTCAGGCTAGTCATCTTGAGGTCCTGATCCTTTTGGTTCAGCTTCCTGGATGCTGAGGTTATAGATGCACATCATTCCCATGCGTCGGTATAGACGTATTTTAGGAGCTCGGGTAAGAGGACTTTGGATGTAATGGATATTAAGAATGAGAACAGGAAAAACAACTGAGGCTGTGGGTGTGGCTCAGTTGGTAGGATGCTGGCCCTGCATGGACTCCTCCCCCAGGTTGCTTGCTACCGTACAAAGAAGCAGCTTTAACTGAAATCAGGTAAAAATTATTTAGAATTCACGTATGGGGTTAAAATTGTTTCAGAAGCCCTTACCTCAAGTCACAGTGATACCCCCTTTCTTTTTCCTCTAAGCACTTTAAAACTGTGTCTTTTCCACTTAAGTCATAATCAAATGTGTGAATGATATAAATTAGTCATTCGTTTTATTATCTTCATATGGGAACAGCCACTTGTCCCAGAGCCATTTATTGAGTCCTCCTCATTTCTGTGTAGTTAGCTCTATTATAAATCAAGTGACAAATGTGGTGGCTTTATTCATCTTCGGTTACTACAGCAAAATATCTGAGGTGGGTGCTTAATAAAGAATAGGTTCTTTAGTTCTTTCTTCTGGAAGCTGAGAGTCCAAGACCCAGAGACCCCTGAACTGCAGCTGACCTGAAACCTCCTTCCTGGGAGCTAGCTTTCATGGTACTAGAAAATGCCACATAAGCTTCCAAAGGGGGGAAGCAAACAGAAATCCTACCCAGCTTGTGACATCTATGAGCTACAAGAACCATCATGGCACAAAAGGGAAATCATGCCTGATTGGAAACCTCGTCAACTAACCAGGGCTAGTGAAACCATGGATCTTGGAGAAGAACATACAACCACTACTTTAATAAGCCTGCATAATCTCTAACCACATTCTAAATATCTGTCCTTATACCCATAGATGAGTATAGTCCTCACCCCACATTGAAGAGACTTCTTTGCAACAGATGGAAACCACTCTAGAAAATACAAACCAATCAAAATGCTGAGTTGTGAGGCCCAGTGCCAGAGCAGATTGCTTTTTAGATCTCTGGAATAATGTTTTATATTTGATTTTAATTCATTGTGTGCTCCTGCCTGTCACAGTGGGCATGAGGGGGTCAGAGAACAACCAACTCTAGGGCAGTCTTTACCTCTACTCCCCCTTAGACTCTTAAAACCCTCCTGCCCACAGATCCAGGGAATCATGTTGTCAGACTTCAAAGAAGTTCTCTCAGCAGCCCAGATGCTAAATACTAGTTAATGCTACCAGTTTACAATTTTGAATAAAAATTACAAGTTATGTTCTCAAATGACTCTAAGATGGAAGCCACAGTATCTCTTTCCTTGAGCTCTGTTGTTACAGTTGATTGTACAGAGCATATTTTTATAAATAGTATGATTTGAGGATAAATTGTCTGCCGCATCATCTCAAAAGTGCAAGGCAAGGCACTAGAAATAGTTAAAACAATCGAGGTTCCAGGGATCACGGAAAAGAGACCACTTAATATATTCTAAATCACTGGCAATTAGTGAGGATTCGCTGTTAATTATAGCAAACTGTGAAAGGAGTGCAGTACTCTAATCTAATTTATGCTTCACTAGATGTTTTAATGGAAAATGTCATTGGCAGCACCAGTGGCATTTTTGGCGACAATAGCAAGCTATGTGTGGTTGCTAATATGCTACATTAGGCAATGGGGTAATTCTGTGCTGTTGACATGTATTCATTTGTCTTTCTAATTATAAATAATCAGAAAAAAAATGAAAAATGATTTATTAGTGTAGAAAGCCATTGTATCCACTTCATTTTAGTAGTACCATATCATTCAACAACACAATAGTTTATATTAGATCTTATATACTGTCACAATGAAATCTCTCAAAAGTTGTTCTGGAAGAGTTTCATGCTTTCATGACAATGGGAGCATATACCAAATACATTGTAAAGTTGCAAGGTACATTAAAGACAGAGTTGTGGAAAGAAAAAAATGAAAGTTCAAAAAATAAATATTTTCATTTTCAGTCATAATTTGTAATACTTGTTGGTTCATGGAAGTCCCAACTCATCAGAACAAGATTAGCAGTAAATTCATAAATCCACAAATGCACAGGCTGCTAATCCACAAATCCCCAGCTGCTAACCTTACCAGGCATGGTTTTATCTGGGACATTCAAGACATTAGGTAGTGTTTTGAAAAAATAATAGATAGGTACAAATTTAAACTGATACTCGACTAAAGACTAATTTGATACATTTTGTTTCTTCAATATATATTTGTTTCCCCGTGAGAAATAATTTGTCTGTTTAGGTTTAGAAATCGGTGAGCTTTTTTCATAATTTTAAAGAAATAAACGTAGATGCTTTCATTTTGATTAGAAAGTATATTTAATAACCATTTCTAGCCAGGTACTTTTATTTTTGATTGACACATATTGGAGACATATGCCTCTGGCCTGACAGTGGAATTTCAGTACCGTGCTATGATATGATCTGTCAGGATGCTGCGGAACCCACTACCTCACGTACAAGCCTCAGTGCTGAGCAGAATCTTCTCAACAAATATTTGACATGAAATTAATTGCTCTCAACTTATATGAGAGCAAAATATAGTTATTTTGTGTGTTTTAGAGCACTAGAAGGTATTTCCAGCTCAAATACACTTCGGTCCCCACTCACCCACTCACTTCTGTACTCTCTCTCTTCTCCACTCCTCTGTCTTTCCTGGGCCCTGCTAACAGCCATTCTCCTGTAGCAGAACCTTTTTCTGCTCACAGCTATTCATAGCTTCCATTTTTAGCTGAGGTTATAGTTTGAAGAATTTTAAAGCGGTTAAAAACGACGTAAATATCCAAAAGTCTTGGCTTCATAGTTTCAACTGCCTTATTGTATATAGACTTTAGACTTTACCCCAGGATGGTCTGTGGCTATGACTAAGCTACCGAATAGAATCCACGCATTTTAAAATAAGGTATTTCCAACCCAAACACACTTTGGTACCTACTCACCATTTTCTCTCTCCTCCCCACTTCTCTGTCTTTCCCAGGCTCTGACAACAGCTATTCTTCTGGAACAGGATAAGCAGTGACTGAAACATCATATTCACCTGTTAGCATTTTCCTATCAGGCCTCAGTCCTACGAGATACAGGTTTTAGGTTTTTTTGTTTGTTTGTTTGTTTGTTTGTTTTTTGAGAAATTGGTTCTTTGTGCTCTCTTGATCTAGATGTCTGCCACTTGCTAAATCTTTGGTAGGCATGTCATTGAAACTTAACAGTGTGAGGATCAGAAGACTAATTAGGTCCTGTAATCATGACAAGAGAAGATTCAGAGCGAGAGTTTTCTGAATATTGGATGCCCTTGGCTTTGAAGTATACAAGGAAAACTTTAAGGCTGTGTCCAACTGAATCTGACCTTCTGTGGGGAAGAGTTTATTTGTTATAGATAATTTTGCAGAGGCTGAAGGCATATCTCCTAGAACAAGCTGAATAAGTCTCTGTTAATAATGTTCTTTCTGCTTTCTCAACACCTGAGATAATTACAGCATTGTCATTTTAGAGGAAATGAGATACAAAGAATACTTGAAAATTCTATTGTTTCATAATCCATGAAAGCTTTAAAATTCATCTTTAAAGCTAAGCTGGCACATCATATTGCAAAGTGATGTAATTACAAAAAAAATCTGTTGGTCCCTGTCAAAGCTTAATTTCTAATTTTATATTTTCTTCATTTTATATGCTATTGCAAGATTTTAAGCTGGACACCTGTCTCAATTTATAATTTAGGTCATAATTTAGGCTATGTAGGAAAATATACCCATATTTTTCATCTAGAAAGGCCAAAGAGTTACTCTGGTTGCACAGTACTCAATAATTAAGCAAACAACAGAGACCAAAATTTTGAGGAAAGTTAAGGAGTAAGGTGCCTACTATGTACCAAGTCAACAAATTCATGTTCACTTCCCATTAGGAAATTAACTTGCAGTTTCAGTTTCTGAGTCCTATCCAGGTCACTAGAATTGTAAATTGACTAAATTATGAGGCTCCCTTCTCACTAGAAGCTGAATTGCATCCTTAAAAACTAAATTATACAAAATGAGCATTTATTAACCATTTGCATATTTTTAAAAATTGCTCTAGCATGCTGATGCTCTTTTCGTGACCAAATATTTGGTGCAGTAAAAAAAAAAAAAAACCAAAACGGTGCATTCTTAACTATGCGTTATTGCTATAAGCATATAATCTACCTATCTTCTGAGTAATTAGATGTTAGGATAGAATTATAGCTCCATAAAATTAAACTAGTTATATAAAGTTCTCAACTTGGGGGAATTTCAGCACTAGATAAACTAAAATACAGTATTAAAAGACAAAATAGTCAAAGTGTGTTCTTTCAAGTCCTAGGAAGAGAGTTTGTATGATTAATCATATATTCATGAGTTTTTTTTTTTTTTCTGTGTAAGATACACATTATCATTTCCTCATTTTGAGTAGACATTGAAGATCCCTTCAGCACTACTCCACTCACAAGGCAAGGGGACTTGAGTCTTTCAGCTTTTTGCTAACTTGATGGTCCCGGGGGTAATTGAATGTGCTTTGACAAAGAAGTGATTTTTGTATTCTTAGAATTCTTTCCACTACTTTTCCACTGAAGCTCTGCTATATTCCACAAAACCAGTTGAGATAAATTAGGCTGCGTTGATGATTGTCATCAGCTCCCAGTTGAGAGCTTCTTTTCCTTAATGACCAGTTCTATGAGGTTTGCACGTTCTCAGAGGACAGTACCAGTTTTGACCCGTTTACTGTTCTCAGAATGTATTTCACCTTTATTTCTCACACGAGGAAGCTTATGTGCAAGGAACACAGCTAGTAAACGGGACAAGTGGGACCTGAGAGCAGACAGTCTGGCTTCTGTCTGTGTTCTTTCAATTAAATACATCAACGTCTATACATGATTACTTTGTGTTTATTTTCACCAATAGAGTAATGCTACTTTTAAGATTTAGAATGCTGCTGTGTAAAAATCCCACAAGTCATACAAATTTATATAGAGCACAGAATAAAGGACAGGAATAAAATATAATTATAAAATTCCAGTATTCCTATTAATATGATATGATAAAATTCACAGGTGTCAGAATAAGTCACTGAGGTATGAGGAGTAAATTGGCAATGTGTAGAAGAGGCTGCCTAACATCCAATTTGAAATTTTAAGGAAAAATGAATAATAAACTATTTCTGTAACATTGTTTCTGATACTATTGAGACAGGCATCCAATTAGTTAGCTTTATCATGACTAGCATCAAGACAGGAGAGGGGGCGGGGAGGAATTATAGCTGGAGATGCAGAACACTGAAGTGTTCAGAGTTTGTCTGGGATTGGGTCAGCTGGATGACGAGTCCAGACAAACCAAAAGAATCTTGAAGAAATCCACTCTAGTATGGGATGCTTTTCACTGGCTCATAAATCAAAATGAGTTTCTTCTCTTATTTTATTATTATTTTTAAATGGGCTGTCTTCATTCATTAACTTTAAAAACTATTTTATTTATTTATATTCCAAATGTTGCCTCCCCTCCCTGTTCCCCTCTCAGAATTCTTCATCCCACTCTCTCCCCTTTGCCTTAGAGAGGGTGCACCCCCACCCACCCACCGCTACTTAAATCACAACAAATGTCTCCTTGTGAACTAGATTTACAAAAACTCAGGCAGGAGATCAAAAGCTTTGAATGAACAAACTATGACTGCTACTTTAAAATTTAATCTCAATAGATATTTCCCCTCCCTGTCAACAAACACAATGCGAAGATATTGGGCATGTTTGGTTTCCTCTAGTTGTAGAGTTGAAATGAAGTGTTTGGAAACACTCGAAATCTCTTAGTGCTTGTATTTTATGGTTAACATTGTGTGTGATGAATTTAAAATGTTCATAAATATTTTACATGCATTCTTATGGACATTAACTTTTTTTCTACAAATAAACAAAATGACCCCAAATTGACCAAAACGAGCCCATGTTGTGAGTGAGAAGGTTTGGTTCTGGATCCAGGACTTAAAAAAATTACTGTGAGTCCCATGAACTAAAGTTTTGCCATTTGTGACAAAACAGAAATACAGGTTTTCCGTCTGATTTATTAGGGGTATTGATTCCTTTCTTTAAAAAATCTCCCTTGGTGGGAACAAATCCCTCTGAAAACCCTGCTTTATTGTCAACTTAGAAGTTATGTTTTCTTATTCCCATTGTAATTTCTTTTGCCTTAAGCTTATTTCTTATCATCTGTTTCCAAACACATACGGTGTCTTTCTTAGTTACTGCTCTCTTGCTGTGAGGAGACACCATGACCAAAGCAACTTTTATAAGAAAGCATTTAATTGAGAGCTTGCTTACAGTTTCAAAGAGGTGAGGCGTGGGAATGGCAGCAGGCAGGCAGGCATGGCACCGGAGCAGTAGCCGAGAGCTTAAGTGATCCACAAGTTACAAAGACAGAGGAGAGGGGAGGGGAGTGGGAGGGAGAGTGAGAGGGGGAGGAAGGAAAGGACAGAGGGAGAGACAGAAAGTCAGAGACAGAGACAGACAGAGAGACGGGGCCAGGCCAGGAACAGGCTATGGAAATGTCAAAGCCCACCTCCAGTGACAGACTTTCAACACGGCCATACCTCCTACTCCTCCCCCAAATACTTTCACTAACTGTGGACCAAGCATTCAGGCAATATGAGCCTATGGAAGCCATTCTCGTTCAAGCCACCACATATGGCTTCATTACTACATTTTTGAACTTAAAAGGAGCATGCATCCGCCTATGTGTGTAGGGATGCACACCCATGCACCTGTGGAGGATGTACGGCCTGTTCTTCCGCTCTCCACCTCAGTCCTTAATACATGCTCTGTCACAGAACCTGGGGCTGAGGTTGCAGTTGGCAGCCCCAGTGACTCTTCAGTTTGCAGTCACCATCCTCTCTGTGCACAACTCGAGGCTTGCGGACAGGTGTAGCCTGGCCTGGCTTTTCACATGTGTGCTGATGATAGGAACTAAGCAAAGCTCTTAACTACTGAGCCATTTCCCAAACCCTTTTCTTTCTTTCTGCTGTTGTTGTTGTTTTTTTTTTTTTTTAGCATTATTATTGTAGTAATTCTTCTTTTTCCTAACATGTATTTATTTGTTTGTTTGTTTGTTTAGTTACAGAATCTTCTACTGTTTCCCAAATAGGCTTGTGCTCCTCCTATCTCTGCTTCCTCAGCACCAGGATAGACAGCAGCTTTGACAGCACAGGGTAAACTGAGTCAGGCAGCAAGATGTGGCATCGGCGATCCAGGTCAGTGCTTGTAGAAGCTGACAGGGCTTGGTTCAGACAGCAGCTCATGAGGGCTGCTACCTATGACAACCAGCGGTTGGAGGAAAGAAAGGGGGAGTAAATGAAGCCACATGCACACTGAGTGGTTGAAGTAAAATCAAGCTCTAGTGTTTTATTATCTCTCTTAACCCTTTTTATACTCCCCAAGACAGTTTTGCTATGTAAGAAAATTACCTCATCACCACAAGTTACACTTTCTCTAAAATCAATCACCAGAAAAACATAGTCTTCAAAAAACCGATTAAAATCATTACATAAAAGAAACTTACAGCAGGATTATTGATTACATATTCTTTTGAAACCCATACCTAACTAAAGATTTCTCATCTATCTTTCTCTCCACAATCTCACTGTAAGACCAAAGCAATAATTCTTTTGTCATAGATGAATGAAGTCTAAGCATGCAGCGTCTACAGTAGCAGGTTTCTCTCTGTGCTTGGCTGGGGACAAGCTGCGTTTACTAAGGAACAGGTCATCTGTCTTATATTTTATTTTTGAAGTCTAGCTAATCTGTTCTCTGTCCTTATTCTCATAAAGGAATTGTTTACTTTTTATTTATAGTCTTCCTATTTCATGACGCACACTGAAAACCTGTCACCATATCCCTAGATCACATGATCAAAGAACTCAGGCCCTACGTAGAGTGAATGCTCTCTTTGATCATTAATTGTCCAAAGCCTATTTTTCTTGCTGCTACGATTACACGCTTGTAATGCATGAATTCTCACTGTGCCCCTTTCTCTAACTCATGCAGCTCTTGCCGTTCTATGAGGAAGGGGTGAATTCTATTCCTGATTCTAACTTTAAACTTTCTATCGACCACCTAAACTTCTCCAAAGGATGTAAATCAATCTACCTTCCTAAACTACTTAAATAAGAAATCCCATAAAAATCATCAATCCATCCAAACAATGTTATCTCAAAGACATCCACCCTGATGTTGATCTGCAGGTAACTTGCCCAGCAGAGTGGAGTATCATCACCCAGAAAGTAATCATACCACGCTGTAGGCAGTAAGGGTCTCCTGGTATCTGCTCACAGAAAGCCAAATAAATGAGGAATATAGCAATGAGAAACAGGAGAAAGCACCTCACTAGCAAGAAGCAATCCCAGGACAAAGTCTGGGACCATGCCCTTGCAGAGTGCACCATCCCATCGACCAAGACAGTGGGCTGTTCCCAGGAAGCTCACTTGCCCAACACAGATCTTCTTGCATGACGTCTGCCATATGATCATTGGTCTAAGTAGCAAACGTGATTATTAATGTGAAGACAAAAGCTAAGAGTGAGCGGGTATTATGTCTTCAAACGAGCAACTGACACTAGGAATGCTGTGGACCATGTGATGGTCACAATGGGAAAATACACAAAAATGAGTGGGAAAGGAGGCACGGAGAGCTTTTTAGTTAAATATCTGTACTGTAAATCAGCAAAACTGCTCCTTCGGACATATCTGATTGCTCCAGAATGTAAGTAGAGTACTGCCTCATCTCCTCTCCTGACAGTCCTCAGAAGATGGATTCAAAACATATGATGTAATTGGGTAAAGTTTAAAATGGGTGCAGTTTTCCTGCATTCTAGAATCTTGGGAAAATGTTGGTTCCATTACGGGTACGTAATCAATCAAAGATGCAGACAAGCATGAAGTCATTGCAGGTGTATTAGAAAACCTCACTGTTTTGATATGGTAGCAAGGCAGGCAATACATTACTTTATAAGAAAGACCAGAAGTGACTGCTAAGACTTAACCTTTAAATATTTGCATAGACGTTTAAGTTTTAAGACTTTATTTTATCTGTGTATTTGTGTGCTTGTGTGCTTGTGTGTGTGTTGTGTACACATGTGCCTCTAGCTGCACATGGAAGCCATAAAAAGATGTTGGGCATCTTCTTTTGTCAGTCTGAATTTATTCCTTGAGGTAGGGTCAACCCCTATAGAGCTCACATTCCATTGACTAGGCTGGAAGTCAGAGCAATTCTCTGATTTATACTCCATCATAGCTGGGATTATAGTCTTGTAGGTGCTGGCATCCAAATTCTGGTCCTCATTACTGCAAAGCAAATAATCTTAACCACTAGGCCATCTCCCCAACCAGGTTTCAATTGTCCCTGTAGAACTAAAGTTTAAATGATCAACCCGTGTTTACTTAACAGGCATCTATGCATTTGCGAAAGACAAAATAAAAATTGAATATACTTATTGAGAAAAAGCAAAGGTCTGGGGAAATGGCTCAGTCAGTAAAGCACTTGCTACACTAACTAGCATGATTAGAGTTTGAAACCTTAGCACTCATATAAAATCCTGGGTGCAACAGTTCACACTTAAGCTTCAATTCTCTCTTGCACACATGACCATGTATATACACGTATACAAATATTTGTAAGCTCACACACATATACTTCACACTGACAGACACATAAAAAGTAAAGGGAGCAATCTGTCAGAGTCTTTCTGTTACTGTTGTTTAAGAAACTGCTGCTCAATGGATTTGCTGGCTGGTTTTGTGTCAACTTGACACAAGCTGGAGTTACCACAGAGAAAGGAATCTCGTCTCCTTTAAAAAAATGCCTCCATGAGATCCAGCTGTAAGCTATTTTTTTTAAATTAGTGATTAAGGGTGGGAAGGCCCACTGTGAGTGGTGCCATCCCTGGACAAGTAATCCTGGGTTCTATAAGAAAGCAAGCTGAGCAAGCCAGGGGAAGCAAGCCAGTAGGTAGCATCCCTCCATGGCCTCTGCATCAGCTCTTGCTTGAATTAGTCCCAGCCCTGATTTCCTATGGTGATGAACAGCAATGTGGAAGTGTAAGCTGAATAAACCCTTTCCTCCCAACTTGCTTCTTGATCATGATGATTTGTGCAGAAATAGAAACCTTAACTAAGACAATGGAGGACTGTTCTCTTGGTGAATATGGACTCAGTTGGCTTTCATGAGGGAGACTGTAATGCCATAAACAGCCACGCAAATCATAGGCATTAGCTGTTAAGTGTAAGCTGTTTTGCATTTGTCCATATGTGTTAGTGAATTTTCAAGCATAAAGAGTGAGATTCCCCCCATCCTCATACAGATAACACATTCTTTTTTTGTGTCTGGTGACCTTCCTCCCTTCCTTTTTACCATTCTCTCCCGAATTTCTCTCAGGACTCAGTCTTTCTTTATCAACCTTCCAGTTTTCTCCTTAAAACCCTTTCCCAAAGAGTTTTTTTTAACATCAGTAATTGACTATGAGGAGAAACTGATATAGAAAAAGATTAAATAAAAGAGAATTATGAAAACGAAATGCCCATCTCTCTGATTTTGCTCTCAACTCACCTGTAGCTATTGGTTTGTTTGAAAATTCCTAGGTTCAAATTTTTATTCAAGTAAAACTTTATATATGAAAGTATTCTTGAAAAAAATCATGAGTGAACTTTCTACTATGAAAAACCATGTTAGCCTTCAGGTTATTGTTGACTTTTTTTATTGACATTGCGATATGAGTGCATATCTCTATTTCCATCTCTCTCCTCCCTCAGTCAGAGTGTAGTCTAATGGGACTTTCTTTAAAGATAACACGTAGACTCCAGAGTCTGTGTATTGTGGGAGCTCGCATTTCCCCCTTTTGTTAGGTTTTTATTTTACAAATAAGCTCACTTTGAAAATGCATGATGAATAGGCTCCCAGACATCAAAATAGAGAAATGATAATGTAACAAGTTTTTATTAAACAAAAGTACATCTTGCAACTTGTCTTTTTAGGTTTAAGAAAAGTCCTGTTAGCATGATTAAAGGAAAGAGGGTCTGGGTGTGCACAGTCTCCCCACTTTCAAGACCAACTTGGTCCATGGTTTTATTCACAGGTGCAGGCTGCCTGACTCAGAAATATCAGCTGTGACCATACATCAGCTGTGGCCATACAGCATTACATCATCCAAGCTGTCTCACTCTGACATTTTCATAAACAAATGAATCTACCTTTATAACCCAAACAAAGAAAATCTGTGACTGTCGGCAAAACAAAGTTGCCATTTTGATTTTGGGAACGGTAATCATACGTAGATCAATCAACACCATTATTTTCTGTAACACTATTTGGCATAAGAAAGTAAAACTTTGTCAAAGGTTTTTCCAGCTGCAAACTCTAAGGTATTGTTATTTCTGTGGTATGTTTGATGAGTTGTTATCCCCAATGATCAGGATGCGTTTCTATCAGGTGCTTATTCATCAATACCCAGTGGACTCTGAGTACATTTATTATTATTAGGATGAGAAATGGCAGCATTAAGACTTGTATTAATCTCTGTTTTTCAGAGGCAGAAAGGAGATGGAGATTTCCATGTATTTTACAGTAAGGAAGCTGTCAGGATGTTACTCTATGGACTGCATGCTTAAAGCAGAATGATTAGTTTCTGAACCCAACTTGAAGGGCATAGGCCAGCGGGAGCTCTCTTTATTATTTGGAGATCCAAAATAACCATAACAACTTCCTGTAAAATAAATGTGACATGTCATTTTTACAAAGAAAAAAAAAATGGATTGTCGGTCTATTTTCCTCAAGATATTTATCTAGACTTTAAAACGGGTCACTTTATATTTTCTGAACTTGATAAAGGAAAATGAACTATGGTTATTCTTCTGATGATCTTGCAGCATTAAGAAAGTAGATGTGCAAACCATTGGTGTTAGAAAATTTTATTTATTGATAAATGGTACCCACACAGGTAAAGGGTGTACATGTTCGGAGGCAAAATAACTGTTGGTTTCCATCTTCCTTCACTAGACAAACCTTCTCAGCTCCTACATTGAAGAACCACAATGTTATTTATTCTTGTAGGGACTTACTTCCTGATATCTGTAAATACTTTGTGCAGAATCTGATTTGCCATAACAGTATATTGAAATGAGCTACCATGACTTATGAACGATGCTACGTTGTATAGCAGTTTCCTCTGAGTTGATACATTCCCTCCAGGAAGCACCGGGGAGGCCCACCGACTCCCAAAACAAAACAGACTTCACAGGGCAGGAAAAGATATGCTCCAAGATTCACAAGGCTCCACCCCAAGGGGTATAGAAGCTACAAAAAAATTCTGGGGGCAGAGACTAAGTCCCTGGGGCCCTAAGAGATTTCTCCAACCTGTCAAGATACTTTCCAGCTGTGTGCAGAAGCTCCAGAGCTCCAGCTTTTGTGACTTCTCAGTAGTATCATGATGGTCCTCTTGATGATGCAGCTGCTCTGGAGTCATCCCTGCTTGTCTCAGTGACTCCTCACCTGTATTCCCCTAAGAAACCCAATAAATGGGGACAATCCTGTTTCTGGAACTGGAGAAAGCATGGTCATGGGAGGCAGCAATAATAATGGGTGACCCATTTTTTAGAGAAGCTGAGCTAGAAGCCGTGTGTGTGTGTGTGTGTGTGTGTGTGTGTGTGTGTGTGTGTGTGCCCGTGCATCCACCAGGCTATCAATTTGGACTTTGGTGCAGTTGTGACTATCTCAGACTCCCTATCTGGGTCAGCAGAGCTGAAGATGTCATGAAAAGTTTTACCTGACACAATAACATCAATTTTACCACCTTTTCTTCACAGGTCGTGATTCCATTCATAACATTCGCTGTTCAATATCCTGACAAGTCATCAACATTAAAGGTTTAAAAATATTAATTTATCTTATTTTTAAATCAACCATTTGATTAAATAGAAATTATATGTTCATCAAAAAATAAATTAAATCATTAGAGAACTAGAAACATAAAATAGTGAAAGGAAAATATAAAAGTAACAAAATAGTAAAAATTAGTAAAGCTATGAAATTCATTAATGTTACTAGTAGTATGTTTACAGAAATAATAGATGGAGACAAGCAAAAATTTTATGGATTCTATTTGTCCACATATACCCCATGCATAATTCTAATCCCTTTTTCAATGTAGCGATGTCAATGAAGAATTCTCAAAATTTTTAACAAATGTGTACATGCAATTCACATTTCTCTGAACTCTAGTATATGTTGTCATTTTTAACCATTATTAAAATTGTTGAAAGTTGAGCAAAATAAACCCCCGAAAGTCCTTGAAATGCACTGAGAGCTCAGAATTGTTGGCTTGGTGTTTTTGGGAGACTCCTAACAGTGGGAATAGGTGTGTCTCAGAATCTTTTGCCTTCTCTTGGGACCCATTTTCTCCTATGGGGTTGCCTTACCCAGCCCTGATATGAGAGTTTGCTCTTGGCTTATTGTAGCTTGTTATGCCACATTCAGTTGATATCACTTGAAGAACTGCTTCTTTCTGAAGGGAAACAGAGGAGGAGTGGCTATGGGGGAAAGAGGTGGTTTTGGAAGATCTGGAAAAAGTTGGGTTAGGGAAATGCAGTCAGAATGTACTGTATGAGAGAAGAAATAAAATAAAAAATAAAAGTTCAACAAGAACTTCCTAATCATGAGTTTTGTTTTGTTTTAATAAAAATAGCCTTTTAAGGACAAGAAAAAATAGTATGAGAAATGTAAGAGGTTGAAACTTGATGTTTCACATCTGTCTTAATTCCTGCTCCATTCAACAGAGTGGATGTTCATATACTTCTCATTTCTTTCTCACTTCTTGTCTAGCAATTTCCTCTGTGATTACAACCTCCCATCTTGGAGCAAAGCTTTCTTAGGACACAGGATGTTAAAGTAGAAAATGGTACATTCCTTCTAAAGGAAATATAATTAGTTTGAGGAAGTGAACAACTCAAAAGCTTTAGGAAGTCACTGAAACAGATCAGATTTTCTCCATCCCCAAGTGTATATATATATATATATGAAGACTGCTGAAAGACATTTTCAGTCCAGCCAAGCAGCCTGGAAGGAGCAATAGCCTGTAGGCTGTGCACTGTGCTCTAGGTTTTAAGCTTTCATAGATAGGTATTAATTCCCCGGGAACAGTATTACATACTCCTCCTTTTGGGGTGGTCTCATCATTAGGTTCCTTGCAGAGGTACATTCTGTAATCCCAATTTTTAGGTTAACAATACTATTCATTAGAAAACATTGCTCATTATTATCCCTATGTGACAGTTTCTCTACTGCCAAAATATTGTTGTGTACCTATTTTCGATCAGTCTTTGAATGTACTTGTTTATGAACTGAATTTGAACTTCATCTCTAAAAGATATATTTGTCATACCATGAATAATTCACATATTGACTAATAGCCCAATGTCTGTCTCTCTTCATCAAAGAGGGAAATCCAAATTATAAAATAAGGAAGTCAAGCTGGAAGTAGAGGGCAAAGAAAGAAATCTGTGTTAATGACAATCTAGTTGTATAACATAACAAGACATGGGATAATTTCAAGGCAATATCCTTTTAAGGTCTGCAAGCAAAAAAATAAATAAATAAATAAAAATAAAAATCAACCTTTCAGAGCAAACCTGTCAAAACAAGCTTTGATGTCTACAATAAGGTATACAAAAACTTTTTGTTTTAGCTGCAAGTTGCTGTAGAGTTTTCAGAATGGTAGGAAAATGTCCATTAGTTTTACATGTTTTAAAAATAAAGAGTTAAAAGCCTAAATGGGTGCAACTTTGTTTTTTTTTTTTTTCACTTTATTAAAACCTATTTCATTTCTACATAATTTACAACTTTATTGAATATTTATAATAAACCTTTGAAGTATTTACAGTAACTTAAATAAAAAAATTAAATCATGGACACAGAGGATACAAGAGAAAAAGATTCACCCTCCAAAGGGCGACTAGAGAAAAAGTACTCAGGTGCAGCCTGGATTCACATCCCCACTCAGCTTCATCTGTGATTGATTAATCATTTTTTAATTCATTTGCAGCTCTCAGAGGTTTCAGCCATAATGTTTCATGTGTGTGCCCCAGAGCCATCTGTGCCTTGAGGTTTGAAAAATGGTGGATTTCTTTCTCCCAAGGCTGTTTTCTAGATGGTGAATCTTACTTCTAGGCACTGACTGCAAAATGGCCTCACCTGTGACACTTCCCCTGAAACAGTGCTTGTCTGTCTCTGTACCTCAAATGTCCTTCTTACGTGACAAAGGGGAAGCTGGCTGACAGTAAGGAAAATGGAAAGCAGTAAGCAGGCTTCAGTGTTTTTGCTTTGTTTTTGTTTTGTTTTGTTGGGGGATGAAGATGTTTTCTTACCTTTTCGATGACATCTACTTCTGCTCCAAAGCCTGCCACCTGTTGCCTGGTATACAACATCTGGAAACCCGATTGGCACCTGTATTAGTCAGGGTTCTCTAGAGTCACAGAACTTATGGGTAGTCTCTATATAGTAAGGGAATTTGTTGATGACTTACAGTATGTAGTCCAGCTCTTCAACAATGGTCGGCAGCAGCTATGAATGGAAGTCCAAGGATCTAGCAGTTGCTCAATCCCACAAGGCAAGCAGTCAAAGAAGAGTCTTCCTTCTAATGTCCTTACGAAAGTCTCCAGCAGCAGGCATGGCCCAGAATAAAGGTATGTACCACCACACCTAGATCTGGGACTTGCTTTGTCCCAGATGACCTTGAACTCAGTGATCTCCTTGCCTTACTCTCTAGGAATTCATAGCCTCTAGATCTCCATGCCAAGATCCAGGTCAGAAACTTGTATCTCCCAGCCTCAAGATCAAGATCACAGGTGAGCCTTCTAATTTGTTGCCTGTGAAGCACCCTGCCTGTCTCTAGGCTGGATATATCTCAGTGATTCTGAAAAAGATACAGTCCAATTTTAAAAGATTTATTAATTTATTTTATTTCCGTGCATACACTAGAACTGACTTCAGACCCAAAAGAGGCATTGAATCCTGTTACAGATGGTTGTGAGCCACCATGTGGTTGCTGGGAATTGAACTCAGGACCTCTGGAACAGCAGTCAGTGCTCTTAACCACTGAGCCATCCCTCCAGCCCCAATCCATTAAAAAAAAAATCACATTTTTAAATTCTCTCTCCTCATCTTACTGCTCCCTTTCCCATACCTCTAGTTACCAGGCAACTTTCAGAAGTTCATTCTCACCTTCCACCATGTGGTGTCTGAGGATAGACTTAGGTCCTCGGGCTTTACCCACTGAACAAGCCACCTATCATGAGGCCCAGCAATTTGTTTTCTCCTGCACATCAGAATGTCTCAGACACAAGCTTTTAAGCATTCATAATGTGTGCCCTCTTTCTAATAAAAAATAGTTATCATTCAAGACCTTAAAGTATTTGGCAACCTGTGATATAAATTAAAAAACCAGTTTACTTATAGCATACCAAGGTAAGGGATCATTTAGCTAAGTGCTGGGAAATGACCACAGTATGGAGCACATTTCTTAAAGTGAAATCCTTTTCTGTCTGTGACAAGGAAACTAATATTGCTGTTTATTTAACTCTGAAGAATTGAATGATATTTCTACACCTCACCCTGGGGAGTTCTGAAAGACATGGGAGTTGTGACAGACAGTATGGTGGCTGTGGTGAGGACAGTAAACTCCACCGCTCAGTCACTCTGGCAGAGATGGATGTGGGACTGGGGACATTATTATTTGACTTTCTGTCCGCAGTATTTTCATCACATAATAAAATGGAGGTAGGGAGCCTATGTTCATATCCAGTGATTAATTTACTTTCTGGTTTGCTTGCTAAGCACTCATACTAGGCTTGTGGTCTCTGTAGTTACTGTAGCATGGTTGGCGCTACTGTGGGGCTCACAGAAAGAAAGAGAGGGTAGGAATCGAGATACCTATGCTAAACTTCCAGTGCTTAGGAGTTTTCAAGCAGAGAATAAAATGTCTGAATACATTTATTACATTCATGCACATCTTCACTCAATAGCTGGTCTATCCATCAAATTTACTGAAACAGTTTTAATCTTGCTGAGTCCTGAGTATCTATAGTTTCTTGTAATAAGGTATGTCAAAGTGAGAAATAAAATCATAGACTATAAGATAAAATGACTATAGCATTGTTTAAAGCAAGATATCTTAACTGTTTTTCATGGGAATTAGTTAAGTTTATTTTCTGAAGTGCTTCAGTATGTATGTCAAATATCAACACACAAAAAAACCAGAGCTGGTTTTATGTTACGTGGAATGGTGTTGTGTTATCACAGAAATGGGAAGCTTTGGAATCAGTTGCTGGGGGAAGTTTAAGATACCACAAAGAAAAAGAGTACTTGGAGTCCTAGCTTCACCAATTAGCAAATGAAAGACTGCAAAGGGCCTTTGTAGACAGGAGCCATGATAGTGGTGGTAGAAGAGAGGACTCATGTGTCTACTATGTCTAGAGATATATCCGTGGCAACTGGGGTTTAGGGGTCCTCTCAGATGGTTGGCGTTGTTTGGGAAGTGTGAATTAACCTTAGAAACCTGAATGGGCAGAAGCACAGGTCTTGGATCTACAGTTCTTAGGATTGAATCCCACTCGCCAGTGGCGTGGTCCATGTGTGTTCAACAAGTCTAACAGTATTGTTCAACACAGAATTGTTGGGGAGCCAAAATAAAGCAACAGGATGTAAATTTTATTATGATTACACGATTTGTTGATCATCATTATCTTAAATGTTATGAGAGTTCTTGGAGGCACAGGAATTGTGTGATCTTACTTTAACTGTAGAATGGATTTGAAATGAGTAATGGAGACTTAACCTTGGATTATGGTCAAAGAACTGCAGAGTTCTAACACAGAAAGGGTTAAAAAAAAAAAAGTCATGCTTGCAGCATAAAAAAGGGGGTACCGAAGTCAAACCCACACTCGAGGAAGAATGTGTGTTGGGACTGGGGTGGCAGATGAAGGAGGCTGAGGCCATAAATAGAGATTAGTTAGTGGTGCCAAGTGTTTGAGTGTCAATTTGCTGTGCACATAGAAACATGTTACAGTAGCCAGAGAAACTAACAGCCCATGGCCAGGACCAAGGCATCAATATCTAGGAGAAGTGTTGTCCTGAGTAGACTGAGACCACCGTGAAGACCTTGTCTTCTGATTCCTGAAAAAGTCTTCAAAGTGGCAGAGAAGGGCTGTCAATCTAACTTGCCAGATACAGGCAAGGATGGAAAAATATTCATAAGATCTAACCGTGTGAAATCTAGCAGTGATCCAGAGAGAAGAACTCCAAGTGACTGGGAGAAAAAAAAAAAAAAACGATGTATGAAAGGTATATAACATGGAAAGTCAGCTCTATGAACAAAATGTCCGTCTGTCTGTCTCTATGAATAAAAGTGTGCCTTGTTGAGTGTGGGTGGTAATTTAACTGTTATTCTGCAGAAAGAGAGAGCCAGAAAAGAATGATAAGGAGAGGCAGAGACAAGAGAGTAGACGGCTGATGATAATCACTTCTCCGGCGATTTTATGAGACAAAATTTGTTTATATTCTCACTTAATTATGTTTGCTTCCACTGGAAATCTGTGGAAACCAAAGCCATCATTTCAGAACATTAGTAATGATTTGTACAACATGTTTATTTTACAAGTTCTATTTTTTTCTGTAGGGAAGATTCTCTATGTATACATAGCAGCATTCCCGTGAAAGCTGTGGTTTAAGAAGTCTCCAGGGCTATGCTGACTTTCTACATAAAGCTTGGGACATTGTGAAGTCATCTGAGATTGCTTACCAGGCAATACGTTATGTTTGACATTGACTTTAATGAAATGTAAACTCAGCCTCTTACACGCACTTCCAAAGGTCCCCATATGGGTGACGGGCTCTGAATAACAGAAGGATAGTAGGCCTGGGCAGCCTGCTTGGCTGCAGCTCACATCCATGATTCTATGAACTCTGTTCTTCAGCACCATCATAAATTCATTTCTTGCACCTAACTTCTGTTTGGAGTACGTGAAGCCAGTTTTCCGCAGTTTGTTTCTAAAACAACCATGTGTGTCTAAAACAACCATGAGGTGTGAGTGAAAAGCAGGCACACACGTGGCTGAGCTGCTGTGGAAGAGAAATGTCATCAGCCTGGATGAAAGCAAACAGTCCGTGGAAACTGAGTATGTTTGCGGCTGCCCGGCAACCCTGCCGTGTTCGGTCGTTATATCACCAATTCTCCTTTCTGTCTGAAACTGACTTCAAAACAGTCCTCTCCATTGGGACATCTTGCCTGCTGTTCACTCTCCCTCCTAGGAGCTGCCACACCGTCTTCCTTAATGGAAATTAGAGATCATAGAGTCAAGAAAAGTGCATTCCTCAAGCTTCCTTTTGGTCTTAAGCTCTTGACTCCTACAGGGACAAGAGAGTGGACCTGAGAGGAATAGGAAGCAAGTGTGATCTGGGTACATTGTATGAAATTACCAAATAATGAATAAAAATATCTGGAGGGGATCACATGACTGTCGCTTCTTGCCCATTATATGCCCCCCATCTCAGAAGCTCTTCTTTCTTCATATTTTTATTTTTTATTGGATATATTTTATTTTCATTTTAAATGCTATCCCCTTTCCCACTTTCCTCTCCACAAGCCCTCTATCCCACCCCATCCCTCTGTTTCTATGAGGGTGCTCCCCCACCACCCATCCACCTTCTTCTACCTCCCCTCCCTGACATTCCCCTACACTGGGGCATCAAGTCTTGGCAGGACCAAGGGTTTCTTCTCTCATTGATTCCCAACAGGACCATCCTCTGCTACATATGCAGTCAGAGCCGTGGGTCCCAAGGTTAGTCCCTAGGAGTTCTGGTTAGCTATTATTGTTGTTCTTATGGGGTTGCAAACCCCTTCAACTCCTTTAGTCCTATCTCTAACTCCTCCATTGGGGGACCCTGTTCTCAAGTTAATGGTTGGCTGTGAGCATTTGCCTCTGTATTTGTCATGATCTGGCAGAGCCTCTCAGGAGACAGTTATATCAGGCTCCTATCAGCAACCACTTCTTGGCATCAGCAATATTGTCTGGATTTGGTGGCTGTATATGGGCTGGATCTCCAAGTGAGGTATTCTCTGGATGGCCTTTGCTTCAGTCTCTGCTTCAAGCTTTGTCTCCGTATTTCCTCCTGTGAATATTTTTGTTCCCCCTTCTAAGAAGGACTGAAGCATCTGCACTTTGGTCTTCCTTCAGAAGCACTTCTTACCTACAGCAAGTACAATGTTCAATGCTTCCCTCTTCTTGCCTGTTGGAAGTATTTCGATTATTCTCCTACATTTTTACACATTCTATTTCTGGCTCCTTCATAATACCACCTAAACATAGTATTTTCCACTAAATAAAATAACAGTGACAAAATCCACAGCCACCAGCAGTCTCTGTTACCATCAATACTAACCGCTCTTTGATTGCCACTGCCTGCCGATTCTCTCTGCTTTCTCCTTCCTCTTTCCTCCTCCCCTCTCGGCAGTCACATTCCTAACAAGTTCCCCCAGTCCACCCTGACTTCTGCCCTTTCTTGTCAATGCAGTGCTGCTAAAAGTTCTGTATCTTTTCAGTGTAGACATTGTCACTTTGTCGCTGTCGTCCAAACATCCTTACCTGAATGTTCTCTAAACTCATAGCTCTAATGAGTCCCTGTATGTCAGTGATATGTTGGTTTGTCCAATGGTTAGGTTTTTGTTGTCTTTCTGACAATACAGAATCACTTGGGAAGAGTGACTCAATAAGGGTTTATCTAGATCAGGTTGGTCTATGGACAGGTCTGTAGGGGATAATCTTGATTACATTCATTGAGGCAGGAACACCCACCCATAGTGGGAGTTACCACTCTTTACATTTGGGTCTTGAATTGTGTAACATTAGAGAAAGATAAGTTCTAAATGTGTGTGTGTGTTTCTCTCTGCTCTTAACCATAGTTGCATAATGACTAGTTACTTCAAGTTCTTGCTACTTAGATGTATAAATGGTAGATTACATTTATCTATTGCCTTATTTATGCATGTTCAGCCATCCTTCCATCTGTTGGAAAAGCTGATCTGATATGGGTAAATAATATTTTAATGTGTTCTTGATTTGATTTGTAAGGATTTAATTGAGACTCTCTGCATCTGTGTTCACTAGAGAGAGTGGCCAGTGGTTTTCTTTTGTTGTTGTTGCATCTGGCTTCATAATGTGATAACAGAAGTGTTTTTTTTTTTTTTTCATTTTGTATTTTACAAAATAATTTTAGAAGTATTGCTGTTAGTTCTTTTTTCTTTTTTAAGAAATAGTAGAATTCTGTGATGTATCCCCTGGTCCTGGAATTTTATTTTATTTTTTTAGTTCAGAGATTTTAAATTACGGCTCCTCCCCCTCCCATGGTAATGTGTCTTTTTAAATTATTTACTTCATCTTGATTTAATTTTAGTAAACCATATGTATTTAGAAATTTATTCATTTATTTTGAATGTTTCAGTTCAGTGGATTATAAATTTTCTAAGTATGTCCTTATGATTCTCTGAATTTTCTCAGTATCTCTTCAATTATCAGTATTTCAGTATCTCTTTTCTAATTTTGCTACTGAACTATTTTTTTTTTTTTGTTAAGTTGGCTAAAGACATGTCAATCTTGCTAATCTTTTCAAAGTACCAAGTTTTTGTTTCACTGATTCTCTGTATTATGGTTTGTTTCTGTCATTTATTTCAGCCGTGACTTATGGTATCTCTTCCTATCAACCCTATTGTTTGTAATTGGTTTTCAAAATCTTCTGCTGCAGCATTAAGTTATTAAGATGTAATCTTTCCAGATCTCTTCATGTAGACACCCACTGCTATAAACCTGCCTCAGGCCTGCCTTCACTGTGCTCTTTAGGTTTGGGCATATGAAACTTTCATTTTCGTTCAGCTCTAGCAATGTGTAACATGTCATTCTTGCTTTCTCCCTTGATCTAGGTCAGCTACAGAACAGATGCAACTTCCCAGTCTAACCCCTATGGGTTTCTGTGGTTTTGTCACTTCTGTTCTACTTTTATTCTTTTGTGAGTAAACAATAACAGCAGGATGTTACCTACATTTTCCTAAATAATGTGAGGCTTGTTTTGTGTTTAATATGAGGTTGATTTGAGAGAAAGGTCTGTGGGGTGCTGAGAAGAAAGTGTATTCATTACAATTTATGGGGAATGGTTTACAAATGTTTGTTATATACACTTTATTCTAATGTCAATTAGCTCCAGAGTTTCTGTTTGGATTCTGTATGGATTCTGGCTATTGGTGAAAGTGAAGAACTGGAGCCACCCACTATCATAGTGTTGAGGTTGACTTGTGATTTCATATCTAATATATATTTAATGAAACTTGGTGTCCCTGTGCTTTGTGTATAACTGTTTAGAATGGTTTAATGAGTAGGAAACATTCTCCCTATCTATTCTGACTAGTTTGGGTTTGAAGTCTATTTTGTCCAGTATTAGAATAGCTACACTTGCATTTGTTTTACTGTGTTTGAGTAGACTACCCTATTCCATTCTTTCATGCCAAGTTAAAGTCTGTCCTTTGATGGTGGGAAGCAGTTTTTTGGAGGCAGCACAAAGATGGATCCTGTTTTCCGATTCAAGCTGTTGCTCTATGTCTTTTAATTGTGGAATGGAGACTATTAATACTGAAATTTATTATTGAATAATGCATATTAATTGTTGTTCTTTGTTATAATTATGTTGTGGCTATATTATTTGTTATCTGTTGTGGTAGTATTGTCTTTTTTAAGTGTATAAACATATTTATTTATTTTCTTAAATTATTTTATTTATTTACCGTCCAAATGTTGTCCCCTTTCTGGTTCCCTCTCCTTGAGTTTTCACCCCATCTCCCCTTCCCTTGCTTCTGAGAGGGTGTTCCTTCCCATCTCACCCCTACCAGCGTCCCCCTTTCCTGGGGCATCAAGTTTCTACAGGATTAAGTGCATACCCTGCCACTGAGGCCAAAAAAGGCGGTCCTATGTTACATATGTGTCAGAGGTCACAAACCAGCCCACATATGCTCTTTGGTTGGTGGCTTAGTCTCTGGAAACTCTGAAAGGTCCAGGTTAGTTGTTACTTTTGTTCTTCCTATAAGGTTGCAATCCCCTTCAGCTCCTTCAGTCCTCCCCCTAACTCTTCCCTGGGGTCCCTGACCTCAGTCCAATGGTTGGCTATAAGTATCTGTATCCGTCTCAGTCAGCTGCTGGTAGAGCATCTAGAGTATAGCCATGCTAGGCTCCTATCTACAAACACAACATGGCCTCCATAATAGTGTCAGGGTTTGGAGCTTATGAATGGGATGGATCCCAAGTTGGGCTGATAACTGGATGTACTTTCCTTTATTTTCTGCTCCAGTTTAGTTCTTGCATTTCCTTTAGATGGGAACAATTCTGGGTCAAACATTTTGAAGGTAGGGTGGCCTTATGCTTCAACTGGGGGCCATGTCTCTACTAATGGCCATTTTGGCTAAGATCATCTCCACTGAGTCCTAGTAACCTCTCCAATCCCAGGTCTCTCAGAATTTCTATAAAATCCCCCCTTCCCTGGACCCTACCTCTCACTGCTGGATGTTTCCATTTATTCTCCTGGCCCTCGGGGCTTCTCTCCTGTCTCCCCCTTTACTTGCTTCTGCCTCCTCTTTCCACTCTCCTTCTGCCTCTACCCTCAGGTCCCTTCATCCCCCTGCCTCCCATGATAGTTTTGTTCCCTCTTCTAAGTGGGATTGAAATATCCACACTTGGGCCTTTCTTCTTGTTAATTTTCATATGGTCTATGAGTTGTATCGTGGGTATTCTGTACTTTTTGGCTAATATCCACTTATCAGTGAGTGCATACCATGCATGTCCTTTTGGGTCTGGGTTATCTCACTAAGGATGATTGCTCCTAGTTCTATCCATTTGTCTGCAAAATTCATTATGTCCTTGTTTTTAATAACAGAATAGTATTCCATTGTGTAAACCACATTTTCCTATATCCAATCAGCCTCATGGCAGCTTCCTCTCTTTTCTGTTTTCTCTTCCCTTTCCCCACTGGTCTCTCCAGAGACCTTCTCACTCAATCTTCCAGGCCCAGCTTCCTCTCTCTACTGCCCAATCACAGGCTTTTGGCTTTTATTAACCAGTCAATTTTAAATTGGAAAGCAAGGTTTATAAAACAAAATGTATGAGAGGATGCACTTGGCTAGAGGGCAACCAGATCTCAGGATTCAGAATTTAGCATTGTATACATAGCACCAGACCAACCCTCAACAGACTGTCAAAAGCTTCTCCCAAGAACCATTGCAGACACTCTTTGTCTCTTACACTTTAAAAGAAGCCTTTATCAATATGTTAAAAGCTGGGTAACCTCCTATAATTTAGATTTCCAGCTACCATGGAAAAATTAGGAGATACGAAAACCTCGAGGTTACATTTCTACTTGTCAAAGTTTGGGCTAAGGCTGTGCATCTGTAGTCTTAGACAAAGCTTAAGTGTAGCCACTGTTCCTACTATTCTGTGATACCCTAGCCACCATTTTTAATTTTTTTTTTTTTTTTTTTTTTTTTTTTTTTGGGACAGAGTCTCGGATATCCTCTACTAGATTTGAACTGACTCTACTACATGTGAACAGAGTAATTGTCAAAGAATAAAATGTAGGTTTAGCCAATAAAGTGTAAACCGTGCAAACATGAGAACCTGAGTTCAAATCCCCAGCCCCCGTTTAAAAAGCCAGAAAAGGATGGCGTACACCTGTAATCCCTTGCTTTGGTTACTTTTCTTTTGCTGTGATCAAGTGCCTTACAAATAAATCAAGGTAGGAAGGGTTGATTGTGATTACAGTTGAAGCAACTACAGCCTGTCACACTGAAGAGAAGGCAGGGTGACTGAGTTCGTAAGGGCCAAAGGTGGGTAGAAAATGGGGAAAGTCCATCGAACCTCAAAATTTGATCCCACCAACTCACTTCCTCTAGCAAAACTCCCCCTCCCAACAGTTCCACACTTCAAAATAGTGATACCACCCAAAGACCAAGCCTCCAAAAAGATGAGACCATGAGACTATTTACCATGCAAACATAGCATTCTGCCTCTGACCCCCATGGACTCGAGACTATCTCATCATGCAAAACGTATTCATCCTAACTCTGAAGGTCCAAAGTTTTCTTCACAGTCAAATACTGAGACAAACGTCTTTTTTGAAGTTCAAGACCATTTCTTAACCACAAGCCCTATAAAACAAAACAAAATGATTACGGTCCTCCAATGTATGGTAACACTGGATAAAAATGTCTATAGGTTATACTGTCTCCAAACTCCTGGGGAATTCATTATAATTTACATTTCACATCCCAAACCCCTTTCATACAATGGCCTGGCTCTTGGGAACCATATTACAAGCACCACGGAAACTCTCACTCTTGCAACTTTGATGCCTGCAAACCACACAGTGTGTGATCATACAGCCAAGTTTCTTGCTAGCCTGAGAACTTGCAGCCTGCTCCTTTTGGACCCAAACTGTAATGGCCTCTGTCTACCTTGGTCAAGAAATCTGAGAAAATATTTCATTAGATGGTTGTTTGGAGCAGAGAATACCTTTAGAAGCTCAATTAAAAAATCTCTTCTTTAAATGCCTTAGCATATCTGTGTCAGAAAACACAGATATTCACATTATGAATTATAATAGTAACAAAGTTACAGTTAAAAAGTAGCAACAAAAATGATGTTCTGGTTGGGGATCACCATCAACAGAAGGAGCTGTATTAAAGGGCCACAGTATTAGGAAGGTTGAGAACCACTGTTACAAAGGCTTCCAAACTATAGTCGGGTTCATCCCAGCAATGGATTCACTACTTGATACCAATCTTCTGTATTCATTGCTTTCTTGTTGCTGTGAGCAAATACCTGAGAAGAATAAACTTCAGTGGCAGAGAGCTTATGTTAGCATGTAGTTCCAGGGGGAGCGTCAATCCCAGCAGGAGGGAGGAGCTTGGCTGGAGCTGGCTGCACTGCTTTTCTAATTAGGAAGCAGAGAAAGAGCAAACCTCACAGCTTTTCCCCTTGGACTCACTTGGTCCAGCAAAGTTCTACCTCTCATGGGTTTAATAACCTTCCAGAACAGCACCAAGAGCTTCAGTAACACACTTTTATGAAAATGTCTCTTCAATCCCCCCAAAAGAATTTTTGGCAGAGCTCAAGTTAATAATACCCCATTGAGATCATTTAAGAATATATGTTTAGCCTGCTGTCTTACTGTATACTTAGCCTGCTTAAGATTAACCTACATTAAAAACAAACAAACAAACAAAAAATGTTACCAACTTTCTGTGTCTTGGTTTCCCATGTAGTTAGCTTTTACAAACCTAAGATAATGCACACGTTTAATCTCAAATAATGTAATCTTTCATGGCCTTAACCCAAAATTTTGTGTATGTGTGTAGGTGCATTGTGACAACCATGTTTTTTGAAAAGAACCAACAGGTTGGAAGCAAACTTCAAACAAATATTCACCTTAAAAGTTGGAAGTAATGTGTGGATCTAGGTTGGTGATACCTGGATGGCATTGGACTCTTCTGGGTCAGTAACATCTTTCCTTGTAAAACTCAGTTATAGGACTCTGTAAAAGGTCCCTCATCTATATCCCATACCAGGTCTCCTGTGCTGATCAATAAATTCAGAGCAAACCACTGTGTTAGAGACAGGTACAACAGAAAGACTGAAGACACATAGAAACATAAGCACATATAGTTATGGAGTGAGACCCAGGGGCGAGAATAATAAAAGATCACACATGTATAGGACAGACAGACTGCCAACACCTAGTAACTATAAACTACATATATATATAGAGAGAGAAAGAAGCGGAGGATTCAAATTTTCATTCACTGTTGGTCATATCAGTCCAAGAGGAAGTGATTTTGACTTCCTGTCTTAATACCTTAATACCACATGGAAGCATCTCAGTGTTCTCTCAGGATATCATTAAAGCATTAACTGATGTAAAGCCAAACCAGTAACACAGCTGAGAGCTCAGACCATTTCACTCTCAAAACAATAGCACATTGTCTCGAGCGTCACTGGCTTTGGGGTAAGCCAGCTGCTGCACCATGTTTGTCCTTATGGGCAGTCTCACACGTGTCACAGGGAGCACAGGATTCCTGCCATGAGCACGGCAGTGAGTGACCTTGCATGGGAATGCCTGTTTCATTTGTCTTAATAAAATTCTAGTCCCGATTCACATATCCACTGCAGCCTCAGGAGACTCTAAGTCACTGCCCCCTGCTAAGTCATTTCTGATTTCTTGACTGGCAGAAAACTAAGCTGCTAAATTCTATAGGAAGTTGTGACCTAGCCAACCCAAGCCCATAAAAAAACTCAGCAATGAATTAAAAACATGGTCTTTTTCTCTTTTCTTCTGTATGCCCCAAATGAAAACATAATGTGACATTCCTAATTGTAACAATGGAGTGGGCTGAAAACATACTTGGTTTTCCTGTGTCCTGAAAAAGAGCCTTCTCAGGCTTACAGCTCCTTCCTTCCCAGTCTCCCTGAGGGAATAACTTAACCTTCTTGTTCCCAGACCTTAAACATCACACACAATGCAGTATATCAGAAACGGGACCTGAGTTGCTCATATATGAGAATTTGAGCAAGAAATGGGAGCAAATCTAAACACTTTGAATTTTAGGGTGCCATTTTTTTCTGGCTTTATTAGGGAAAAAAACCCATTTATTACACTATGTCTAGAGGGTACTCTTCCTGATATGTTTTAAAAAGAGAAAACTGGAGCCTAGGGCAGCTCTACTCCAGTTGGATTTCTTGATGATGCAGCTGCACTGACATCAGCTGTTACACAAAGAAGAAATAGGAAGAGACGTGTAGTTCGTTCAGGAACATTCTCTAGTGCAAACCCTGAAGAAAAATCAGAAGCCGCTTTAGCCAAGTAGCCACTGTGAGGAGACTGGTAGCAGTTTGTATTTGATATGACAGGGGAAAAACAAATCTCCAAATCAAAACCCCATTTAACTCCAGATATAAACCTGAAGGCATTTTAAAACATTTGAAGGTTACCATTGTTTAGTCAAATTCTATCTCTTTTCTTTTTGTATTTTTTTCTCTGAGTACTTTAGTAATAAAACCCATGAAGGACAGCGTCATTATTATGATGGGAAAGAAGTTAAAATGATCTATTTTCAGTTTGAAGTTTTTGAATAAGAACCAGATGTGATGGCAAATGCCTGTGACCTTAACACTTGGGATACTGAGACAGGAGGATCATTTGCACAAGGCTAGCCCAGGCTACAGAGTAAAAAAAAAAAAGTGACTCATATTAAATATTCCTAATGTATGTGTGGCAAGGTAAAATCAATTAGAAAAAACTGTTGGTGGAAGAAAGTATTACACATCTGGCAATGTTAAACATGTCAAGCATGCATATGTATATATATTATATGTATATTATATATATATATATATATATATATATGCATAACAACCTTTATTTAAAATTTCACCTCTTGTAAGAAGTAAAATTTTATTATCATTTGGATTTTATTCTTTTCTTGAAAACAAAAGTTGATTTTCTCACAAAGGGTAGAGGAACTTGGTGGGTAGAGCTGTGCTTGGTGAATAGGGAGCCTGTGTCTAGCAGAGGATGCTGTGTGCTGGGTGCATGTCTCTGCAGGAGGGCTCTCCAGTATACAAATCACAATAATTTTACTGGGATCCTTGACCCTGAAAGGTTGAAAACCTCTGGCTATCATTTTGTTTCTTCACTGGGGAGTACTTGCTCAGTTAATCTCTACTTTACTTGAAAACATATTCATGGACTAATCGCTGGCTCCCCACCCCCAACCCCTGTTTGGAGCTGTTTTGTAATGTGGGGCTGAGTGGATAGTTTAGCTGGTAATGTGCTTTCCTGCAAAGCACAAAAACCTTGGTTTGATTCCCAGAACCCACAAAAAGTAATTCTGGATGTAATGGCTTTGTTTGTGATCCTTATGCTGAGGAGATAGAGATAGGCTAGGGTTCAGTGGTGGTGGTTTGACTAGGAATGGCCCTCATAGACTCGTGTGTTTGAATGCTTGGCTACAAAGAGTAGAACTGTTTGAAGGTGTGGTCTTGTTGGAGAAAGTGTGCCACTAGGAGCAAGCTTTGAGGTTGAATATACTTAAGCTAGACCTAGTGTAGCATGCCCTTCTGCTGCCTTTGGATCAGGATGTAGAATTCTCAGCTCCTCCAGCACCATGTCTGCCTGCATGCCTCCATTCCCCTTTCCATGAAACTGTAAGCCAGCCTCAAGTAAATGTTTTCCTTTATAAGAGCTGCTGTGGTCATGATGTCTCTTCACAACAAAAGAAACCCTAAGACAACTGGTCACCCAGATTTGTCTACTTTACAAATTACAGGCCAGTGAGAGAGAGACCTCATCTTAAAATCAAGGTCATGGGATCCCTTACAAATGATGTTGAGGTTGCCCTCTGACATGTCCACATTTTTGTGCCCCATATGTTCCTACACACACATTTGAAAAAGAAACATTTATAATGAAAATAGAGTCCTGTTTGGTCTAAGGAAGCTTCATTGACAAAACCATTTACTGTTATTTCCAAACCTCAAAACCATGATATTGAATTTATCTTTAAATTTTGAAACAGATGTATCATGTTCTTTAGGCAAATTCTCATTGGAAATGAAAGATGAGGCCCAGGTAGTTCTGCTAGAAATGTAACAATGCACCACATCTGCCCTTAGGGAACTAGAAAAACAAATGTGTTCTATAATTCACAACCTTCCCTTCTGTAGGTCATTCTCGGGAAGCTCAATAGTGAAATACTTAGAAGAACATACTAAAATTTCAAAAACCCTCATTATATTTATGTATTAGGACCCAGAAGATGTCATCTACAATATTTTAACAACATACACATTGTAGGCAAATGTGTGTTGTTTTTGTTAATGTCAATTAAAATTAGAGAGAGAAGTTAGGGACAGCATCTGCTTATTTTTCTTTGTCATGGGAAGCAGTTGAAGAAGATAGCTGCAAATCTTAGTATTGCTCAATAAGGGGTTGGGGACAGTTCCTGGTAGTTTAATAGCCACCAGAGTCCCTCCCCCACAGAAAACAGTCCACTTGCATATTGGATGCTATTAAATAGCTCAGTTGCAAGATACTGGTCATGTGAAACACATTTTCTTAAAAGCCTAGGCTACCATGCAATATGCCTATTTTAATCTAAACTCTACACCCAATGGTGAACCCTAATAGTTATAGTAGTTAAAATATTGATGTTGACATGGGCGTTGATAGTTCATACACCACCTTTGACTTTTACATAATGGGGTAGCACTGTAAGAAATGTTTTAAACAGCTATTTATTTTGAAATGACTACAGTAGCATTTACCTCAAAACATCACATTCAAGTATTTTTGGAGTTAATTTTCCTTGTCCCCATCTTAATTTAGTGATTTGAACAATTGTCATCATCTCAAAATATTAAGGGAAGGCCCCTAGCAAAGGTGTGCCATCAAACCATAAGACACCCAGTGTAACACATGCAGAGCCACTGGTACACCTGATTGCTTGGAGAAGCAGAAAATTAATTGGTTAATCAAGTAACCTATGTGCTGCACAGGCTTGTGAAGACATGGCTTGAAGACCAGAGTCAGTCACATGAACAGGGAATCTATATAGAAGAAAGACTGGAAGGAGGAAACAGAGCTCACTCATTCTTGTAGGTTCACCATGACAGTGGTTGTGAACAGACTGTCCTGGTAGGAAAAGGGATCCTTCATGGAGAAAGAATTACTCTGTTATTACTCAGCACTTCCGCAGTGAAATCTAAATGCATAGCCCTGGGGACAGAATAGCATGAACTACTTAGAACATGGAAATAATTGCTCAGTTTGAGTCAAAAAGCAAAGTTTTAAAGTCTTCAATGTGACAGGGATTTTCACAGCCTAGATTTTTATAAGAGGATAATTTTTTTTTCTTCCAAATCCTTTATTTTTACATGTCAACCCCGAGCCTAGAAGAGTGAACATAAAAAAAATAAATAAATAATTTTATACATTTTTACTTCCCAGAAAGAGAAAAGCTGGTTTAGTTCTGGAAAAGAGCAGACAGAGCAGATCAAATGAGGGTCTTCTAATTTTTGCCCCAGTCTTTATGGGAAAACCAGAACTACCTAGAGCTGTTGGAAAAACAGGAAAGGAAGGTGTTTCAGTTACCAGTCTATTGCTGTGAAGAGACACCATGACCAAAGCAACTCTTACAAAAATAAAGCATTTAACTGGGAGCTGGCTTGCAGTTTCAGAGGCCTAGTCCATTATCATCATGTAGGGACCAGGGCAGCAGCACGAAGGCAGACACTAGAGCAGTGGCTGAGAGCTAGGTACATCATGATCTTTAGGCAGACAAAAAGAGAGAGGAAAATGACGGGGGGGGGGGGGGGGGGAGAGGAAGGAGGGGGAGAAAGGAGAAAAGGGAGGACGGAGAGAGAGGAGGAAGAGAGAGGGAGAGACTGACTGACTCTGGGGTTATTCTGGGCTTTTGAAACGTTAAAGCTCACCTCCAGTGGCACACTTCCTCCAACAAGGCCACACCTCCTTATCCTTTTGCTCTTTTCCAACAGTGGTAATTCATGGTAACTAGGCATTTAAATATATAAGCCTATGGGGGCTGTTCTTATGCAAATCACCATAGCTGCTGTTAGTAATCTCAAGGTGTGGTCTCTAGAGCAGTTTTTTGGTTGGGAGAATAGCTAGAGGTTTGGGGTGTGGGGGCCTGAGTATAATAGCCTGAGCTTCCCATTCTCTGGGACTCACCTGGGAAGGAATCTATGGGTATCTAGACTCCATATTGGAGGATAAAATATGGAAGAAACAGTAATGAGACAGCGCAGCCCTTCAGCAAGTAGACTGTGGAGCAAACCACTGGCTGTTCCGCTGGAAGAAGCTGTCGATCTCTCTTTAAGATGTACCATTTGAGAGCAGTGACTGTGAGTCCTGTTGTTTCATATTTTTGTCAGTGGGTGACATTTTCAGGTCTTTCAGTGTTAGCCATTCCAAAGCTCAGATAACAGTGTTTTTTTGTTTGTTTGTTTGTTTTTTGTTTTGTTTTGTTTTTTGTTTTTTGTTTTTTTGTTTTTTTTTGTTTGTTTGTTTTTGGTTATTTTTGCCTGAATTTTCAGTTCACAAAAGCCAAGTGAGTACTATCATTCTTTTTGAACTTTTTTCCATCTGCATATTCTTGGACAGGATCATTAACTAGTTATTTTCTTATTTTGAGCAGTAGGAAATGTTTCTACTTGGGAGATGGGAGCAAAATTTGTTTATCCAATAGCAGCTTCATGCATACTTTCTCCTGCCTGTTTGGCCCATGAGGTCTATGCATGCTGATTTGAATGAGAATGTCCTCAACAGGCTCATGCATTTGAGTACTTGCTAATGACACCATTGAGAAGAAATATGCCCCTGCAGGAGGGAGTGCATCATAGAGACAGGCTTTGGGAGTTTACAATTTCATCCTACTTCCGGTTTATACTGTTTCCTGTTTGTGGTTGAGGATGTAACGCTCAGCTTCCAGTTGCTGCTATCATGCCTGCCTCTTGCTGCCATAATGAAACATAAGCTAAAATAAACTCTTCCATAGGCTGCTATTGGTCATGCCATTTTATCGGAGCCACAGAAAGATCTGATATTCTAGGCAAGCACTTAAACAACTGAGATGTATCCCGGACCCAGAATTTTCATTTTTTTGCCCCCAGTGGTTCATTTTGTCTGAAATTAACATTGTTACTTCAGCTCTCGTTTTGTAGTAAGGCTGATTTGACACAAGGCCAATGCACATATGAACTTTCAGAGACTGTGGCAGCATTCATAGGTCCTTCATAGGTCTAAGTCAGATAAGGTCCCAATGCAGAGAGGAAGAGTAGGCAAAACCCCGATCCCTAAACCAGAACCTACGTCCAATTGATAACCACAACCAAATAAAAAATTGATTTTTCCCAACGGAATCTCACCGTGTTTGTGTGTTTTTTCGCTACATGTCATTTGCTTCTGTATTTTTGCTTTCCAATTCTGTGTTTTTGCGTTTGCCACTGTGTGTCTCTGTATTTACACAAGTTTCTTGTTCTTCTTCCTGTTTCTATCAGTGTTTGGAGCTGACCCTGTCCTACATTAATTGTAAAAAATGCGTTTTGTTGTGACATTTCCTTTGTGCAGATAATATACTGGATCATTTTAACCCGCTCATCATGCTGTCTCCTTATTTCCCTCCAGGACCCACCTGTCCTTCCTTAATGCTCATTTTCATGCTATCTTCTTTTCTTCCACTATTCCAACTACAAAAGGAAACACACAGTATTTGTCTTTCTGAGTCTAGCTTATTTTGCTAAATATAATGATCTCCAATTCCATCCACTTTCCTGCAAATGACATAATCTTTCTTCTTTATGACTGACTATCCTATTTCTTTATTCATTCAATTATGGCACCTAGGTTGATTGTATAACTCAGCTATTGTGAACAGTGTGGGATGCAGCCGTCTCTGAGTCAATCCTTTCATGTACACACAGAGAAGGTGTAGACAGGAGCACACGATAGTTCCTTGCTCAGTGTTTTGAGAAAACCATCCTAATTTCCATAGTGGTTAGAATAATTCACATTCTTACCAATAATGTATAAGGGTTCTTACACATTCACCAGCACTTATGTGTTTTGTTTTAATCATAGACATTTTGACTAAAGTGAGATGCAGTCTAAACAAAGTTTTGATTTATATTTTTTCTGATGCATAAGAATGGAACATTTGTCTATTTTTTATTAGCAATATATGCTTCTTTTGAGAACCATCTGTTCAATTCACTTGACCATTTGTTGATTGGGGCTTTTGGTGTTTAGTTAAAAAAAATTTATGGCCTCTACGCATTAGTCCCTTGTCAGGTGTATAGTTAAGTGTGGTTATAGTTATAGATTTTCTCTCACTGTGTGCCAGTTGTCCCTTCACTATGATGACTGCTCCCTTCACTGAGCTTCCTTTACTGCAGCACCTTCTCTTTTGAGTGCTTTGGTGTGATAAAATACTGGGACTACCATCAGCTTCAGAAAGGGGTTACCTGGGTTTATAGCTCCAGAAGGATAGAGTCTGGAACGGCAGGGGTGGTACTGCACGACAGCAGGGGCAGAAAGCTTACTGATTACCTTTTCTGTCTTCACATAGGACAGGAAGTGGGGAGGAGATACATACAGAAGGGGGAATGAGGCTGGGAAGGTTCAAAGCCTGCCCCCAATGACATCTATTACACTGAGTAAATTGCTCTCTCATATGCTACAACCTCTCCCTTATTTTATTCAGCTGGTTATTCTTGATCTGGTTGAGTAAAATGGTCATTTTTTAAAACTATATTTTTCTTTTTTTTGTCAAATATGCACTTGAATCTCATTGAAATCTGTTGCCAAAAGTGTTTTTATTTCCTTTCAGCAATTGTGTTTGCTTGATTCCATTTCGTTATTCTTTTTGTTTTAATACTGAGATTTTTCACATCTATTGGGATGAAACTCATTAAGATTTTTATGATGGGTTATTTGGGGAAGCAATTTTTTTTTTCTTTGTATATTATCCTGGGATACTGGTCTATTGTGCAGTACTGAATTTAATTTCAAGTTAACTTCATTATATACTTTTCTCGTGTTTGGGTTTAATTGGGAGGATTTTATATGATGCTGTGTTAAAGCCTGTGATTCATTATTCTTGTGGCTCTTGCAAGAGTGATAATCCTCTGTGAATTAAGACTGCTGTCTGGGAACCAGCATTGTCTACCCTCTGTAGATTTGTTCCCACTGTAAAGTCTGAATTTCTGAAATCCTATTGTTTTCTTTATTCCTGAAGAAAAACATTTAAGATTTCTTATAGTGAGACATGGATTTTGCCTTCTTTCTTATGTTAAGGATGAACTCTAGGTTTTTTTGTTCGTTTGTTTGTTTTTTAAGAATATTGTGTCCAACTTGTTTACCATTGAATTCTCAATAGCTAGAATAATGATTTGAACATAAATCCTTATTGGATTATTTATTGAAAAAGAGACAAGATAAGAAAGATACATACACACACACATATATATATGTTATATAAAATATGTGTTGTATACATGCACATGGGGAAAGGGAAGGAGAGAAAAAGACTAATACAATCAAAGTATTTAGTTGGATTTTTTTATTGGATTTTTGAACATTACAGTTGATAGGAACAAAATGGTCTTGGCTGGAAAGTGTATTAATCCAATAGAGACAGAAGATCAAGTCCAAAACCCTGAAGAACACAACAATGCAAAAGCCCTTAAAGTCAAAGTCAGAGGCTAAAGTTGTGGAACACGTGTGTAAAACTGTGTCAGACTCATCATGCAAGAGTGGACTATGTCCGAGAGGCTCTGATGCCCAAGAGTGGAGATGAGGCTGAGATTCAGCAAAGGTTTCCGGGGAGAAGAGTCGGGATCCATCTTTTTCCTTTGCCTCACAGGCCCCATATCACCAATCTGAGCCTTTGGATTTCACTTTTCAACCTATATTAAAGAATCTCACACGAAATTAATTGATGAATTAACTCTGGAAGCTTCACTAGTGTGTCCGATGATTCTCTTTATGAAGGAAACTCAAGCAGGAATTTTAGAGGAGTGTGCTAAAACAATGGCTTGCTGTGAGACTGACATGGATTTTGTTTTCTCTGTTTCTGTGACTTCATTTCACCTTTTACTTTCCTATAATGATTAAATTATGATGATTAAAAGCTTAGATGTGTAAACGTTTTTGGAAACATCATGGTACATATGAAACATCCTGAACTCCTAGCATAGCATTTGGTTCTTTGTTAAGTGATGAATACATACTGGCTATCGTATGTATTTATTATTATTATTATTATTATTATTATTATTATTATTATTATTATTATTATTATTATATATAATCTGTTTTGTGTTCAATTTTTCTATAGAGCAAGATAGTGTGAAAACTACTTGTTACTGGTAATAGTTTTGATATCCAGAGGCAAGCTGTGTAAAGTACTTGCTGAATGTAGGATGAAACGATAAGGTTGGGTTGAGGGTAAGATCTTCGTTGTGAATGCATTTTGTTCACAGGAAAGTTGCCAAGTATTTCTGAGTGCATCACAAGATGGAAATAGTATTCCCATCAGAAGAGGCAGAACTGGTTTGGATCCGTTTGCTTTTTTACCTCATCTGCTTTGAGAGCCATGGCATATGTGATTACACAGTAGAATCTCCACGCAAGGTTAACAAGTCATTAGATGATAGTAAATGCATTTGATGTGCAGGCAATAAGGAAGATTTGTTACAGATTCTCATTCGTCTTCTTGGAATTGGGTTTTCACATAAGTGATTCACCTTCTGTGGCAATGTAACCCACAATGAATTGTTGGTTTCTGTTATGATTGATTCATGAGTTGTTTAGGAGGCTGGGAAAAATGTTCCAGAACCTCGGTTTGCATTACCTAGCTTTTGATGCCTTTTGCTTTGCTTGTTTCTTTCACATTAAAAGCCTTTAAAGTATAAAAATATTTCCCTTTAATAGCTAAAGTGTAAAGCCCACAATAGATACTAAGAGCTCTACTTTCTTGAGAAAATTTTAAATTCAAAGCACATTGTCAAATGCCGGTCCTGTGTCAAGAACAAACAAAACTGAAGTTTCTATGTCCTGCTCAGCTAATCCTTTATATGCACCAACCTGTCTCCTCCACAGCCTGGGAACCCGCCACACCTTTGCTTCTGAACTTGGTCACTTTGATGGTTAATTATGCTATTATGCAGGATTTGTCTCTCTGTGGCTGTTTTGTTTCCTTAAGCATGGGACTCAAGGTTCACTGATGATATGGTATATGGAACAATTTCATTGTCTTCAGCCCGAATGAAATTACACTATATGTGCATGTGTGTTTGTGTGTGTGTGTGTGTGTGTGTGTGTGTGTGTGCATGTGTGTGCTTGTGCAACCTGTGCATCACATTTTGATTATTCATTACTCAGTCACTGTGCATTAAACTTTGCTGTCTTGACTGCTGTAAAAGATGTACACTTGAGAATGTAGACATCGCATTGAGATATCTGATTTCAATGGTTTTCTGAAAGTCCTCAAATGTAAGCTTACTTGGTCATGTGTCAGCTATGGCTTTACTTTTTGAAAGACTTTTATAATCCGTGGCCTGGGATTGCACCATTTTAAGTTACTTTTAACAGCACACTAAAGTCCTATCTCATCATCAATACTTTACATTTGTTTACTTTCTAAAGATTTATTTTATTAACAAACACACAGATGTACATACATACACACACACACACACACACACACACACACACGTATCTTTCTATGAAGTCCAGAAGAGGAGGTAGAATCCCCTGAAGCTGAAGTTACAGGTGGTGCCGAGCCACCCAGTGTAAGTGCTGGACCAGAACTCAGGTCCTCTGTGAGAGCAGAAGGACTCTTAACCTGCAAGTCCTCTCTCCAGCTCCACTTCTTTCTTTTCACACTGGCTGTGCTATCAAATGTGAAGAAATATTTCCTTGGAGCTTTGTAGTTGTGGATTATGCTAATTTAGTAAAGTGACGGTTTGTAAGTTCTCCTCCAAGATCCATGTCTTCACTAGCCCCGAGGAGTAAGCTAGGATTTTAATATAAAGCCTGGTTTCCATTTTGTTTGGTGAATCTCAAGCCCCATTAGAGAGCTATTGGTTTCACCAATGTATCAATGCCACTACTACACTCTTACTTTTTGTGCCAGATCAACAACTGAGAAGCAGGTTTCTCAGTCATGAAATTGAAGGTTTTTGTTAGGTGATCTTTGGCTCTTGAATCTGGGCATTGTCAGCCCCAATAAGAAAATTTTATTTGAACTATATACGAATATTTATACACAGAATTATCCTTATTATAACTTTTTGTTTACCTTAATAGTTTATATTTATTTATAAGGTTAGTTAATAGAATTACTCCTAATGATTTTTCAGACATCTTTAATGTTATAGTTTACTTCCCTTCTTGCTCTGTGTTTATGTCTCTCCTCTTCCTTCTTTGACAATTTTATACAATGTATTTTGATCATATTCACAATTATTTCTCCTCTGACTCCTCCTAGATCCACCTCACCTTTATAATACTCCTTTGTGTTCATTTTTATTTATTTATTTTTTGAGATTGTCTTAGGGTTTCTATTGCTGTGAAGAGACACCATGACCAAGGCAACTCTTATAAAGGCCAACATTTAATTGGGGCTGGCTTACAGTTTCGTAGGTTCAGTCCATTATCAATATGACTGGAAGTGTGTCAGCATGAGGGCAAGCACAGTGCTGGACAAAGAGCTAAGAATTTCTCATGTTGATAAGAAGGCAGCCAGGAGTATCCTGTCTTCCTCAAGCATCTAAAAGAAGGCTCCCTTCTACACTGGGTGTAACTTGAGCACTAGGAGCCCTCAAAGCCCACCCCACAATGACACATTTCCTCCAACAAGGCCACACTTATTCTAACAAGGACATGTCTAATAGTTTTATTCCCTGTGCACCAGGCATTCAGAAGCATGAGTGTGTGGGGACCAAACCTATTCAAACCTCTACAGAGATTACAGTATTATCACATCATTTACTCCACCCCCTTCCTCTTTGCAAACCCTCCTGTGCTCTTCCTTGCTCTCTTTTAAATTCATAGCCTCCGTTTTCATTAACTGTTGTTGCATGACTAGATGTATATGTATAAATAATCCAGCAAGTCAAATTTGTGCTGCTAGGTTATCTTTCTTTACTTCATTCATCTATGTATCCAGCTAGTATTCTTTTTTTTTTTTTTTTTTTTTTTTTGTGTTTTTTTGTTTTAACTGGCAACATACTATTAGGTTGCTATAGATTTCTAATATGTTTTAAAATAAAGAAATGTGATGACTTTAGCTTTGTTCTTTTCCAAAATTGCTTAAGCTAGTAGGTGCTTTTCATAGTTCCTTATTATGTTTAAAAGAACTTTTTTTATTTGTACTAAATCTGGAGACATCTTTGGTTACTATAGTTTTTAACAATATTTAGTCTTCAGAAAAAGAAAGCGCTCCAGTTTTCTGAAGAGAAACAGAAGAGGAGTGGTAGGGGAGAGAAGGGAGGAAGAACTGGTAGTAGAAAAGGGAAGGGAAACTGTAGTCTGGATGTAAATTTAATTAATTAATTAGTGTTTAATATTCTTACTCACAAATAAAAAACATCTTTTCGTTTATGTCTCTTAAATTTTCTTTCAGTGATATAATTTTTAGCATATAAATTTTCTTTCTCCTTTATTATTTCCAAGTATCCAAAAACCAAACACAGAAGTACTTTGAAAGGTTCATATACCTTTCAAGATGATCTGGGATTTATACCCAGGATACCAAGAGGATTTGACATATGTAAATAATTCAGTACAATGCCCATTAACAGAGAGAATATACAGCTCATAATCATTTCAGATACAGAAAAAGCAGTAGAAAAAAATTTAGTATCCTTTAGGATGCCCAAAAGATAGTTAACAAACTGGGAAAATAAGAAAAATTCTTAGATGTAAAAACTCCAGCAGTCATATCATATTCGACAGTTAGAAAAAAGGAAAACTGAAAGCTTCCTTTGGAGATAAGAAAAAAAATCAGAGACTCATTGTCCTCACGTCACAGACACATGCTGGAAGTCCTACACAAGTGAGGCAAGAGAAGTAAGTATGGGACGCCACTATTAGAGAAGTAAGTTATCTGTGTGCAGAGGAAATGGTCTTATGAGCACAAAACTCAAGGAAATCTACCCTAAAACCATTAAAAGTAATAAATCTTTTTGTGAACTTTCAGAAATACAAAATCAATACCTAAAAATTATGTCTGTTAGCCTGTGGTAGCAATGCATATTTTAAAAAAAAAAACAAAGTTGAGAAAATTATCATATTAATAGATGCTTCACAAAGAAGGCTGGCAAATTAGTTCCATTTCTAAGAAAACACTTTGGCAACATAAGAGGAGGAAGGAGTTTTCTCGGCTTTCACTGCTGAGTCTCAGTGCATCATTGAGAGAAGTCAGGGCAGGCACTGAAGCAGAAAAGATGGAGGAAGGCTGCTTGCTAGCTCACTCTCTGGCCAACTCAAGCTCAGACTCAGCTCACTTCCTTTTATAGCCAGGTCCATCCTCTGTTAACTAATCACGCACTTCTCCCACAGATATGCAGATATGTCTAAAGGCCAATCTGACCTAGGTAATTTCCTCTCAGAATACTCTAGGATAGGTCAAGTTGCCAGTTAAAGGTAGTTAGGGTAGCTAGTGCTGTTGTTCGGTTGGAAAGCACTTGATTATCATGTGAACACACACACACACACACACACACACACAAACATACACAAGCTAAATTTCCAATAGATTCAGTATTTGAATAGAAACGAAGGAATGTAACAGTTAAAAACAGACCTCATTGATTCAACACTATGAAAATGTGCCTTTAACTTGCGTTTTTCTTCAAAGCATTTGTAGCTCGGTGAAGAGGCAAAGGCAGCAAGCATCTTACACTAGAACAGAGCGTGGCCATAGATAAGACTTAAGCCTCTGCTTAAATATTCTTTAAACAAACATTTTCTTTAATGAACAGCAGCAGAGCTAAGGGAACCAGCCGCATGAAGAAAGCCCGTGAACAGTGTAGCTACTAAAGAAAATAGGCTCCAGAACAAAGACACTTTGAGCATTATTAGAAAGAGTTCACTGTTGTTAGAAAATAAACTTTGATTTGTGGAGAAAAATGGGAGCCATGCCTTTGCAAGAAGGCAGGGTAGATGAATGGCTATTTCTTCTTTGGCAGGAGCATAAAGTCCTCTTCAGTGAAAGGGCTGGATTAGTTAGTTTTAAATCTAATCAGATTGACTTCTCTCTTTACCATGTTGTACATATGTTTGCATTTTTGGAAACTGACGCCGCCTTACCTGAAACCCGGCTTGAATTCTTGATTCTCCTGCCTCACCTTTCCTAAATGCAGGTACTGAAAGTTCCAGGTCATGCCTGGCTCAGGCTTAGTTTTGTGAGAACTCAATTCAACCAGGAAGTCTGAACTAAGAATGTGTTTAACGCTCTGCCGGGATATTGGGAGTAAAACAAAGGACACATGTAGAGAGCTCCAACTACAAAAGTGGGCAATGGAGAGGGAATTCCCTATGAAACATAGGTAACACTTGGGTACATTTTTGTTTGAATCATTGATGTGAGTTTTGTTGGGTGGTGCTGGGGCCTACTTACTTCAGTCATTAGCTGAGCCCCTGGTCGGCTATTCATGTCTAAGTTTCATCTACAGATACATAAATCCTCTGGACTTCTGTAGTTGTCCAGCTTCCCATTCCTTGTCACATGTCTCTGGAACTCTTGGTGTGTGGATGCCTAGTGTATTAGTTAGGATTCTCTAGAGTCTCAGAACTTACATAATGTCTCTATATATTAAGGGAATTTATTGTCATGACTTATAGTCTGTAGTCCAACTAATTCAACAATGGGCAGCTGTGGATGGGAAGTCCAAGAATCTAGTAGTTGCTCAGTCCCACAAGGCTAGTTGTTTCCGCTGGTCTTTTGTAGAAGTAGATTCCAACAGATGTGCTGGCAAGTAGGTGCAAGCAGTGGAAGAAAAGAGTGAATCTTCCTTCTTCCAGAGTCCTTGTGTAGGCCTCTCTCGAAAGGTATGGCCCAGATTAAAGGTGTGTACCACCATGCCTAGATCTGGGACTTGTTTTGTCCCAGGTTGACTTTGAACTCAGAGATCTTGCCTCAGTCTCCTGAGGTTAAAGGCACATACTATCTTTCCTGGGCCTAAGCTTTTCATGGTCACTATGCCTCACGATCTCCATACCGGGATCCAGGACAGAAACTTGTATCTCCCAACCTCAGGAACTAAATCACAGGTAAGCCTTCCAATTCTGGATCATAGTTCATTCCAGATATAGTCAAGCTGACAACCAGGAATAGCCATTAAACCCAGTTTCTCAGGATCTTTAATCTCTTAAATATTTCACAACAACTAAATGGCATCACTGCTTCCAAGCCAGATATCAAGCAGATGACTCAGTTCGTTTGGCAGAGGAAGCCTGAATGTCATTCTTTTTGTCTCTTTAAGTCTCCCACTGGCCTCTGTTGTCACTGCAGGTCATTAAGACTGGGCTGGCAAGCTGGGGATGTAGCTCATTTGGTGGAGTACTTTAACATGCATGAAGTCCTGGGTTCAGTCCCAGCACTGAATAACCTGGGCATGATGATGTATACATACATACATACACACACACATATATATTTCTACATGCATACACACATATTTCTACACACACACACACACACACATACACACACAATCTGTTTCAGTAGTTCTTGTCCATACACCCAGAAGTCACACAATCTAAGCACGTCACTGTGTTTGAGTCTCACAGCTCTTCATCACAGCTCTCTGGATATTTATCCACTCTTGAAGACTTTGGATGAGGGTTGTCTCCTCTCCTTACCCATCTCCTGCCCATATCCATTACGATGCTCTTTCTGAATGTCCGCTTAACCTCAGCTTGAAAGTTTTCTGTGTTTTATCACTCCTCTATTCTCACAGTGACACATTTGACTTAGTTTCAATAAATACATTTCTACCTCCCAAACAACAAAGTTATGTTCTTTTTCTGTCCAACCCCAGAGGTCCACTCTTCCAGTTGGTTTGCTCAGACAACTAGCGAGTCAACTCCAGCTCAACCTGGCTCCACATAATTCTTTCACAAATGGCACATTAACCTTGGTACTCCTTCCCTAGCATTTTGATTGACAGCTAGATTCTTGCTCTTGTAGGTCACTCTCCCAGCCCATTGCCTGGTGGTTAAATTTTCCTCATAAAAACCTCAATCCAGTTGAACTTAACTCTATGACTTCTTTGTATCTGCCTACTTGTGTGGGCAAGCACAATGAAAAAAAAAATTCATACAGTGGGATTTGCTAGCTTAATTTTAAATTTTAGATATGATTTTATCAGGTAAACTATATGTTAGCAACTTCTCCCATTGTTGTGACCAAGCACCTGACAAGAAACAACTTAAAGGAGAAGAGACTTTTTAAAACTTGGCTGACAGTTTGAAGGGGAGGGCATTGAGCCTATGGCAGTAGCAGTGTGCAGCTGAATCTCTCAATGAGTATGAGGAAGCAGCCATGGGGACACAGCAGCTCTTAGCTGGCTTTCTATTTTCACCCTTCATATTTGGTCTAGAATACAGCCCACGGGATGCTGCTACCCAAAGCCAGGGAAGGGCCTTCCCCTTTATTTAATCTTATCAGGAAGCTACATGTCCTAAAGTATGGCTCACTAATACTCTAGGTATTCTTTGATTCATGCAAATTTGCTAGCAAAACCAACCATCCAGGCTTTCAATACACCTTCAACATTCTTTCTCCTATGTTATTTTTTTATAAGCCAAATATTGCAGACATTATTATCTGTTCTTTACTCCTTGACTTTTTTCTGCCTAATTTGCTTCTCTGATATGGTGCCAAAACCAGCTTGGGGAAGAAAGGGTTTATATAATTATACTGATTACAGTCTGTCACCAAGAAAAGAGGAGAGGCAGGAAGTGTAAAAAAGTAAAAATAAAAACCATAGAGGAATGCAACTTACTGGATTACACCAATTTATTTTGTTTTGCTATAAAATTTTATGTATATTGGCACTATTGTATGTTTCTGTACAACTGGGGAATCAACTTTCACATGCCAAATGTATAAATCTTTTACTCATTTAAATAAATTTATTATTAGTCATTTTTTTTTTTGTTTTGAGTGCTTTTTTAGAAATTAGAATTGTTTTCTAGCCCAATTTGGTGGCCGAGCCTTTTTAATCCCAGCATGGGGGGGGGGGGCAGAGAGAGAGAGAAAGAGAGAGAGAGAGAGAGAGAGAGAGAGAGAGAGAGAGAGAGAGAGATGATTTCTCGGCCCATGCCCAGACAAACCACACCAAAAGAACATGGCTCCACATGGAGAGGTTTAGTAGAATGGGGACGGGTCAGGATCAAGAAAAGAGAAAAAGAGAGAGGAGGAAGGGTTTCGGTCTTTTGTAGAGGTAGTGATGTCACTTGCTCCCGGTGGAGGTGGGATTTTGAACCTATGTCTGTTTCCATGGTGATGGATGTGCCAGGTTCCTGTCACCTGTGTGTGGAGCCATCGCTGGGGGAAGGGGCTATTCTAATGCCAACAGATGCAGATTTCTGTGAGCTTCAGATATCTGTGAGTTGAAGGAAGGCCTGGTCCACATAGTGAGAGCCAGAGCTACCTAGAGACCTTGTCTCAAACAAAAACAGCAGCAGCAACAACAACAATAACAAAAGAATCCCACCACCACCAACAAAATAATTGTTTTTCTTAATTTCATTTCAAATTGATCAGAACTAAGTAGGCACTGGGAACAGGGAGGCTGGGGGTGGAGTTGGGAGAACAGGGAAGCTGAGAGGAACACAGGACTGAGACTAAGGGACCAAGAGGAGAAGAAGCAACTTTAAAAGTTCTCACTCCATAAATCATCAAAAGCAATCAAGAAAAAGGTTGTTCTGCTTTTGATTCTGTTACTCGGGACAGTTTGTAACACAATGTAGCTTTCAATGTATAGTTCTTAACGTATAGTTCTGAATTCCCTCTCCCCCTTATCCAAACTACTTCACTGACTTTGGGAAGAACCACTTCCTGAGTTTAATAAGTACTGGACAGTACCCGGAGATGATAAAAAATAGTGACTGATGTGCTCTTCGGAGTCAACGCTAGTTTTCTCGATTGACCTCTCACCATCCCGCCCCGCCTGGAGGAAATTTTAATGAACGGTTTCAATATTAGGTCCTTCATCTCTGATGATGTGCTGCGATTGCTCCTTCCTTATTCTTTGTGCGTTAACTGGCAAACCAAGTGAGAGTCAGATTCAGCCAGCACAAACCAAGTTAGAGTCAGTCAGATTCAGCACATAGCTTTCCTGAGGTCTGAGAGGGAGCAAGGAACAGGTAGATTATCTCAGCTGGCTAAGAAGTTTTAGGAGCACTCAGCAAAAAACAGTTGCTTTCTTTCTTTTACTGCAGATTTCAAAAGGAAAAAGGAACTGAGCCGGATTAACAATGCTCACTAACACATAAGGCACATTAAAAAGTCCTTCTGCTGACGTAGGAAGGGGAGGGACTTGCCAGCCCCTACAATGCCAGCTCATCTCAGCAGAACAGCCTTATTTTCTGCTATGTCTTTCTCTCCTACTTTCTTCTTTTCTGTCATCTCTCAGCCTCAGCCTCTAGGACGCTCTCCTCAACTCTTTTGATCCTCTCTGCCTTTTCTTTTTATGGATCTAAATCTAAAGAGTAGACGTCACTAATTCTTACAAAGGACGGGAAGATTTCTGTTCTCCTAGATGATTCAAGAAAGTCCCTTAGATTGAGTTTGAAAGAAATAATTTCGAGAGGAGAGCACTTCTCTGCACTTTAGAAGCAATGCTTCCGGCAGAAGAACGGGAGAGAAGTGCGCATGCCTTGCAGACAGAATGCAATGGTCTCTGGCCCCAGGTTTTGGGCTCCTGAGCTCAGAGCAGGGCCAGAGATCACTTTTTCACTCTCATCTAAAGAACAAGATGATATTCAAGAGGAGACAGACCACTGGTGGAGCAAGGAGCTCTCCACCAGGACCTGGGAAGTTAACACTCTACAGGATAGTCACATGATGAAGACAAAAATGATCTTCGCAATTGATGCAGATACAGCCTTTGACAAAAATCGCTCACCCAAGTAGAAATAGAAATGTCCCGGCTGGATAAAGGACACTTCTAACCACCACAACGAAAGTCCACATCGCGGCAAAGAACCGAACGCCTTCCTGGGTGATCTGGAGAAAGAGACAGATGCTGCCTGCCATCACGTTTTATTTATCACTGCGCAGTGACGCTCTGCCACCGTCATTAGAGAAGTAGAACATATAGAGTAGCGAACTAGAGAGGAAGAAGCAAAGCCCGCTGCTCTTTGATCCCCGGATCCCACCGATGAAAATACACCGAATAATCTAAAGTCTCACTGACAAATCTGACATTTTTCTTTTGTCGTTCAGAGCTTGATTTGTGGGAGTTAAGATCTCGGAGGAGCCTTTGAATTTATCAAAGTATCGGGATACAAGATAAGCATGTAAAAGCCAATAAGACTCCTATGTACTTGCTCCGCTCTCCAGTTTTGATCATGCATTTAATCTAGGAAACCTTTCTTTGCCAGTGCACCCTCACTGGCCTCTCTGCCCTCTAAGAAAGCAGAGGATGTCAGCAAAGCCGGCAATTAACCGTGATGTAAAATTATGCCACCTGTGAAAAATTAACTGGTAGTTTTAAGTGATAAATTAGGAGCTGGAGGCATTTAAATACAACTCTAGATTATCAGCATGGGCAGATATGGAACCATAAACTTGAAGCAAACTTGAAGTGCTTCAGAACTTGCCACCTCCAGCAAGCTGCTGTTCAACTTGATCTTCGAGCTGCAGGCACTTGAAACCCCGCAGATAATGAAGAATTCGACAAACCTCCTGGGTAGATTTACATGAAGGTCATGAAATCAGAAAGATGTGCTGCGTCAACCAGGAGGAGGAGAACATTCGTAGCACCAAGGAAGGAGTTTTGACAAGACCTGTACAAACAAATCTGTTAAAATAACACTTACCTTTCAGTAGTCCTTCCAGAGTTCTTCCTAGTAACCACTCCACACTTTACTGTCCACTCTGCAGAATTTATGGTGTGCGTTTAAAAGAATGGTTTTTCCTTTTTCTTTAAGATTACTCATATGTCACAAAAATGCACATGATTCTATATGAGCTTTTTTTTCTGTCCATATTTCTTATTAATTTTTACTTCTAAGGCCCCTATGTGGATGTTTGCCCTCCTCTATAAGTTTTTAAGAGATGCTATTCATACACTTTTTAGTAAAGTTTAGGGAAAATTCCAAATGACATGTCTATATGCAACTATAGGTGAATTAATTTCTTGATAAATATATTAAAAGGACGAGTCACACTTGTGATGGCATGATTAAACCTGTAACAAGTATTCCATTTTTTTTCAAGTGTCAAAAATCTAATTTGGGGGGACAAAGGAAATCTGACCAGTTACATGTTTTCAAAGATGCTTTCTTAAAATTGGTATTACTCTTATTTAGTGTTGGGAGTTATGCCCAACCCCCATCTGCTAAGGGTTAGCTGAACTGTTCTCTTGCATGCCTTGACTTTGGGACAGCACACCTTCCTTTGTAATACTAATGCCTAGTCACAAGCCTACTCCACACCTGTTCCTGTTCCTGCTTTTGGCTGCTTCAAGATATAGACTTCACCCTAGGGGGTGACTTCTCCATCCAGCAGCTAGGGAATTTGCACACTGCCTTTGTAACTACCTTTGCAAGTGTATATACTGGAGAGTTGGAGTCAGTTGCAGTTGGAGCCAGTTGGAGTTGGAGTTGGAGTAAAATGTTTGTCTAGTAACATGAATAATCGAGTTGTCTCTTTTTTTCAAACCCTCAGGCCTTCGCCCGATTCAGAGTAGCTGTTTGTGGTGCGGGCACCACAATTTAGTAGGAGTTTAGGTTTTAATTGCTAAGTATATTTTTCTGTTAGATTACACAATTAAACAGTTGTTACTTAAAGGTGACTAATTCATTTTTATTTTGTTTTATTTATGGAATATAAAACAATAACTTTTTTCTTTTTAATTCTATTGCTTAATGTTTTGATTAGTAAACAAAAATAGTGGCTTTCATGATAGAATTCATGTCTATTATAATTGCTATGTTTTCCAATGTCAAGCTTATTGGTACTGATGTGTTAGACAGAGTGAAGTGGTTCAAATGTAATTTCTTTCAAGTGTATTATATATTTAAATATTTTTATGTTTTTGAGAATTTCATGCAAGTACTATATTTATATCATTTTTCACACCTCCTTTTCTATCTTCCAACTCTTCTTATGTTTCCCTTACTCCCTCTCAAGCTTAGACACCTTCTAGAATCATTCTTAGTACAGAATAATACACACAATCTACTGAACCCATTTAGTACTCCCTATCTACATGTGCTTAGGGATGAGCACTTAGAACACCTATCAGGTATTCCTGCAGATTCTCCACCTCTCAGTAGCCATTGCTTTTCTACAGCACTGCGTCTAAGGGTGGGACCTTGGGAAATTTCCATTATCTATGCTGTGATGTTAACTGGGATTGTCATTATGCAGGTCTTGTTTAGGCAATTATATCATCAAGATTTCACAGGGGCAATATCCCCATCACGTCTAGATGACACTGCCCACCATCAGGCCTTGTCATCTGTCCCCTAGTCATCTGACCCTTATAATCTTTCCATTCCTCGAGCCTTAGTTATAGAGATTGCATTGTTGATCTGTGAATTGGTGCTGCGAATACCATGGTTACTTATTATCTATGCTTTAGCCAACTGTCAATTTCTGTAATGGTTACTATTGGCTAAAGGAATGAGGCTTCTTTGATAAAAAGTGAGAACTATCCTAATCTGTGGGTATAAAAATAAATGTTTAGAATTATGTTAAATTATATTGACCTAAGAAAACGGCAACAGTTGGTTCTTCTTGAGGTTTATGACCTCTCCAGAAATGAATAGCTGAATGGGTTTACAGTGCCAGCCATGAATTTTTTCCTATGCATTGGGCTTTAAGTTCAGTTAGATAGCTGTTGGCTACCCACAGGATAATGGTGGCATTATTGCACCACTGGAGATATTTTACTTGGGTTGGTCATTGTTTTGTTTCATAGGTTTTATAACTGGGTAGCCCTGTTGATTCCTTTTTTCTTTTGGGGAGGGGAACTTGGCCAGCACCTACCTTCCAATACTATGAGAGGTGGTCTTTAGACAAAAGGCTTCCAGGTCATTTCCAGTTTGACTAATTCAAGTCTTGTATCCAAAATACATGCTGTCTTCAACAATAAGGCTTATATTCAAGTACCAAAAGGCAGCTGAGGGAACAACATAGTAATAGCTTATGTTGTTTTGGGAGTTTCTGGACTCCCTGATCAATAACTGGAAGGGCGGGTTCTTAGGCTTGCCATTGGAGTTTCTACTAGATAGTCTGTGTCTCTTGGAAGAGATCATTATTACCCTATGTAGTATAACTCCATTTAAATATGCATGCACATACACACAGAGATACCCACATGATTATAAGCAATGTTGGTTCCAAACATCTTTAGCATTATTTATCTCTCCTTCCTCCTCCCTTTTCATGTCTTTCTCTTCCCCTCCCTAACTCACCCTCCCATTTTGTCCTTTTTTTTCTTTTTGTAGCTTCCGAGTCCTACTATCATTCTATAAAGCTTCTTCCCCAACCCCATCCCCATGTTTTCTTCTTCGTTTCCTAGCTCCTATAGTTATTCCAGGCTAAATATTTGGAACTAGGATCACCAAATCAGAGAAGGAACATGTGCCATTTGTCTTTCTGAGTCTGGAATTACATCACTCAGTATATCTTCCAGTTCTGCCTATTTACCTGTTAGTTTCATGATTTCATTCCTCTTTACAGGCTTAATGAAATTCTGCTGTATGTACCTATGAGGAATATTATATATTGTGACCATATTCACTCTATCCTGTCAAAATCCTACCCTAATATTCCCCCCCACCTCCATGAATCTCCTCTCTCCCCCAGCCTCCCTTTTTTTCCCATATATAACGTACATTAAGTACGTGTGTGCTGTTTTGTGTATCTGTATGTCAGCTTAGACCCACAAATGGGAGGAACACGGTGGTGTGATATTTGGCTTCTGAGCCTGTTCTACTTAACTTAAGATAATGATCTTCAGTTGTGGGAATTTTCCCCAAAACTTCCTAATCCTGAGGTAAACCATGGCTCCAGCCCTTAGATGTTACACTCTGCACTTGGAGGAGATACGTCCCTACTTAACCCTCTGGAACACACACTGAACTTAGCGTTGTTGTGTTTTCTAGAGTTTCCACTCTCTCTTCTCCACTGAAAGTGGCATTTTTCTATTATTGCCTTCCTCTCGTGTCTCTCAACAGTTGAGTAATTCGTTCTCTCGAAATTCTGCTAGTTTTAAATGTATTTGTCTTCAGTATATTAAATGCATTCTTTACTCATCGACTCCATCTTTCTCTCACTCCCCCTGGTTTTCCAACTCTACTTATACATTGTTCAATGATTCCAACTCTGTAGCTCTGCCATTCACTGCTAGAGAAATTCAGTCCTACCTTCAAGGTTTGCTTCCATAAAGCTCGAAAACCACAGCTCTAATTTTTGGATAAGATGTTTGGGCTCATGCCTTTATTTCCCTGTAGATGATCATGATAGCGTCTCATTTTTAATGTGGATTTGTCTCAGGATGTCTTCATATAAGATTATCTGGTAGGAAATTTACATCTAAACAGTGTTTGCAATAGCAAATAAGCTAAAATTAAGTATTCATAAGATAGCCACAGTGCCATAACAGTTAGCAGAGTCCTGTTTCACGTCACAGCAATGATAAACAGGACGTGGAAGGTCCATCTTATTCTAGTTAGAAACCTGCAAACTATTTTCTCTCTTTGTGTGTGATATCAATAAACACACTTTCTTTAATATTCTCAGGAAAAAATGAAAAAATTAAGAAAAAATACCTCTGAGGATGTATTCTAATGAAAATCTTCCAACTTCCACCAAAACCATCAGAAGAGGAGCCATAAAACTAAGGCTGGGAAGACAGAAGATGTCAGTATGTGGTGAGGTGTGGCCTCAGCTGGGAATGTGATTTTCACACAAAATGAGTCCACCACTCACACAAAAATGATGGATATAGTACCACACACTTGTCATATCAGAGTCAGGAACTCCTGAGGGAGGCCTAGTGGCCAACCAGTCTGGCCAAATTGGGGATAATGGGTCTCACAAAACAAGGTGAATGACTCCTGAGGAACAACACTGAGGTTGTCTTCTTGCACACATATATACATGCAACACACACATACATACACATACACATGTGTGTATGTGTGTATATGTGTGTATGCAAGCAACATAGTTTCCCTCATAGAATTCTAATTCATCAGTTATTCACACTCAAATCATGTTGCTTTCTTCATGGGAAAAATAATTCATCATTTTCCAGATTGGAAGTTATTGACTGAAACTTGGAGACAGGTGTGATAAAATAGGAATAGCCTGAATTGGTATTCAATACTTTTATTGGTTTGCTTTAAAGTCCTAATTATTCATGCCAGTAGAGTGGAGTTGTGACATGGACAACCCAAACGTCACCTTTGTCTTTCTAGAGGACATTCTTGTTACAGGGCTATGGACAAGTCTGAAAACCATAACTGTTTGGAGAGCATATTCCATTCCCTTCTACTGCAGAATTATTTTTGAGGAAAAGGTTTATCCAGCTTACCATAGTCATGCTCTCTACATTAAAGTAAAATAGCTTTCAAAGTATCACCTTCCAATTACCTTGACTCAACACATCCCTAGATGATAGTTTTCTCTCTTTAAACTCAGTTGTCTTAATTCACACTGGCCTAGCTGAAGGCATACTCACTGGCTCTGGCTTGTAAAGTTGATCTTTGCAATGGTACAAAAACTCATACCAGGCCCACCTCTTGTCAACTTGACTTTAAGTTTCTATTTCATAAAAGTCCAAACACAGTTGTCTTCTTACAAAGACTTTACATAAATAATTTTCTGCACAAGTAGCATCAAACCTTTCTCTAAGATAAATATTTCTTTAATCATTTCTTCACCAGTGTGAGCTGATGCTTGCTGCTGATACCTAGAGTTGAGGAAATATAGACAGTTCCCCAGGCCAGCTCATCTGCATTGTGTCTCTTTATTTTTCCCCAAAGTCTGTTTTTATTGGATATATTTTTTTTTTTACATTTTATATGTTATCCCCTTTCCCTGTTTCCCTACATAATCCTTCTATCCCCTCCCTCTCCCCCTGCTGCTATGAGGGTGCTCCACCCACCCACACCCTCCCTGGCCTGACATTCCCTAACACTGGGGCATTGAGCCTTGGCAGGACCAAGGGTTTCTTTTCCCATAGATGCCCAACAAGGCCATCCTCTGCTACATATGCATCTGGAGCCATGGGTTCGTCCATTTGTACTCTCTGGATAGTGGGTTTAGTCCCTGGGAACTCTGGTTGGTATTATTGTTGTTATGGGGTTGCAAACCCCTTCAGCTCCATGTCTCTTGTTGGGGAGATCAGCAACACATTTATCATTGGATCTCTGCTATAGTACCACAGAGGTGACAAGTGGCAGAGAAAATAAAGCATGCACAGAGGATGAATGACTGGATGGGATAATTTAGAAAGGGAGTCACTTTTGAATACTTGATGATAAAGGCATGAAACTCATGGATATTTGGGTAAAATTATTTTCTTAAAAAGGAACGGTGTTGTGTAAAGCTACAGGGGACAGATTTCTCCTCTGTACAGAAGTAGCACAGATAGGGTGGGGTGAAGCTCCAAGGTCACAGAAATTGTGGTCACAGATGGTACTGTAGAATATCGTGGGGGGGGGGTGCACATTTTATTCTGACTGGGAGGGACCATCATTGGGATTTTAAGGGAGATAAGTAATCATGTGCTCTGATTACCATTTTTGCTGGAAATGTGTAAAAGGTTTGTCACAGGTCACATGGCAAACATTGTCTAGTCCAGGACTCTCCTGTTATCCTTTTTTCTTCTCTTTTCTATTTCTCTGTCCCCCTCCTTTCCTCCTCTCTGTTCTCATTTCCTTGGGTTCTGTCTTGCTTGTAGCCCAGGATGTCCTGGACTCTTCACCTTCCTGCATCAGCCTCCCGAGGGCTGAGGTCACGATGCCACCAGGCCTGGATTTCACCTTCTCTTAACTTGGGAATTCACATAAGCTGTGCTACTGGCATAATCTGAAGAAGAAACAATTGCTGAGCCTTGGAGGAATCTTGATAGAGGTTAATCAAACCACTCCAGGTTGTTTAAAGTTTTTTTCAAGTCTTTTCTATTCTGTTCAGCAACTTACTTTCGTTTTGTTGTTGTTTTCCTAAATTTGAAACAAGGGTTTTGTTTTTGTCTTATTTTTGTCTTCCTGTGATGCTATTGAATCACAGTGTAATCTGGCTCTATAGGACTTTTCCAGAGTTTCCATACATACCACAAGTCCAACGACATAACAGCCAACACTTGCTTTCCCACTGTTCTGGAGACTGGAAGTCCAAGCATATCCTGTCAGGCACATATCTTTGAGGCCCCTCCCCTGCCTTAGACTCTCTTCTCTCCATGACTATCTCGGTATGCGTTTATAATCTGACTTTTTCTTATGGGCCATCAGTTATATGAGGTTATGGTTCATCCTGAAGAGCTCATTTTGTCTTTATTACTTTTCTAAAGACCCCATCTCCAATAGTCTTGTTTAGAGGTGCTGAGAATTGGAAGTTCAGTATGAATTCTGGGGGAGGTAGCTTGAGTCACAGCGATTCGTATTTTCTTACCTGTCTCATTCTTGCTCTGGTTCTAATCTATAAGAAAAATAGGTTGGAAGGGACCCTCTGAAAGTGTGCCTGGAAGAGGAGTATGATTCGTCCTGAGATCTTCCCTTGAACATTTTTCCCTTGTGTCTCCATCTCCTCTTGTCAAGTCTTTGTCCCACCTCCAGCTCACTGCTGATCCTCATGCAGAACTCCAAGGAGGTGTTTCAGAGGTTTTTTGGGTGTTATTTTTACATGTAACAAAGGAAAAACATTTAAAAAGAGGGCAAGAAAGAAGTACTTGCTGGCAGGAACCAGATATGGATGCCTCCTCAGAGGCTCTGCCAGAGTCATACAGACACAGCTGAACAAGCTTGCAGCTAATCATCTGGCTGAACATGGGGACCCCAATAAAGGTTCTAAAGAAAAGACTGAAGGAGCTGAAAGGGGTTGCACCCTCATGGGAAGAACCAACCAAACCCTCCACAACTCTCATGGAATAAAATACCAACCTTTGAGCACACACTGAGAGACCTATAGCTCTAGTTGCATATGTAGCTGAAGATAGCAGTGTCTGGCATCAATGTGAGAAGAGGCCTTTGGTCCAGTGAAGGCACATTTTCCCAAGGTAGGGAAATGCCAGGGCACTGGGGTGGAGAGGGGGATCAGGAGCGAGTGCACCTTTGTGAAGACAAGTGGGGGGGGGATGGAAGCGGGGTGGGGAAGGGGATAACCTTTCAAATGTAAATACAGAAAGTATCTAATAAAAGACAATGCTTTCAGTAATTACACTATTTCTGTGGTAACTTAATAAATTCTCCCATTTCTTTTGTAGATATAAATAAACCAAGATTCTCCTCCTTTTTCATTTTAATTTTTGTAATCAGTGAAATTTAAGGAAACTAAAAAGGAAATTAAAAACAAAATCATGAGCAGAATGTTACTTTCTTGTTTTTGATTTCTGTATTTACACTGTTAGAACATTTCAGGTCACACCTCAAGATGAATAGCCAAGTCACTAATTTAATATTTTATGCTATATGTTATTTTCCCAACACAGTACCAAGTCCATTATAAATGTCACCCAATTTAATAGTCACATCGACCAATGGTTGAAATATATTATCCATACTTTATATATAGGGAAACTGGAGCCTGGATAGATAAAATACCTTTTGTAGAACCATAGACCTCAGAAGCAAACGGGAAGTGAACTGAGCAGGCCAAACCATGTTGGTTAGAATTCTGCAGGATGTGATAGTGCCCAGTGAGAGAGGTTGGCCACTGTCATTCTGTCATCCAGAAGTCTGAGCCAACAAACCAACAGGTAAACCAGCTAAGAGAATGTAGATACAGAGGCAGGGAGCATCGCATCGTAGCATCGTAGAAGGCAATAAGAAGTAGCTCACTAATCCCCAGAGTGTGGGCAGCATTGCAGAGCAGGTGAGCTGTGGAAAAAAACACTGCAACCTTCAACTGGGAGTCTGAGACTAGGGTGGGCTTGCTGCCCAGTGCTGCTTATACAAGTAGAAAATGTCAGGACGGCTTGTCAGCCAAAGCAGGTAGTGATACTGGGCAGCAGATAGCTGGGCTACAGTGACTCTGAATCCTAAAGAGCTGGAGCACAGGGCAGATTCAGAAGGAGGGAACAAACCAGCGCTTCAAGGGGGAATGCAAAGAAATGACCTTCAGAATGATTACTTAGAGCCATCACAAGTGCCTTCTAAGGCTCCCTTGCCTAAGGCAGGCTTGTCCTGCATCCCAGGATGAAGCTGAGCCTACACCGAGGATTCTGAGTGAAGGAGGCAGGGCTTCAGAAGTAGAGCGCTTGGTAATCTATGGTGTAAGCAAAGATAAATTCAAGACCAAATTAAAAAATGCTTTCTAAAAATTTGACATGCAATAAATAATCTTTCAAAAAAAATAACCCATCAGATAGCTAAGACTGAAAATAAGCAGGGCTTCATGATCTTAAGGGAAAATTTAGTACCTGCCCTGGGATTTGGGTTTAGGTTTGGGAAGACCGGGAAAGGATTAGAAGGAAGATTTTTATCTTCTGTTCCAAGGACACTGTGACGATGTGCCTAGCATGCTCTGTGAATGTATTTGGAGTCTAAATCTAATTGCATGCAGACTTGATGATGGGTTTTCTAAACATTCAGAATGGGGTCGATTTAAAAAGCCCTTAGATAATTAAATCTGTGTAAAAAAAAAAAAAAAACAACAAAGGCGCCACAGGCTGAGGCTGGCTGCACCTGTTAGCAACTCAGGACGAGCACTAAGGGGCAGAGAGGAAAACAGCACACAGAAATCACAGCTCAATAGAAGTCAGATAGCCTGATCAGTACAAAAGCCATTTAAAACATGTGCACAGATGTTGAAAACGTCTTGAATAAAACAAGAAAACATGACACCATCATCTCTTTACACCAAACTGAATCATGGCCTCCAGTTTTTCTGCTGACAGTATGGTTGAGAACTAATGGATCATCTGTTATTGCCATGTTCAGATGAACGAAGGAAGGCGTTCTGCATTATTTGTATGTGTGTGCTTGTTTGCCAGTGTGCACCCATGCATGCTTCTAAAACATTTTGCATTACACAATTACACGCAACCTTCGGGTGCTATTTAATATTAATGTAAATATCACATAATTGGGATAGCGGTTGCTTATAACGGTTGTTGAACTGTGCAAGAGAGAATTAATAAATATACTTATAATGCCTGAAGGGGGGGCTTTACAACTCTTAAAAGACTCATACATCCTGATTAAGACATAGTCTTTCCTAGAAGGCAAATATATTAGGACAATCTGTGTTGCCTTTCAGAAAAAAAGAAGTAAAATTAATCTCACTGTCAGTTGATGGGATTTTTGGAAGCTATGCTGAAAACTCACAAGCTCTAAATGTATAGAGGAAATAATGCTGTTTTTTTTTTCAGGTGTATTTGTTTGGGTGAGATATTTTAGAAGTACACCACATTGATGGGTTTTATCTTCCTTTGCCCAGTTAACTGAGACTGTCTGAGCCTCACCCTATAAAACACGCATCTCTCTATAGAGCATTTTACAAGAGAATAGCATTTGTCTCAAGGATATTATAAGCATTAGGCACAGGGCATAGGAAAGACGTGCAGATCTTGAATGCTTCCATAGCCAGTACAATTTATCACTAATGTGTATATTCAAAAACTATTAAGACATTGTGGTAGGAAATCAGAAATGCAGAACATGACAGTTTCCTACAGTCCTGAGCCTCTCTCTTCCTCACTGGGACTTACATTTAAGCACAGTCTCTGCTTTTTATTCTCTGAATCTGATGTGCACAAGGTCACGTTTCTGCCCCCCACCGTCCTCTGTCCCAAGTTTATCTTTCCCACTAGTGCCTGTCAAGCTACCTTACCTGCTCTTTTCTTCTGATTTTAGGATTAAAATTTTTGAACCTGACATTTATTTGGAATATAGCCTTTTATGTTTTTTTTAATTAAAGAAACTTTTAATTGAACTCTTTTAAACGGATTAATATTCAAAATAATACCCAAAGGTTCATTTTTCAAAGGATCGTTGAGCCAGCTGCAGATGAGTCCCAAACACCACACCGGGGCTAATGCCTACAAGTGTAGCTATCCACCCCTCCACATCCTACCACACTACCCCTTCACCCAAACTAGAAGTTTTGAGTAGAAAATGACAACCAAGCTTGCTTGCAAGTTCATGTGTCTGCTTCTGGTATGAACCAGACAAACAAAAGTGAAGAGGGAAAGATAAGACCCAGGAGACACAAAATACTGTGCCCTCCTGATTTCTGAAAAAAGGGGAGGAAACCTCAGGAAGGGTTATAATGATTGCTCAGAACTTAGGGTTATAAAAAGTGCCCTCTGCCCCAATTAGCCTGCCTGCCATTCTAGGTTGTCTGGCTTTTCAAGGTTGTACAACAACCAGCCTCCACTTCACTGCTCTGAGTCTTCAGTGTCCTTATTACAAAGTGAGGATCACTGTTGTTCACAGGGGACCAAAAACATACCTCTACCCCCATAGCACATGCTTTCTTGTTAATGTGATTCTAAAACAGTGTGATTAAAACTTTATTCTATCCTTTGGTAATTCTGCATGTGAATAAATAAAGGCCAAATTCTGCTTATGGGCCTTACCCCCTCCCAGGCTTTTAAAGAGTAACTGAAAAATAAATTAAGAGTTAAAAAAGGGAAGAGGGCAACAACGTGCCTACCAAAGTAGACCGCCCTGTTCATTCAGGCTCACTCTTTGTGACTCTTGGTACTCAAACCATTAGGACAGAGCAGACTGTCGGTGGCCTCTGTGATGATGCTGAGGCCCCACTGCTCTGTAACAACTATTATTTCAGTCTTTATTGCTTTATCGGCTACTGGGAAGAAGCAATGAATCCACTGGAGATTTTGTTAATCCAGTGGCAGTGGACTTGAGGATCACACGAATCAGTTCTGAGCAGGATATCATGAGTAGCACTGAGAACGGGGAAACTCAGATTCTTCGAGGTTGCTTCTAAAAGGTATTTCTTACGGACTGGAAATCATACTTTACATTTTACAAAGCTAATGCAAAATATGAAAACAGCTTAAAACACATTTTGAACTTGAAATGCCCACTTAATACAAGATGGAAGTAATTTAACAATACCTTTCAGGTACTAGACAAGTTTGAACAGTTGTTTCTTTCCAGTGAATGAGAAATAATAGCCAGAGTGCTTTTATGAACAGCTTCAAGCAATAGCAAAGAAGCTTTAAATTCCAGGTACTTCTTAGAAGGCCCAAAGTACCAGCATATGTGCATTCTCTATATGCTTTCCTATGTCTGCTGGGCAGCGGGAGCAGAGACATCAATCCTAAAAAGCCTGGAGAGCTCTGAATTAGTAAGAACAACTTCTAAGAATGTGATCTATATTAGATCTATGGTCACTATGACATATGCCTGAAAGGATTGTTCAGAAGTTTTGGTCCATGCTAAGCAAGATCCATTATTTGGGGGTAATATAAAGGCAGGGCAGACTAGCTGAGAGGATGCTCATCTCTGGTGTTTAGGAAGCAAGAAGTAGAACAGGAAGGAGCCAGAGTCAAGGCTTACCTTTCCTCGGCATGTCCTCATCTATCTACTGGTTCATTTGGCCCATAGCTCTTATTTTCTACCTACTACCAATAAGGCATCAGATTATGGTCAATCAATGGATTAACCCATCTGTGATGTTGTAGCTCTCATAATCGCCTGCCAACAATCGGATTCATTAGCTTGAGATAATCCAGTCACCTGTCAGTGATAGGATTCATCAGCTTGGGATGAAGCCAAACTTCATGAAGCCAGGCTCTCGGTGTGACTGGTATTGTTTTGATTTCATGAGGGGAGTTATCAACATCAGTGACTCTTCTCAAAAGAACAGAATCGAAACCCAAATAGATCCCAGGACACTTGTGTATATATACATTAAGATATAGTCAACAAAGTCAATATCAAGGAAGTAATAATTTAAGGAGAGACATAAAATTGCAGTCCTAATCAGTGGGATAGTTCAGAGCAAGGTATTTTTCTTCAATTTTATTGATTATTCTCTGTATTTACATTTCAAAACATTATATCTTCCCTCCTACTCCCCTCCCTCCTCCCCCTCAACTTGCTTCCACGAAGGTGCTCCATCTCCCAATCACCCTCTCCACCGCAGTGCCTTGGCTAATGTTGTTCTTCCCATGAGGGTACAAACCCTTCAGCTCTCTCAGTCTTTTCTCTAGCTCTTTCATTGGGGTCCCCATGTTCAGTCTGATGCTTAGCTGCAAACATCCTCATCTGTATCTATATGACTCTGGGAGAGCCTCTGAAGAGACATTCATGTCTGGTTCCTGCTAGTAAACACTTATTAGCATCAGCAATAGTGCTTGGGTTTGGTGGCTGTATATGGGGTGGTTCTCCAGGTAAGGCAGTCTCTGTAGATCTTTTCTTCAATCCCTGCTCCTCTATTGGACCTTGTACTTTCTTCCCTGTTTTGCTCTCTTTTCTAAGAAGGATGGAGGCATCACATTCTGATCTTTCTTCTTTTTGAGCTTCATAAATTCTGTGGATAGTTTCTTGGGTATTCTGAGCCTATTTTCAGGGGGGTGGGGAGGCTAGTATCAGCTTATGAGTGAGTGCATACCATAAGTGTTCTTTGTGACTGGGTTACCTCACTCAGGATGATAGCTTCAAGCTCCATCCTTTTGCCTAGGAATTTCATAAATTTGTTTTTTAATAGCTGAGTAGTACTCCATTGTGTATATGTACCACAATTTCTGTGTCTATTCCTCTGTTGAGGGACATCTGGGTTCCTTCCAGCTTCTGGCAATTATAAATAAGGCTGCTATGAACATTGTTGAGCATGTGTCCTTGTTAGATGTTGGAGTTACTTTTGGGTATATGCCCAGGAGTGGTATAGCTGTGTCCTCAGGTAACATTATGTTCAATTTTTTGACGAAACTCCAGACTGATTTCCAGAGTGGTTGTTCCAGTTTACAATCCCACTAAGAGTGGTGGAGTGTTCCTCTTTCTCCACATCCTCGCCAGCATCTGCTGTCACCTGAGTTTTTGATCTTAGCCATTTTGACTGGTGTGAGGTGGACTCTTAGGGTGGTTTTGATTTGCATTTCTCTGGTAACTAGGGATGTTGAGATTTCTTTAGGTTCTTCTCAGCCATTCAGTATTCCTCCATTGAGAAGTCTCTGTGTAGCTCTGTACCCCACTTTAAAATAGGATTATTTGATTCCCTAGAGTCTAACTTCTTGAATTCTTTGTGTATATTGGATACTAGCCTTCTATCAGATGTAGGATTGGTAAAGATCTTTTCCCAATCTGTTGGTTGCCATTTTGTCCTTTTGGCAGTGTCCTTGGCCTTACAGAAGCCTTGTAATTTCATGTGGTCCCATTGTCAATTCTTGATCGTAGAGCATAAGCCATTGGTGTTCTGTTCAGGAAAATTTCCCCTGTGCCCATGTGTTCTAAGCTCTTCCCCACTTTCTGTTCTATTAGTTTCAGTGTGCCTGGCTTTATGTGGAGGTCTTTGATCGATCCACTTGGATCTTTGTACAAGGAGATTAGAAGAAATCGATTTGCATTCTTCTGCATGTTGGCCACCAGTTGAACCAGCACCATTTGTTGAAGAAGCCATTTTTTTTCCATTGAATGTTTTTACTTCTTTGTCAAAGATGAATTGACCATAGGTGTATGGGTTCATTTCTAGGTCTTCCATTCTATTCCATGGGTCTACCTGCCTGTCTCTGTACCAATACTAGGCAGTTTTTTTTTTTTTTAATTACAATTGATCTTTACTATAGCTTCAGGTCAGGAATGGTGATTCCCCCAAAAGTTTTTTGGTTTTGTTTGTTTGTTTGTTTTGTTTTGTTTTTTTTATTCTTGAGAACGATCTTTGCTATCCTGGGCTTTTTATTATTCCAAATGAATTTGCAAATTGCTCTTTCTACTCTATGAAGAATTGAGTTGGAATTTTGACGGGGATTGCATTGAAACTGTAGATTGCCTTAGGCAAGGTGGTCATTTTTACAATGTTGATCCTTCCAATTCATGAGCATAGGAGATCTTTCCATCTTCCTGAGGTCTTCTTCAATTTCTTCAGAGGCTTGAAGTTCTTGTCATACAGGTCTTTCACTGGAGCAAGGTATTCTTAGATACATCTTATTTGTTGTGAAAATCAAGTTGATACTGCTTTGTAGGATCTAAGGGTTTGGAGGGATATGCACGGAGCTTTGGCTCCTTTGTTTATGTCCCCAGCATTGATTTTTTAGCTGGTTTGTCAACTTAAAAATTGTTCTGAGCATGGGATTCTTTGTTCTTTACTTTCATCTCATTACTGTGCTTTCAAGTGCATATCCAGACAAAAATTCTACTTGACATCCTGTTTGATTATCCAGTGCTTCCCACAAAATAGCAACTAGACAGGAAAAGAAGGAGATTAGTATTCAGAATCATCACTGAAAGGTTAACAGGCACCACAGACATTGCTCGTTTGGCTGGCCCGTGTATTAGAGCTCTGCAGCTCTACTTCCAAGACCATATTTTATGTTCCAGAACTTACGGCGTTTCCCTCTATTTTTCCATGGTTATGTTATTCAAGCATGATAAAGGGAGTATTAAAACATTTTCAATGCTTGGTCCCAGAAATGAATGGTTAATCTTTGTCAGTCAACTGGCACAACCTCCCAACATGTCCCTGAGAGTGATTCCAGAGAGGTTAACTGATGAAGGCAGATCCACCTCAGAAGGTGGGTGACACCGTCTCATGCTGTAATTCCAGGCAGAAGGAAATGGGTGGAGTAAACAGACCAGTGGCTTTCAACTCTCCCTGATTCACACTCTGGCTGTGGCAGGAGGACCTCATGAAAGACAGAGCTATTCTTTGGACCAGACCTTCCCTGACACAATGGACTGTACCTTAAAATTAAGGCAAAATAAACCCTTCCTTTCTTAAGCTGATTTTGTAAGACATTTTGTCATGGGAGCAAAAGTATCTCACACACACTTGTCACATATTCTTCTTATGAAAGGCTGTTACTACAACCCAGAACACAATCAGTCGCCAGTCCATGTCGGTTCAAATGCTGGTTCATTCCATACTTAATACTGACAGGTGGTGAGATCGTAGCTTCAGCACTAATGTCTCCTTTAATTTCCTAGCACTTAGCATATTCCTCTATTTAATTTAGGAGGGTGGATGAGAATAAAAATCTAATGTTATACATGTGATTTAAAGAAACAAAAGAAATAATCACCTGTCGTACTATTTGAATCTGAAGAAAACACTTAAAGCTGTCTAGTTCAGATGCATCATATGAATGCTTTTCCTTGCTTATAAATAACATCAACAGTGAAATAAGAACAAGAAATAAAGTAATTATGTTTTACAGACCAGTGGCATTGTCCCCTGACATTTGCTTTAATAAGGAAAATGCAATGTATAGTCTTCAAAGAAGACTTCAGAGATGCTGAACCCAAATGTGCAAGTAAAAAATATATTTTATAGCCATGTTATCTTCCAGAAGCTTCACTGGACCCAGAGTGGGGACTGAATTTAATCTCCACAGGATGGGGCCCTGCTTTGACTATCAGTATGGTCAAAGGCCACTAGAAAGTTCCAGAGCTCATATTGAAAGCTGCCCATGAAAGAAGAAACCTCATATAATATAGGTTAATACCTGACCCTCAGAGGAAGACCTGAGCAAAACCATCTGATCCTAAATTTCAGGCTCATGCAGAGAAAGGAGACCTCAAGTCTGTTAGGATGAAGTCTTCTACTGAACATTATAAGCACCACTAACTGAAAAATAAAAGAGGACTTAATTTTAGAAAAAAGAAAAAAGAAATAGAAAGAATAAAGAATAACTGAACCAATGAGCTAACTCCAGGTGCAGAAGTCACAGCACAAAAGGAAAAAAAATGACAATATGTGTACTCCACAAATCACTAACCTCTTCATAATTGCATCTAATGAAGATTACTTTGAAGAAATTGAAGACAGTGAATTAAAAGGTGATTATGACTATGTTCAATTAATTTAAATAGAATAGAAGCATCTACTTCAAGAGAATAAATTCAGGTAAATGACAAAGGAAGTCAACCAAATAAGTGGAGACAGACTGAGAATTGATGGATTAATGAGTGAACTGGAATGATATGAACTGAGCTCACTAAGCCAAGGAAAACCCTGGGTACAAAACCTCACTGATAGAACAGATGACTTGGGAGGTGGAGAACCAGGGATGCAGGGCAGAGAGGAGGAATTGAATTGCTCAGTAAAGGTCAACAACAAATTTTAAAAGAAATATGAAGAGAAAATTGAGGAGTCTGGACAACTGTGATAAGACCTAACCTTCAGATTATGGGCACAGAAGAATGAGAACACCATATAAAAGGCATAAAGAATATTGTCAAGATAATTAGAAAAGAAATCCCCGAAGTCTACAGGAAAAGATGCTCACCTACTTGCAAAAGCCCACAAAACTCCTAATAGACAGGACCAGAAAGGAAACTCACATCACACTTTACATGTAAACAATAAAAACAATAAGGAAAAATATTTAAAGCTACAAAAGAGACATTTCAACAGAAACTTTTAAAAGAAAGAGGAGCTGGGAAGTCATATCCCATGTTTAGAAAGATCCCAAATTGTTAACCCTGACTCCCTCAAAAAAACTATCTATTGAAATGGAGGAGAATATAAAAAAATTAAAGAAGTATACATTTTACTCTGATAAAATTTGATTAAAGGGATCTGTGGCCACTAAGCCTGATCTACAGAAGATATTAAACGTCATGCTTTGGTTGAAGACACAGATAAATATATGCAAGTTACCACTGGGAATAAACACTTTTACAGATATTGATCAAAAGAAGTCTAAGAAAAGACCACAGAAACAAAATGATGAAAAACTAACATTGGGTTCCATAGTGAGTGTACCAGTTTGTACTCCCACAAGCAACAAATAAGCCTCCCTCCATCACAACATCCTTACCAGTATCTGCAGTTATTTGCTTTGTATTTATTTCAACAGCTGAATAATATTCCATTGCATACAGGTACTGCATCTTCATTATACATTCGCCAGTTGATAGATAACTAGGCTATTCCCATTCTCTGGCTATTGTAACTACAGCAACAATGAGCTTGGATGAGCAGATCGCTGTAATGATAGTCCTGGGCTGGAAAGAGCTCAGCAATTATGAGCACATATTCTTGTAGAGGACACTTCTTTCCCTGAATCCTTGCCAGCATCTGCTGTCATTTGCTTTTTGATCTTGGCTTTTCTGCCTAGGGCAAGATGAAACAAAGTTATTTTAAATCTGTATTTCCCAAATGACTCAGGATGTTGAACATTTGTTTTTAGAGTTTCTTAGACACTTGCATTTTATTGTTTGAGAACTCTCTTTACCCTATTTTTTAAGTTGAACTATTTGTTTTCTTGATGTTTCACTTTTTTATTTGAATATTTTAAAACCTAACCCTCTATCAGAGATATAGTTGGTGAATATTTTTCCGCATTCTGAAGACAGTTTCTTCATTTGAATGAAGGCAATATTTGCTATACAGATGCTGTTTAGGAGGCTTCTGTGGTCCCATTTGTCATTTGTTTGGGCTTAGTGCGTGTGATACTGACCCTGCATTCCACTTTCCCTTCTTTCAGATTTAGGGTGTCATGTTTTGGATAGAGGTCAGACTCAGGGTTTCTATTGCTTTGAAGAGACATCATGACAACACTTATAAAAGGTACATTGGAGATGGCTTACAGTTCAGAAGTTTTAATTCATTATTGCCATGTCATGTATGGAACATGGTGACATGAAAGGAAGATGAGCTGGAGATGTAGCTGAGAGTTCTACGTCTGGATCATCAGGCAGCAGGAAGAGTCAATGAATCACTAGGCCTGGCTTGAGATTCTGAGTTCTCAAAGTCCACTCCCCAGTGACACACCTCCTCCAAAAATACCACAGTTACTCCAACAAGAGCACAACTCTTAGTGACCAAACCTTCAGACACATGAGTCCACGGGAGACCATTTCTAACCAACCCCCACAAGGTCCTTGATCTTGATTTCTAACATGTTTCTTTTGTGTTCTGTTTAGGTGCCATGTGTTTCTGGGCCCAGCATTAGGTGGGTGGTTGACAGTCAGGCCTGAGGATGGAGTGACTCTTGGAGTTCGAACCTGGAGTACTACACTCTAGGAGGTTCTGAGTTGGGCTCTGTTCTGTCCTGAGGCTGAGCCAGGTACGATGGCTCAGTCTGGTGGGCATGTGGCATATTCTTGTAACTCCAATAGCAGCCCGTAGTGTTTGCTTTAATGAGCTGATTAAGTTCATATTCTCTTCCTTTAGTAGAATACACACAGCTACAGCTGAGATCACAAAGAAAATTGGCATTTTAAATTCATTTATTTTGAAACGTTGGTCATTGTTTCTTCATTATCTTGTTATATTTTCAATCTATGATGGTCATATAAAGCTATATAAAGATGGAAAAGGTTTTTTAAAGTAGAGGCCTCCTTTTCTGTGATTATTTCACATGACAAACAGAACAATCTGATTCAGAAGACTAAAGTAGAGTTAAAGAGAACATTAACTGCTCAACAAGAGAAGTACTTTTTCTAAAAGACCCAGAGTTGGACAGAGCCAGTTCCTTAACATTAACATATCCAAATGACAAATTATCTGGTCTTCTTTATTTGCAGAATAAAGAAAGTTATATACAGCACTAGGGGCTGGTATTAGCATTAAAAGAAGAGGTCACCTGTCCACATGATTATGAACTGGCACCAAGTTGAGCCCCAGAACCAAATAGCACCCAACCTAGAACCTCATAGAGCCTAGTACTCCGGGAGGAATTCCCAGAACCACTCCATCCTCAGGGCTGACAATTAGCCACCCCACCCAATGATGGGCTCAATAAATGTAAGAAACTCAACCCAGAACCCCTTATTAGAGATCAGGGCCAAGGACTTCAACCTAAAACAACACCTCAAATCTGATTAAAAGAGAAAGTCGGGGATAGAGGCTTGAATGTATAGCCAGCAGCACAGACACTAAGACCCAGCAGTTAGCAGATTAGACTACAGAACCTACCAAACAGTGTCTGTACAGCAAAGGATGCCATCATTCAAATGAAGAAGCAGTCTACAGAACAGGGGGGAAAATCACCTAGTACACATCTGATAGAGGGCTAGAATGTTCTAGAATGTTAAAGTACTAGAAGGGAGGTCGACCCCACTGCTCAGCTAAGTCAAACTCTTATTCCAGAGGAACCTGTCACGCGTGCCCATGTGCCCGAGCGCTTCTCTACACACCCCTTGCTAGCATACTCATTTCCTGTTGTTCATTGCCTAATACGTGTGCATTATGTGCAATGCTTCCCTTTATGTGCATAAGCATGGCTGTGAGAGGGTCAGGAATCCTCATCCATTTCTTAAAGCCTACTTTCCTTGGGAGCTGGTGCTCTCTCTGGTTTCCCTATTCAGAGAAAAGGGTAGAGCATGTATGGAGGGGAATGGTCTTGACAAGTTGAAGAAAAGATGGGTTTCTTTTATCCTAGAACGATGAAAAGACTCGCCCGAAGGGATCTCTAGCTTCCTGCAAAAGAGGAGTATGGCCCAACCTTCCTTCCTAATGCCCCTAACAGTCTTCCTCTCAGTGCTGAGATGCTCAGCTCCTTTCTGGAAGGCAGTCCACGCTGCTGGAAGTGGCTACAGTTCACCTCCTGGGGCTTTCGTGCTTTTTGAGAGTTTGGTTCTTTGGACTAGCTCTTCACAAAGCGATTTCTTTGTGTACCTATGGAAATTTTAACTCGATCAAAAAAGTAACCACTTTAGTGAAAATTAGTGGGAAGTGTACTACCAAGCATGCAGTAAATATCCTGTATTTTCAGTCTTTTAGCCTGTAATTCTTTTTGCCTCTGCTTATGAGCATCTCTAAAGCTAGCTCATTCTGAGGAAATGATCCCCATTCCTCTAAGCTTCTGTTGCTTTTGTGCAGCTTGTTAAACTGAGAGTGTGAATTATAAAGAACTGAACTTTTTAGTTCCCATTTTAGTTTAGGTTCCAATATGAGAGCCAAGGAATCTGATATCACTTCCAGGAGTTTACTGGAAATTAGCTCGTTCTTTATGGGTTCTTTTTTTTTTTCTTTCACCAAAATCCTTAGTCATCTTAGCAAAAGTTCCATCCTCAGATAAACATGCTAGATCCCTAGTTGAAAAACTGGCTCAATATTATGTCTTTTGTTGTTGAAATGATTGATATTTCATTCTTTAAAATGAACTTCTCATTTGGCTTCAGTCATAACACCACATTCTCTGGTGTTTCTTTTGTGGGTTTTTATTGGGGGGGGGGGAGAGACAGTGTCAGAGATCCCAGGGTGTCTTCAAACTCTATGTAGCCAATGCTGGCTTTGAACTCCTGATCTTCCCACTTCCATTTCCCAGCGTTGGGATTGTTTGCTACCACACGTGCTACACTGTCCCTATTAATTCTATGCTCATTACTTCATGGCCCAGTTGTTGTCTATTAAGCCCTTAGGTTGTATTTCTTTGTATTACATTTGTTTGTTTGGCTGGTTGTTGTTTATTTACTGTGTGCAAGAGGGAGGATGCACAGCACAGTGGGCATGTGGTGGTCAGATGACAACTTTCAGGAGCTGGGTCTCTTCTACCAGATGGGAAGTGAAGTCCGCAGGCCTGGCTGCAAAGTGCTTTAACATAATTAGCTGTCTCAGTGGCCTTTAAAGAGTGCTTCTAACAAGCCAGTCCACCTGTTCCCCTTGCTTGTGTCTTTATGCTTTCCATTTGGATGCTTGCAGCAAGTTTCTATTGAGTTCTTACCATAACCAATTCCTATTCTTGGCTCTTGGAGTTCATCACTGAAGAAGATGAAGTCCTTTGTACTCTCCCAATATTCGGTATCCGTGAATGGAGGAAAACAATAAGCATGGTACCTGGGTGATCAGGGTGATCTGTAGATTATTGTGAGAAAGGTAATGAGCAACAGAAGTGTCCAACTATCATGGTGGGCTTGTGATTTTAACAAATGCTTCCCTGAGTAACCTTTAATGAGGGTCCATCTCCGCAAAACTTGAAGGGGCTGAGGGAGTCAACGGTAAGGATATTCAGGGCATAGTTTTCCTGAAAGGTAGTTGGAAGAGCAAAGCAGAATTCTTAAAGTGGGCATGGCCTGGTCTGTTCAATGAGATCAGGCTGCTCTTCAGACCTGCTACTGCTCCTCAGAGTAAGAAAGGGAGAGAAAGATGCGGTCCATTGTCTGGGTCAAAGGAACCCTTCAAGGCTGTTCTGTTGAAAGTAAGCCATCCATGGACAGGCTTAGAAACAAGGCTGGTTCTTATAGTTGATGGGCCTGCAACTGGGTCTAGTCGCAAGTAAATGACAGGAAGGGGCGCAAGTTCTAGTGTCCAGGCCAACACTCCATCCTGATGGTTTGAAATGAAGTGGAAAATGGGAAAGACAGTGGTGACCAAGGAGTTCTAACTGATTAATTGAAATGACCCAGGTGCCAATGCTTGGTATGGAGAAAGCCCCAAGGCCCACAGTTTTGTAGAAAAACGGGGTTCAAGGAAGACTTGTAACTTTAGAATTTCTTTGGGAAATCCAAGTACAGAAGTTCAGAACAGAATTGGGCACACAAGTCTGTTGTTAGGCAAAGCGGTCAAATGTGAGAGCTCCCAAGACAACAGCGGGGTTTCAGTGCTTCAAGAGCTTTAAGATTATCAGCTGAGTGGGCACAGCTGGCGAATGAAGTGTTGAGCTGTGGAAGAGTCACTGAGTGTTCTGGGGAAGCATCAAAAGAAAGGGATGTTTGAAATGGGAGTCATAGCCGGGGGAAAACACACACACACACACACACACACACACACACACACACCATGATCACGCTGTGAAGATGTTGGTTGTGGCAGAAGAAGCGGTTGCAGTACAGTAGCAGAATTTACGTTTGAGTGGGTTCTCACTAGGAGACAATGAACAAAGGGTAGCAGGCTGCAAAATACAGGAGGGGTCACTCAAGTAATTATTGCCTGTTATCTCTATCTATACACATGATGTGTGTGTGTGTGTGTGTGTGTGTGTGTGTGTGTGTGTGTGTGTCCCATGGGTATGTGAGATTAGTTTCTCAAAAAGTCCACTAAACCAAAAAAACCAATCTCATCATGTCTTCCTATATTTCCTGAATATTATGACCATAGAAACTGGGCTTCTCTTTATGCCTCCCTAAAGTGCATCTCAAAACTCACTGTCTCATGTGGCAGGCTTCATGTACTTAACCTCTGTTCACAAACCTCACGGATTCAGTTTAAATTTTGAGTGAAAGTGCAAATTCCTAATGTTTGGAGGTTTTGTTCCAGGAAAAAGAATGGAAGAGCGAACAAACAGTGGGGGCAGAAAGAAAACAGAAGGGAGCAGAGCCTTATGTCTTTAAAAATGTATAACCATAGATGAAAATCAAACATAAACTAATTGATCTCACTGTAGTGCATTGATGCATAAATGAGTCATGCTAATTCCACTAGAACTAGTCTGGAAAATGGAGGAGAGATTGATTTCAAACCCTTTCCACAAGAACAGTACCCCGATCTGATACCAGCTGAAGACACAATAGAAAAATGAAACCATGGACGTTTTGCCCTGATAAACAAAAACATGAAAATTCTCAGGCAAATGCTAGCTGATAGAATGAACAGTACAGGTTATAAAGGCAGAAGCAAAGAGTGTTCTATCAGTATAGAAGCTTCTACCCAGCAAAGGGAAAAAGCAGCTGTATAAGACACTGCCTACCAAATGAGAGGAAAATTTGCCATTAGTGCCTGACTATGGTCAAATATCCAGAATATATAAATAACTAAAAATCTTCAACAATAAAACTCCAAATAATTCATCTTAAACTGTTATCCTTGCAGATAGGAGTCTAGCATAACTGTCCTCTGAGAGGTTCCACCCAGCAATTGACTGAAACAGATGGAGAGAACCACAGACAAACATCAGAGGATGTGTGAGCAGTCTTGTGGAAAAGCTCAGGGAACCTGGAGGGGATAGGGACTCCAGAAGATCAACAAGGTCAATTAACCTAGACCCTTGAGGGCTCCTAGAGACTGAACCACGAAACAAAGAGTATACAACGGCTGGACCTAGGCTTCCTGCACATATGTAGCAGATGTGCAGCTTGCTCTTCATGAGGTTCCCTCGACAACTGAAGCAGTGGTTCTCCATGTATCTGTTGCTGGCCTATAGATCCCATTTCTCTAAGTGAGCTGCCTTGTCTGGCCTCAGGAGGAGAGGATGTGCTTAGTCCTGCAGTGACTTGAGGGGTCAGGGTAGGTTGGTACCCAGGGGTCCTTCCCCTTTTCAGAGGCAAAGAAGAGATGAGGAGGGCATTGGGTTCATGGGAGGAGATGACTAGAAGGAGAGTGGAGGTAACAATCAGGATATTAAAGTGAATAAATAAGTTAATTAATATAAAAACCAAACAGAAAATTTAATAGGTGATTTTCAAAGAGACAACGCAAGTGACCAATAGTGTGTAAAAAAATATGTCATGTCACTTAGTCATGATGGAGATGCCAATTAAAAATAGAGCACCATCCCACCCAAATTGGATGGCTATTGTAAAAAAAAAAAAATACACACACACAACGAGATAAAAACAAATGCTGGCAAGGACACAGGAAGAAAAAAACTTGTTATCACAGTTGGAAGGAATGCAAAATTAGTGCTGCCATTTTAAAGGTAAATACAGAGGCTCTTCTAAATACCAAGAACACTCTGAACATGAGATACAGCTTTCCTCATTCTAGACATGTTTCTAAAAGAGATTAAATAGCATATTAAAGAGGTATCTACATTCTCATGAAAATGTGACCTCATTCCCAATAACCAAGACATGCAACTAATGGAGTTATTATTGTTGGCAGATGAATGAAGAAAATGCACAATTTATGCACAACAGAATATTACTCAGCCACAAAAAGAAAGAAATACAATCATTTGTTCAAAAATAAATTAGAGCTAGTAGATGACGTATTAAGTAAATGAACCATGGAAAGAAAGACAGATTCAGGATATTGTCACTCAGATGTGAAAGCTACAAAGGTAGCCTCAATGAAGGGAAAAGAGGAGGGATTTCTGAGGCCAGGGAGATGGATGGGGAAGAAATAGGTAACAGATAACTGTGGAGAAGAGGGATAAGTGTCAATGCTCTGTGGCAAAGTGGAGTGCGGTAGGGGAAAGTTAACACCAAGAAGTTTTAGTATGCTTACTGAAGAGATGGCATCTTCAGTGGAAAGGCTAATTATCCTGATCTGATCATCACACATTGTATATATCTACTGAACATTACATATTCCATATGTAATTTTGTTCCAGGCATATGCATAATTATACTACTATCATGCTAGTTACAAATAAAATATAAAGTATGTGTGATTTTAGATGAAATCTATAGGATAGTATGATACAGAAAATTGGAATGTGTCATTTGTAGAGATACATTTTTGGTGTGTGATGTGTTGTATGTATGTGTTGTGTTGTATGTGTGTGTGCTGCGCTGTTTGTGTGTGTTTTGTTGCATTGTATGTGTGTTGTGTTGTGTAATATTATGTCATATGTATTGTGTTGCATTTGTAGTGTTGTGTTGTATGTGTGTGTTGTGTTGTATGTGTGTGTTGTCTTGTGCTGTATGTGTGTGCTGTGTTGTATGTTTTCTCTGTACTTATCAGTGTATGTGGGTTCACACGAGTATGGAGGCCTAAGGTCAACATTGCATGTTTTTTTTTCAATCTCCACCTCCATTTTTTTTTTGAGATAGGATCTCTCTTTGAGCCTCAAGTTCATGGGTTTGACTATATCTATTAGTCAATGAGTTACAGAAGTCTGTCTGTCTGTCTGTTCTCCTTCCATTCCAGGGATACAGGAATCACCTCCACTCCTGCTTTGTGTGACTTCTGGGGCTCTGAGGAACTCCTTTCTTCATGCTTGGACAGCTGACAGCGTACTAAGCCAGGCTCCACTCCAGGAATTATTAATTTTGAAAGTTCAATATACAAGTTAGGTACACTTAAATTCATAGCAAACAAAATTTTAATTACTTTCTCATTATAACCAAATTTATTCCTATCTTTTCACTTCGGAGTTATGGACCATGGAGATGTGCATCTCACAGTGGAGTGCCTCATACTGTACAGTGTTAGGTTTAGTATCAAACTCTGACTTTTATCTGTGGTGCAGCCCCAGGCCAGACCTCACTTCAGAAATCACTAGTGAATCTGCTGAAATTTTTTTCTCAGCATTATATTTGAGGATCCTCCAGGTGTCTCTTGACAGTGGTAACACTTCATAATTATAACTGGTAATCATTAATTTAGCTAACCAGGGCCAAATGTGACAATTTCTGTCTTAGAACAAAGCTCATGTCTGTCTCTTCAGTGGCAGCATTAGAGGACACTAGAAATTTTTTATTTGTTACATCAAATACAGACTTTTGGTTTCCTGCTGTTTAAAAACACTAACAATAAACAAATGCATTGTACACATTTATCAACGAACCCATGAAAAGGGTAATAGGACACTGGCCTGAGCTGCGAGGCATATCATCAAAGCATACACTAAACCCACCAGTTAACATCGGATGTTAGTGAGGTGCTGAAACAACCTGGCCTCATACCAAATTCTATTCACATCTCAAATGAAAGTTTTGGAATATTCAAATTTTCTGCATATTTAAAACAACTCATTACAAGTAAAAGTTTTTTTTTTGTTTGTTTGTTTGTTTTTTTTACTTATCTCACCTCTTAGAGTCAAGAGGGATGGTGAGAACCGATTTGAGTGATTGCTGGCTTTCTATGCTGGGATATCAGGACATCCACTGTTAATCTACCCTGTCCCTACCGCTGTTTCAGCTCTTCCGGCACCAACACTCAGAAATCCATTGAGCACACATGTCTTAGTTGGGTTTTACTGCTGTGAACAGACACCATGACAAAGGCCACTCTTATAAGGGACAACATTTAATTTGGGGTGAGCTTACAGTTTCAGATGTTCAGTCCATTATTATCATGGCAGGAAGTGTGGTGGCATCCCGGCAGACACGGTGTTGTAAAAGGAGCTGAGAGTTCTATATCTTGTTCCGAAGGCAAACAGGAGAAGACTGGCATCCTCAGGCAGCTAGGAGGAAGCTCTCTCAGAGCCCATCCCCCACAGTGACAAACTTACTTCAATAAGGCCACACCTCCTAATAGTTCCACTCCCCAGACCAGGTGTGTTGAAATTACCATAAGGCTTTGATTAGTCACTGTGATGTAGCTGCCCACAGTAAAAACCCCTACACTTGATCTATACTAGCTGGACATCTAAATTCCCAAATGTCCATGACAACGTATGATGAGAGAACGGTTAAGATCCTCATTTTCAAGGTTAGAAGAATAAAGCCCAGGGTGCAAGGCATCTGGGATTTGAACCAATAGTCAGTCCAAAGACATATTCTTTCTCTCCTCTTAGACACAGCTACTGGGTAACTTAGCAACATCTTCTTGGATAATAATCATTTTATGTTAACATTTAAAATTCATGGCATGAAGGTTAATGAGCATCGGTTCTAAAATATGCTAATCAATTACGTTATTTTTGGTGCACTATCTTTCTAATTAGCCTTTTTCAATATTGGATTTGATACTGCAAATTTCAGAAACAATTTGTAATATTGATGATAAGGAATTTTCTGATGAGAGTTTATGTGTGCCCCTACCATATCTATTATACCTAAGTACATGCGTTCATAATAAAAGTTAAGCCCAAATCAAATTATAATGTGTACTAAATTGTAAATGGGATGGCAATGAAATGTTGCATGAACACTGGGGTCTTGGGGGGTCTAAATACATGGGATGTTGCATTGGTAGCCTCTAGATTGATATTTCCAGAAGGTGATGTGGAATTTGTGCCATCTTAACCTAACAGAGCCACTTCTGTAGTTGATTGTAATAAAATCACAATCCAACTATTTTGGTTCATGATACACGTTCTATGCACTCCTTGGAAGCAACTGATCAATTTGCATTTGAAGGTAAGAGGATCCAGAACCATTTGTCCTGCTGCTTTGTCAGCCAATATGGATGCTTCTCAACTCTCTTCAGGCACTCTTCCTAACTTGATAGACTGAAACGTTCAATGACCACTTTCTTGGTGCTCTATATAATGCTGTCATTTAAATCTTAGTGATAACTTTGTGGGTAACTTTTTTTTTTCTTCTTTGGGAACAGTTCAAAAACACTGTGTTTTTACTTTAAACTGCCTGATTTGGGTGAATTTTCTATACTCCTTCATCCCTTGTCTGATGCCTTGATAGCAATCCATGAGGAAAGTCGGCTTCTGAGCCCTTGATAACAACATTATCTCTGCAGCAAGTGTGTGGTCCTTCCACTCTCCTTTGATTTCAAGTAGATGTGTGTGCTGCCCAAGAGGATTCTGTGCTACCGGGCAATCAGTGCTTAGTTCAGCCGGCTATGTTCATACCTCAAGCTCCTCTAAGTAATACTGGACTGAATCTGTGAACTGTGACCATCTACGTTTATGTTTTTGGTTTACCTTTTTCTTTGTGGTGTATTGCCGTGTCATATCAGAGCAAAGTGGGTAGAAAAAAAACCACAAAGGAAGTAAGCATAAGACCAGCTGAGCGGCACTAATTAAAGACTCTATAACCTGTACAATATTGCTTTTAGATGGGCAAGATAAAATTTGAAGGACAAAATAGCCTACAGATTTAAACAGGTGTTAGAATAACACTCAATTAGTGGACTGGCAATGAGCAGACAGGGTCCCTCTGACTTCACTGCTTTCTAAGCAAGCAGAGAGGACACTTGTATGATGGAGTCAGCCTACACTTACTAACTGCACCAATGCCATGGAATATTTCTCCAGAAGCAGTTCAAGAAGATACCCGATGCAAGTGAATGGTGACAGCTATACATAAAGGCTTCAAGACAGTCCCTTGTAACTCACTTCTACCACATTATATCTTCAGTCTCCATACAGAGAAATTCTGGAGCATTTAATCGGGGTGTGTTGGTTGTTATTTAAAGTCTCTGTTCGTGCACACTTATTTGATGGATTTATTTACTTATTTAATCTACCTCCCTAGTTATTTTCTTACAGTCGGGTTAACATGAATGATCCACAGCCTGGTGAGCATTCTTTCATTCATCCCCTCTTCTTTGTGCAGTTTTATTTTCTTCTCCACCGGGAAGCTCATGCCCTCGCCCTGTCAGCTGGTCTGAGCTCCTGCAGTAAACCATATACTGCCGATTACTTTTCTAGGAGATACTTCATGGGGCAGGGGAGAGGATGTTACAGACAGAAAGTGATACCTTGATTTCCACTTCTGGAGACCATATGTGCTCCCTCTCTGATGCTGTGGGCAAGAAGGCTTCTCATTCCTGTGAGGTTTAGTTAGTACGGTGTGCTTAGAAACAAGCATCTTTATCTCTTGACTCTGCCATTGTATGGACCACTGAAGACTATTAAAGATACTTTTACCATCCCTAGTAAGTTTAGGATTATCTGATGTGGTGTGGTGTGGTAGATCTTAACCCTATTCACTTGAGCTGTGATTCTATATCTCTATTAACCATGGATTTCCAGAAGGGTGGCTACAGGTTGCTCTTCCCAAGGATTCTGTATGTGACTCAGCTAAGCCCAACTCGTTTCCTTCTCCAATCAACCTCAGTGGCTCCTTTTGTCCTGCCTTGGAAACCATCCAGTAATGGGGACAACAGAGGAATAAGTAGCCACACTGTGAAAAGGTTGGGTCTCAACTATTAAAGAGATGGGGCATTGAAAAATTCCAAGTAGAATCTCCTAAGACACCATCTCCAGAAATCAAGCACTTTTGTTATTTATGGTTTGTGTTAGATAAATTTTAATCTATCTTGTACACCAGACTCCATAGGAAAAAAATATGAGCATCAGATCCCTATTTCCAAAGGAGCTTTAGTGAAAACATGGGAAGCAGAGCATAGAAACAGGCAGGAAGCAAGGCCGAAGTATGGACTATTCAGTGTATAGGAGTCAATCTAAATATCGCGGTTGGCTAACATTTTATGTCGTTTCCCAATGTATTCCCATTAGAGGCAGGCCTAAGGGAACACAAACACAATCTGCTTTCCCCATTGTGAAGCTTGTCATGTACTTCTGAAGCATAATTATCTGCCCTTGATATATTTAAAGTCCCCTAATTGGAGCAAGCCTTCCTCCACATCTGATCAACCGATCGTGTACTGTGGTACACGATCCATTTCCATTTTGTGCAGGTCAAGTTTCTTTAACCCCCAAATCTCTATCTCAATTCTTACCCTATATTCTCCCCTGTCAAGATATGAGTTTATTTGCTGGGCCTAGAATTTTACCTATAAGGTCATCACAATGACCGCATACCAACTCATTTGGAGAACCTGGAACTCTAATACTACGGGATACTAATTAGCCATCAGAGCACTTGAGTAAGGGTTTGTCCCTCTACAGAAAACTAGATTGATTGATTGATTGATCACTTATCACTTTACATCCCACTCACTGTCCCCCCTCCTGGTCACAACTCCCATAATCCTTACTCCAACTCCTCTTTCCTTCTCCTCTGAGCTGATAGGGTTCCCTGGATATCCTGCCTCCCTGGCATTTTAAGTCTCTGCAAGACTAGGTCACTTCTTCTCCCACTGAGGTCAGACAAGTCAGCCTAGCTAAAACAACATATTATATACGCAACAGCTTTTGAGATAGTCCCAGCTCCAGTTGTTCCGAACCCACATAAAGACCAAACTCCACATCTGCTACATATGTATGGGAGGCCTAGGTCAAGCCTGTGTATGTTCTTTGGTTTGTGGTTTAGTCTCTGAGAGCCCCAAGGATCCAGGTTAGTTGACTCTGTTGGTCTTCCTGTTCAGTTCCTCTCCCCTTAGGGGCTAGATTTTTTTTTTAACAGAGTATTGGGAATTAATATCCCCAGAAAAGGTTTGGAGCACAAAACAGTTAGGAAAAGACATTCTCAGCATAGTAAGACACTGGAGACCCAATGTGCTATAAACATCTTGGGAGTTTTACTGGCACATAACTGGTCCACACCAATGGATATACTAATACTACAGACTGCCCCAGGGAAAAATACCAAAAAACAAGCAAACAAACAAACAAACAAAAAAGTAAGCATGAAGGAACAGCTAGACCTTCCCTCTGAGTATCTGAGATGACATCTGAAAAAAAAAAAAAAAAAAAAGCTAGTTTGGAAAGACCGGAGCTGCAGAGACAGGGTGTGCATATGATGCCCTTCATATCTTAGTTTTAGGGTCTCTTGGGGGTCATTGTGTGAAATAAGAAATGATAACAGAAAAGAATCCATCTGGGTACAGCTATTGTTCTGGGCTTCGTGTCTTACTCAGCTTCTGATTGCCATTAAAAACACTTGAGGAAGGTGGAAAAGGTTCAAACTGACTAGCCTTGGAGTTTTATAGTAGAAGACCGACTGGCCTTCTCGTGCTGGTCCTGTGGTGAGGCAGCTCCTGCTGGACTCACAGTACTCATCTTATGGCCTCAGAGAGCAACAGAGAGCAAGAGGCATGAGCTACAGTCCCACTGTCCTCTTCAAGAATACAGTCTAATGACTGGAAGTCTTCCAGTTGGGTCCTGTCATCTAAAGACGGTCATTTCCCAGTAGCACCACCGTGGAGAGCAAGCTTTTACTGCACAGAGCTTCAGAGAACACTCAGGATCCAAATTTCAGCAGGCTTTGCTGGTTATGAGAATCCCGACACTCATTTTTGTTTAAAATAGAAGCATTGCAGTGTGGTTAAAACCCAGCCTTAGAACCACTTTTCATTGCCTAATGGTGCTACTGTGAAAATTACTTCCTTGGGGGAGATGTGAACAATCTCTCCCCCTTCTTCTATGGGCCCAATCACAGACCCACATATGATTCTAGAAATGTTCATACTCCAGACCCAATGAGAACAGGACTGAAGGGTTACTGACATGATTTGTAGGTGACCACAAAGCAGTCACATTGGCCAGTCTTCTCCCATCATGGATGACAGCTTCCGCACAGCTGCATAGGTGGTACCATCTGCCCCTTTTCTTCTCAGCCTGAGTTCTACTAAGTCAAAGTCACACAAAAGTGGCTGGGAAGAATGGGTGAATTCGGAGAATGGGAAGAACACACAGAAGATCCAATGACACACCCTACCCTCTTCCCTCTAGGAGAAAATGTCAACAAACAAGCTGATTGTGATGCCGCCTATGTGCAAGTATGCACAGCTAATCGTATGGGTGTAGTGGCAGTGTGGCTCAGAGGACAGCACCTTAAAACAGTTGGCTTTACCGTTACACTTTGATATATATTTGCACATGAATGTCCTCAGTGTTTTCTCAGGCTTATAATTAATAGGTGAAACATTTCCATTTTAATTCAGATGAACTGTTATGAATTATCTCTGCCTATGAGCATTTGGAGACACCATCAGCTGAATGACAGGAAAGTCTGCCTCTAAACGTTGATTTAATCTCCTTTATTTCAAAGTTTACACAGACTAGAAAGGATAGATTTAATTGCTCGGTGGCCACACCTTCGGTGTTATTTTGGAGAAAACAAGCATTCCCAATCCCAGGACGTGCCTAAGAACATCGGAGTATTTTGTTGTACCTTTCCAGACTCCACGTGTGTCTTCTTGCCATCTTGTGCAAGCACCACAGGGTTCCACATTTTAGATTTTTACAAACACTGTCCCCAAATGTTTTGTGATGTGAATTCGGCGTGGGTATTAAAATGCTTGATCTTCAGCACTTACATTTCAACTCAGAAAGTGATCCGAAAGTGAACAAGTCCCAACCACATGAAAGATGGCCCAACTTACTGTGAACACTAAGAGGAAAGGAATGCTGAACCTCTCAGTGCAGAGACAACTGTTCTGGATGTTTCTGTAGAAACTGGCAAGAGGCTGGAAAGAATTCATTCTGTTTGGTCACTGATAGTGGGGTATCATTTGTCATGGGGAATTTCAGCAAGGCATGGACAGTTTATATTTGCCAGGACACTTTAATCTTAATAGTGGGCATTTCCTCTGCCCCCATCTGAGTTGCCTGTGTGAATTCTGAGTCTCCGGCAATGAGTCTTTCTGTCTTGGAGAAATGCATGTGACTGAAATCTCACTTTCTCCCCAGTAGCTGCTTCTCCCCACCCCCTTCTCTTTCTTTTATTTAAAAAGAAGAGTCGGTATATTTGAACAGAAAGGATAATAGGTAAGCTTTTATTCAGATACTTGAAATTTCACGAATAGAGCTGACTCACTAAATGATCAAGCATCTAGTGTTTAAATATTTCCCCATAAACCGTGGGATCAAGCTTCTCCTGTACTGTGGGGACAACACAAGAAAGCAGCTGGGAACATATTTAAGAAGGCTCTGATTCCTGCCACTACAGAAAGGACAAGGGCGGAATCTTGATCAGTAACAGGAAAGAAGCATTGTCAAAGTTTTAATCAGGGTGTCTGTTTTTCTCGAATGTAAATTCATAGCCCCCACACCATAGAACGAAAGCAAGCATTTTACAAACAAACAAACAAACAAAAAAGTAGCATGTCAACAAACATTGCACATTGAGACTTTTCCCATGTCAAAAGTCATACATTTACATTTATACAGTAGATAATTTCAACCAAAGCACTACACAGTAGAGGCAGCTGCTGGGAAGTACACTGCTCAGGTTGTGCCCAGAGTGACAAAGTCTGCGGGTCTCTACCTAGTACGCACTCTGTTCCCCACTTAATACCTGCCAGACAACTCACAGGTGCCTCCCAGGGGATAGAAACAGATGATCTCTTTGAAGGTTTTCCTCAGTTCTTGACTCCGGAGGGCATAAATGAGAGGGTCGATGACGGCGTTACACATGATCAGTATGAGATACAGGTTAAAATGAGACATGAAGCACAGGCAGTATGGATTCTGAGGACACGAGATATAGAACAGTAAGTGGAGGAAGAACGGGGCCCAGCAGACAACAAATACTCCAATCAGGATGGTCAAGGTAATCGCCCCCTTCATGTTGGCACCCTGGCGGATGGTACCTGTGCCCGGGAGGACAGCAATCCTCTTAATGTGAAGCCTCGCCATCAGGAACATGTGGACATAGAGGGAGGCCATGAGAACCAGCATGGTGAAGAACATGGTAATGAGGCAGATGATGACAGCGCTGCTGTCCGAGTAAATGATGAAGAGAACGCCCGACACCGTGCAAGCTGCCCAGATACAACTTATGATGATCCCAACCCGCCTAACCGTCATGATGTTATGGTACTGGAGCGCGTAAAAGATAGTGAAATACCTGTCCACTGCAATGGAAAGCAGGCTGCAAATGGATGCGAGCAAGGAGCTACAGATCACAGAGTCAATGACATTATCAATGTTCACGGTGAAGCTCTGCGCGTCCGTATCCGTGCTGTTGAGCAGGGTGATAACGATGGTTTCCGACCCATTCGAAACGCTCACCAGCATGTCTGCGACGGCCAGGCTACAGATGAAAAAGTACATAGGTGAGTGCAGGTTCTTGTTCTTGGCTATCGCCACGATCACTAGAATGTTCTCCAACAGGCTTATGACACCCAGAGTCACAAACACCTCGGGGGAGACAAAAAGTTGCTCATAGCATCCTCCATCTGAATGCCCCTTCCCCGGGGACTCGCTGGCATTGCCGTGCAGCCCGTAGCTGCTGCGGTTCCAGAGGTGGAGGGAAGTGTACATGCCATGCTGGTGGGTGGAGTTCATCTTCCTGCAGCAGCTGGATTTGAATCCTCTTTGAACGGATCCAACCTCCTGGGTCAGGGAAGCTCCGAGTGGTTTTCTCCCGTAGAAGTTGGGAGGCTGCAGTTGGCGCCTGCTGTGAACAGGGTCAGAAGCAGCCGTGGAGCTCGCATAGGAGTTGTTGGGCTCTTCTGGGTTAGGCTCGGTTCATCATCTCTTTAGAAGCTGGCGCTCCTGAATGCTCGTTCTGGGTTGACCGGTCTGCAGTTTGCTTTTGTTCTCGGTGCGGCTTTCACTTGAGCCATGGTATTCACTCCGGGTCTTTTCGGAGTCCGTTCCTTGAGAGTCTGCACAGCTAGGAGCCGTGTCTGCATCTGCGCGCCCACACTCACACCGCAGCCTCTCAGAAGTTCAGCTTCCCCAGCAGCCCTGTGAACCAGAGCAGCCTGGTACGGGCTGCTGATTTTTTATTTTATGGTTATAAGGAGGGGATGCTGTTCTGAATAACTCCTCCTCTGCTTCCTTCTGACCAATCCACGTTCACTGGTTCTGAGACATCGATCTTGCACAAATAGATTACAGGGCAGCACCGGGCTCAGTGGCCAGGGCTGCTGAGGTGGGAGGGAAGCCACTGTAAGACACTGGATTTTCCTTTCCAACTTTTAAGAGAAACGACCTGATCTCGGGAATCAGCCAGCCTCATTTCTCCTCCTTGAGACTGAGCTGCATGTGTGTGCACGCAGGGAAAAATAAATAAAAAAATAAATAAATAAAAAGAATCGACAAAGCACCCTGTCCTGGCTCCTGAAGCAGACGCTGCCCCTCTGCTGGGCATCCCCCCTGAATGAGCGAAGGTTCAGTGTGAAAGACTAGAAATACGGGCAGGATTTAATTAGACAGATGGGTATGCTATGAAGAATTACTGCACAGCTAGAGATTAAGACCGTGTTCACTTCTTGCGTGCTGGTGGCCGTTTCTGCTCACAGTCTCTGCTGTAACAGCTGGAAAAGTTTTCATTCACAGTATTTAAAAAGTTCAAGTGGCATTAATAAACGCATATTGACTGGGAACTTAGACAAATCAACAACGTGACAATATTCTGCATGGTTGTTGTGGTGGTGGTCGTTTGGTTGGTAAGATTTTGTTGTTGGTTGATTTTTTTTAAAGATGGTGTTCTGCTGTCTCCCCCACCCCCCCACCCCAACACACACAGTTAGAAGCATCACAAACTGGAACTATAAACACTTCGGCTATGTACTTACTCCGGCCAGAGCCGGTGGGTGCACATTCATGTGTGCTGCTCTGAAGAGATTGCTACTTAGCTTCTCCTTGGCCTTCACTCCCTTTACTGCGTGCACACGTGTGTGCGTGTGTGAGTGTGTGTTAGAGACAATGCTAACTTAAATTAGGGCTGCCATGCAACTCTGGAACTGAGTAGGACCTACTACTGAATTATGTTTAATAGTACAGAAGCTGCTACACATTGGGTCACCTTCCTCTGCTCCTTCTCCTGTCTGGCAAATGACTGCAGAGTTTCTAGAAGCTTTATGGTATAGAAGCCCCTTACTATGTAACTATACAAAATAAAGCTTCCCTCTGCATTCCTTCCACCCTGAGCTGACCAACCATGCATGTCCTAGAAACAAGAAACAGCTTTTCCTATTGTAAAGTCCCAAGTGGTCCGCTGTTAGGGCAGCTGGCGGTTATTACCTCTGGACACTTTACTAGAGCCCTTAAAAAGAATGATTTACTTATTCATTTTCCTTTGCACAAGGGTGAGTTACCTAATCAGTAACTAAGTGATCCAGAAGACACCCATAAAGTTTTTATAAGAATCATGTGGTTAACGGAATAATCTTTCTGAGTAACTCTTGCCCTTGTGCCTCCCCCCTCAGATCCACACAGTGGATGTTGTTTTTCATAGTGAAGAAAGTGTTTCCTAACCCAGCATCATGAAGATTTATATTGCTTTATTGAAACTGCTGGTGTTGGAATGTTACTCCTATAGATGTGATATGAGGTGTTCATAATAACTGGTTTAAAGAATCTCACATACAGAGACTTTTCCCAAGAATAACTTTTAATGGCCTTTTTTTTCTTCTATGTACGGTTATAGTTTCTTATTTACTTTCCTACCTTTTTAAAATTTTGATCAAAACTGGACATACTGAGTGTGTTGCAGCTATTCTGGAAACCATATTTGCCTCTTACATAAAGTTTTTTTGTTACGGCGGTCGGTTACCATTGATGCTTAATCAATGACTCCCAAAAGAAGTCTGCGTTGCTCCATTTCCTGTGCCTAATAAACCATCTGATTTGTGATCTTAAAGGTCAGTGAGTGATGGACTAAGGCAGCTACAAATAGGACATCTCCCAGTTTTGTGTGTTGAAGCAAGCCTGCACTGTGACCCCCCCAAATCAGTGTCCTCTCCCCTTACTCTCTGTTTGCACAGAGGAGAAATCAACCACAGGTGATGACTTAGAGCATTCTCAGCTCTTTCATGACCTTGCCCACAACTCTACAAACAGCACCACTTTTTATATTCTTAGAGCTCATTTGATCTGTCTCTATGGAGACCTTGTTCCCTCACTTGCCTTTAAAATTTTAAACTCTTTTCTCTAAGTTGTACCCAATATGTCAGGCATAAGATTAACAGTTGCTTCTAGTGCCATTGGGGGACAACGTCTATTCTTAGAGGGCACATTCTGGGTCAGGAAAAAGCCCTGGAAGTCTAGACTGTTTGGGGGGTTCAACTCAGGTAGGCTGAGCTCTCCATAAAGGGGATAAGAGGTTTCTAAGGACATACACGTCAGGCTGCCTCTATACTTCCTGGGAAGAGATGCGGTTTAGTATCTTTCTGGCAGCTGATTTTCAAGGATACAAGCCAAGCTGGTTAAAAGCCTCAAAGTTTACTTTTTAAACTTTCTGTAACTTAGTAATTTTCAGAAAGTAATCATTTTCTGGCATCTTCCTAAATTGCTTGGCACATTAGTTAGTTTGTTTCACGTTGTATACATAATAATGCTGACAAATGTTGCTAGCAGTGTGGATTTGCTTGGTGAGAGATTTTTCACTAGTTCTTACTTTAGTATTTTTACTAAGATGATTTCTCATCCTTACCTTTTATAGTAAAATAATTAAATTAGATTAACCTCTATCAACATAACAGACTGTTGATGAATGACTAAATCAGTATTTTGTAGTTTTCCTACATCTTTTTAAAAGAGCCTTTCATACAATAAATAAAGTAATAAAAAGACTTGGATGAAAATTTAAATAAGATAATGTGAATTTTAAACCAGTAAAGTGCACATTAGCATCAAAGTATCTGCATACTCCCTTTTCTATCTTTTCATGAAGAGGATTTTGATTTTGAACATTAGGATTGAATAAAAATCTTATAAAATCTAATACCTACAAAAACTCATCTTTTATCTATGAAGCATAAATTTAGATTTATGGTAAGTCATGCTGAAAAGATTACCTATCTCAAAGTAGACATTTTATTCATTTTCTATTTCCCCTTTATACTATGAACCAGAGCTATATAACCAGTCGTGACACAAACACTGCGAATATCCCGACTGCTAGGAGTCTCAGTAAGAGTCGCCCTCCTAAACTCCCTAGAGCCTCTCCGGAGCCTCCCCCATCTCAGGTCTCTGGCTCATCCTTGAGATGCCCCCCAACTCACCCCCAATTTTTATTCAATCTCCATGACCTTTCTTCCTTGCTCTCCCTACACCTTATTCTGCCCCCTTTCCCCTCTCCATCTCCTCTCCCATTTAGTTCCCCTCTTTCATCCAACTCTGATGACTATTTTATTTCTCCTTCTGAGTGAGCCTCATGTATCCTCCCCCTGGGCCCTCCTTGTTATGTAGCTTCTTTGAGTCTGTGGATGGTAATATGGGTATTGCTTAATGACTAATTGTAGATTGTTCTGAAGCTGTTTGTGTTTTAATGTTAATTTCACTTCCCCAAGAAGGGCTGTCTAGTCATATAACTCCAACTGAACCTTCCCATTTTAATTAGTAAAATAAAGGAAGACCAGTGACTGGGCGTGACTAGTGAGGTGGGGAGGGATGAGAGGTCTGAGGAGGTGAGAGGACAGAGGGTGGACATGGCAACATGGAGTTTCCCAAGGACCAGCTGGACCCAGGTGATATTGATTGGGTTAAAAAGCTATGAACATTAAGGATTGTATAGGTCTAATATCTCATAGAGAAAGGCGGTTTGTATCTTTGTCTGTTTGATGCATTTTGTTGTGTAGAGAGTTTGTGGATTAAGAGTTGAATATACAAACCTGAATGAAAAGCAATCAGTTGTAGAGTTGTATTTATGTGGGATTTGGGGGTAGAGAAACACCCTGGGTCAGAGGCAGAGAACAGGGGGTGGGAAACCACCAGGGAAGGGAGTTTCATGGACAAGTTGGGCCATGGTGGCGGCTTGGACCAGGCACCAGAGATGTGTGTGGCTCCAAACTAAAACCGGGCCTGAGGAGTGAGACCTCATGTAATTTTTAATATTTACTGCAACATCTAGTATCTACTTTATATAAATACATGCATGTCTTTTTGGGTCTGGGTTACTTCACTCAGGTTATGTTTTCTAGTTCTATCCATTTGCCTGCAAGTCTCATGATATCCTTATTTTTAGTAGCTCAGTAGTATTCTATTGTGTAAATGAGCCATACCTTCTTTATCCGTTCTTTGGTTGAGGGACAACTGAATTGTTTGCAGCTTCTGGCTATTAAGAATAAAGCTTCTATGAACATTGTTGAGCAATTGTCCTTGTGGTATGGTGGAGCATCTTTTGGGTATATAGACACAGGGATAGCATAGCTGGGACTTGAGGTAAAACTTGAGAAACTGCCAAATTGATTTTCATAGTGGTTGTACAAGTTTGCACTCCCAACAGCAATGGGAGAGTGTTGCCTTTGCTCCATCTTCTTCATCATGTGCTGTCACTTGAATTTTCCATCTTAGCCATTCTGGTATAAGGTGGAATCTTGGAGTCATTTGATTTGCATTTCCCTGATGACTACAGACGCTGAACATTTCTTTAAGTGCTTCTAGGCCATTAGGGATTAAAAAGGATAAGGACATCAACCCACCCACAAAATCTTCAGACCAAAATTTGTCCTGCCGACAAGAAGTACCGGGACAAAAATGGAGCACAGACTGAAGGAATGGCCAATCATCTCAACTTGAAACCCATCCCATGAGCAAAAAACAATCCATAACACTATTAATAATACTCAGTCATGCTTGAAGATAGGAATCTAGCATAACTGTCCTTTGTGAAGCTCCACTGAGCAGCTGACCAAAACAGATGCGGAGATCCAGGGCCAAACATTAGACAAAGCTTAGAAAATCTTATGGAAGAGTTGGGGGAAGGATTGAGGAACCTGGAGGCAATAGAGACTTAACAAGAAGACCAACAGAGTCAATTAACCTGGACCCTTGTGGGGCACCCAGAGACTGAACTACCAATCAAAGAGCACACGTGAGCTAGAGCTAGGTCCCCTGCTCATATGTAGCAGATGTGCAGGAACTCTTCATATGTCTGTTGCCTGCCTATAGATCCTGTTCCCCTAACTGGGCTGCCCTGTCTGGGAGAGGATATACCTAGTCCTGCAAGAACTTGGTGTGCTAGCGTGGGTTGGTTCCTGAGAGAGGAGACACTCCTCCTTATCAGAGGAGAAGAGGAGAGGGGATGGAGAAAGGGACTATGTGAGGGGGGACTGGGAGAGGGCTGAAACTGGGGTGTAAAGTGAATAAATTAATTTATGGGTGTTTTAATTTAAGAAAGGAAAACATTAGTTATAACATTTATGTCCTAGGAAGAATATTTGTCCTACATTTTATATCAACATAAATGAAACCATTCCAGAGAGAAACATTTACCCAACCATGGCACCCATCAACACTATTTTTAGATGATGTTTAAAATTTTTCCACCTCAAAATAGAGGGTTCCAACATTAAATCATTTCTGGAAATGTATCCGACTAACCTCCTTCCTGAAATCTAGAGCTTGCAGGATCAGATGAAGTTTCTCAGCTCTCCTACCTTAGAACACTGCTTAACTCTATCCCTTCTCAGAAGTCTCAGACATAGGGCATGCTTTTCCTCTCTCTGCTTATCTGGTCCGTACCGTCACATTGTGTTCTGCTACAGCAATTGTTCCAAATCTGAATTGATTCCAAATTTAAGGAATGCCAAGGAACATTTTGAGCATGTGGCAATTTGGGGGTTTGGTTTTGTAAGTTGGTATAAAATGTACCCAGCTGAACTGAGGCAAGGCAGCACCCAGAGGACACCACCCAGACATCAGAGGTGACCTTGGCTGGCACTGCCCATCCCATGAGCTCAGTCAAGCACATACGGGATGAGACCTTATAAGAAGTCTCCTGGAACTTTCACAGGCACCCCACAGGCTCTTCCCTTCTTAAAGTGTGCTGTGATAGATTGTGCTCGTGCAAACAGCTGTTATTGTTTTTCTTTATGTCTTTAGATTGTGATGGGATGGGTTTTTTTTTAATTTATTTTGTTTTGTTTTTGGGATTTTGTGCTTTATTCCATTCTGCCCACAAAACTCTCCCTTTTAAATATTAATATGACTTTAGAACATACGATTATTCTAGGAACATGTATGTCATGTGACAGACAACTAAATGTATTGTGATTTAGTGTATCTGTGCACTGAATCACATTTTGTGATACATTGGCTAAACTTTTCTAACTACAAAAAAATGTGCTTATTTAAAAACACTTAGCTGAGCATTGTGGTTCACAGCCATAAAACCCCCTACTCAGGGTGCTAAGGCAGAAGGAATTTCATGCCTTTGGACCAGTTTGGAATACATGGTGAGTTCCAAGCAAATGTCTAAGTTCCTTGGCTTCTTCTGTCTCTGGAATTTTACTTTTAGAAGGTCACTTCAGACAAGAGACAGGAGACATACAAGGGAGAAAGAAGGAAATGTACTCTGGTATCCTTACAAGCTCAGCTGTCAGTGTGGGGGTTTTCTTTCTTTGATGACAGTAGGAAAATCTCATTTTCACAGCGTGCTACTCTTGACACTGTTGTAAAAGATACTTTTCATTAAAGATTCTCCAGCTGGGACCCAGGAGGCTACCGCCCTTGATTCAACAACTCAGCTGTTGGAGGTTGGGAAGCCACTTAACTTCACTAAGCTTTAGTCTCTTCCTGTTGTAAAGAATATCTGCCTCTCGGGTTTGCTCCGGGATTAATAAGACATACTGGTGTCTGTAAAGCATTTAAGGCTCTTGAAGCAGGTGCCATATAAATATAAAATGTCTAGTAAGTAAATAAATAAAATAGATAAACAAGGAAGTGTTTAACGAACACTATACGCACCACGACTTAAACCATTCTTTGTAAACACTGTACGTGCCCATGATGAACTTGTACAGCATCCTCAGTGCACAGCTGGTGGCTCCCAGTAACCTGTGGGGTCTAGGAGCAATGTGGCGATACAATTGAGAAGCCGAAAGCTGGGCATCATAGCAGCTAGCTGAAGATCTCCAGGTACACTGATGTGGATCCTAATTAGTGACAATCATGATATGAAAACAAAGAAACAAACAAACAAACAAACAAAACCAATGAAACAGATTTAAGGCCATAGACAGTCAAACAGTAAAGAATCTAAAGGACAGAGAACAGTCAACAGGTTCCCACCATATAAATGGCAGAATTCTCTCATAGATCCAACTGGAGAAAATTTCCTTAGCTCAGTAGGAGGTGATGTTGTCAGTCACTGTAATAAGGGTAAGGGGGAGGTTGTTACTTGGCATTCCTGAATTGAAGGCTGAGGGAGTCAAGGAGTATGCACACATGCATATTTTCCCAAGAACTTACTGGAAAAGTAAGACATGGAACAAAGCATTTGTTCATTAAAAGCTCCTGAGGCTCAAACTCAGTGTGTTGAGTGCTTGTCTAGCCATGCATGAAACCTCTGTTCGATATAAACACTTAAATGGGGGGTGGGGGGTAATAGTTTACTCCCATCTTCACAGCATTGTGGAGGGAAAGGCAGGCAAATCAGAAATTTTCAGTTATCTTTGACTACATAGCAAGTTCAAGGCCAGCCCGGGACATGCGGACCCTATTTCAAAGAGGAAAATAGGGGGAAGAAAATAAATCGCCTATGGTTCATCCTTGGAATAAGGTCACCATAACAGTCATGGCGGTCTGCAGTGCCCAGCATTCAACAGCTTCTTAAACTAAAAAGAGCTGAAGGTTTTCTGGGCTCTCCTCCCAGTTCTTCAGAGCAGCTGGGCAATGATGGTTACTAATTTGTCAGTTGCTGCACATACATTTATCATGTTGGCAACCATACGGGTTTATTTATGGCAGGAAACAGCAGCCACACTTCAGGATGCTCCCAACAAATCACACAGCTGGTGAAAGTAGAAAGACAGATCCCCCTGACTGATGAATTAATATAATTTTAAATTTTCTTTATTTCTTTAATGTAACTTTAAAATTTAGCTTAAAAAATTTAGCTTTAAGACTTACATACAGTAAAACTGCCATTGTGGATTCCTTTCAGACATTCTCTGTGTGGAATTGTTTCTATCACATGGGTTTGTTGTTTCCTATCTGAGGCTTGGCTGAAAGCACTGATGGGGTTGCCTGGGTTGGGGTTCCCATGTTGGAAAGCAGTTAGATAGAAATACAATGGTTAATGCGTATGCTCAGAACAACCTGCATTGTTCCTTCTGAGCTATTATAATTTAGTGCATCTTTGTCTTTCAGGAAGTTGTTATAACTGAAGATTTTTGCCACAATTTCCTTCACTGTGTCCAGTGGAAATTATATTTTCATACCAACTGATTTCTATGCACAGAATTTTAATTTAGATGGGAGCTTGGTTCCGCTTTTAGTCTATGACATTATTTTACAAATGAGGCTAAAAGATGCATTGTGCTGGCTCCCATTTCAGAACTAGAGTTAGAGTCTCACTGCTACGATCACAATCTTATCTATTTCCCTTCGATGGTAATGAACCTGTTAGTTCAGAAATGTGAACAACTGATACCTGAAATTCCCCTGCAGCAGCGGCCAAATCCTCCTGCAATCCAAAAACACAAAGCAATTTTTGATGGAGCAAAAGTATAGTAAACTTATAACAAAAAATACCTTGGGGGGGTCACACCTTTGGCAGCAAAGACATGGGTCATTATTCTACAGTTAGTGTGTCTTCCTTTCTCTTTAAACATCTGCTTTGTTCGTAGTATCCTCACAGATCACAGAAACATCATTCTCATTAGATAACTATAATTCTCAGAAACCTTCAATGTACCCAAACTAAAATAATAAACTACTAGATATATATATAATATAATAGTTTGGTATATATATGACTAAAAACTAATTGTATGTTTCCATTTCCTCTCCATAATATTAGAATAATTCCTCTCTACAATATTAGAATATCATGATCAATGCAAAGGATTATTGTGATAATTAAATGAGCTAGTATCTAAGAACCAACTGGTTCTGGATACTGAGCCAGCGCTGTGGAAGCATCAGTTCTGTTGTTTTTCCTGAAGTTACTGGGGACTGGATGTTCTTTGCAAGATCCATGCCTCAGTCACCTCTGGTTATTTAATTCTTCTTGTTATGGTTTGTTTGTTTGTTTGTTTGTTGAGTCGAGGTCTCACTACATATCCCTGGATGTCCTAGAACTTACTATATAGAAGAGGCTGGCCTTGAACTTACAGAGATTCACCTGCCTCTGCCTCCTGAGTGGTGGAATCAAATCCTTGCACTACCACAACCAGACCATCTGGTTATTAAATTATTACTGGTGAAGATAATCCTTTCTCTGTGTGTGCATTTAATTCAGACAGCACTAAGCTTCCATTTTGGCTGCAACACTAGCTCAGGGTAGCCTATCTAGTCATTCTGTGTCAAAACATGCATGGTGCAGGGTAGCTCATCTAGTCAATCTGTGTCAAAACATGCATGGTGCAGGGTAGCTCATCTAGTCAATCTGTGTCAAAACATGCATGGTGCAAGTCAGCACCCCAATGAGCTCATTTCCTTTTACACTAAGGGAAGACTACAACTCACATAAGGAGATGCATTCTCCTTTGCAACAAAGGTTTTGTATTCATATACCACCTTAGGCAAACTTCTTGTATGTCAGTTTTCTTTAATTGGGAGACATTAGAGGAGGAATATACGGTATATGCAACCTATATTCTTGTGGGAACACAGTGTCTGACAGAATGTCTTGTTTCATTAAGCCCTAACCTGTAAATATTTTTAAAACATGGGATCTATTAAAAGTTATAGGTGTCTGTATGTAGTGAATATTTTCTCAAATGCTTTCTTATAATGTTAATCTTCATTAAATTTAACTGGTTTTTGTTTTCTGCCATTTCCCACTACATTTCTGTTTATCAGTAATGTGTGCTTGGGTATTATTAGGAAAACCTCTACTTGCATAAAATCGCAACAAACACAGTTATGATAAAACTTGCCATTTTTTCTTTTGCTATCTCATAAATTTGGATTTTCTTGTATCACTGGTTTTTACTGCCTTTCACTTTTTTCTACTGAAATAGAACTGATAATGTTGTAACGTAGCAGGCCCTTACTATTTATAAACACATCCAAAATAAATTAAATAATAACTGATCTCTTTACTGTCTGCTTGACCTTAGGAAAAAAGCAGGAATGCCATTGCTTAATAATGTTAAAGAACACCCATCAGTACCATGGAATGTTTTGTAAAGTCAAATTCCATGCAAGATGTGGTGGCTAATTCTGGTCATTACATACTTAGGAGGAGGGACCCTCAGTTAAGGAATTGCCTCTATCAGATTGTCCTATGTGTACATCTGTGGGGCATTTTCTTATTTGCTAAATGACCACTGTGGGCAGTATTATTCCTAGGCAAGTGAGTCTGGGTTGTATAAGAAAAGTACTTGAACATCCCAGAGGGACCAAGCCAATAAACAGCCTCCCTCTGAGATTTGTGCTGCAGTTCCACTATGGCCTGTAACCTGTGAGCAAAATAAATGCTTCCCCTCAAAATTGTCTTGGGCCATGGTGTTTGTTACAGCAGCAGAAACTAAGTAGGAGAAAAGAAAATAGCTTTGAGATCTCAGGTCCTGCAACCCCTTGAAACTATCTTGAAGTCATTCGTAAAATTATTTGTTCACAGGTTGATCTTGCTTACAGTTTCACAGATTTTGTTTCTTTGGCTGTTGATTTGATTGTTTTGGAGCCTGAGGCAAGCCAAAGCTTTATGATAAGAGCAAGCAAAAAGGGCAAATGATCTGACTCATGGTGAACGGGAAGCAAAAGAAGAAGGGGCTGGTAGAGCAGCATCTTATTCAAAGGCATGCTCCCAGTGACCTAACCAGCTCCTAAAGATTCCTAAACCACAGCTCCTGAAAATTCCAGCACCTGCCAAAGGATAAGGTTCCAGTTCTTTAGCTTTGAGCATTGGGGGAATATTTAAATTCCAAATGCTGACAGTGTAGATGATGTGTATAGATTCACTTATTTAAGCTAAGCAATTGCACATTTTCTCAGAGTGAGGAGGCAGCATCACTGCCAAAACCCCCTTTAGTAATGATTTAAATGAAAACAACTCCCACAAGCTCATTCATTTATTTGAATGCTGGTCACCTGGAAGAGGAACTGTTTGGGAAAAATTAGAAGGTATAGTAGCACTGTTGGAAGAGTTGTGTTACTGTGGGTGGATTTTGAGGTTTTAAAGAGCCACACCAGGCCCAGGTTCTCTCTCCATCTCTGCCTACTGTCTGTGGATCCCGATATAAAGCTCACAGCTACTGCTCCAGTGCTATGCCTGCCTGCTTCCCACTACAATGCTAATGAACTAACCCCTGGAAATTATAAGCCAGCCCTAAATAAGTGCTTTCTTTTCCTGAGAGTTGCTTTGGTTATGGTATCTTTTCACAGCAACAGAACAGTAACAGACACACCTTTCAACCAAACATTTGCCTGGGAGGAAAGAAAAAAAAAATGTTGGGAAAGTTTGACTGTATTTCCAAGTAAGAGATGTTAGACAATGTCAGTGTGAAGTTTCCCTTACCTTTACAGACAATGTAGAAGAAAGTCCAGGCAAAAAAGGAGTTAAATTATGAGGCTGTATCAAGAACTGAGATACTATCCCAGGATAAGCATTAGACCCTTCCATGTATTTCAAACACTATCATAATATTCTTTTCAGCAGCCTTAGTTTTTTTTAATCTAGGTTCCTGGTCCTCTAGCTCCCATATAGTCCAACATTAGTTATTTAGGACTCCACATGGCAGTGGTGCTACCTTCTTTACCTTTATATTCAATACTCATCATCATCCTCTGCTTAGCTATCTTCATATAGCAGTTAAAGTTTCCTGGCATGGCATCTTATGTCAGGGCATAGGTCAACTTCCTGTGTCACTGTAGTGGACACAGGGGTAGAGATGCCAGAGGCCTAGGAGCAGGAGAAGTGGTAGTCTGGAGAGCTTCATCATGCAGATTATTGTAGAGCAGGAACCATGATCAGAACCTAGAGCACACATCCCGGCCACCATCTTCCCTGTGCCCTCTTTCAGTAATTAGCCAGCTGGTCACAGAGGCAAGAAGACTTCCTCTCAGGGCTGTAGTTTTAACTGAGAAGTGGGATAATTTAGGGAGCCTTTCTCCATCAACAACAGTAATCCAAATGCAAGGACCTGAGGGAAAATTAAATTTCAGCAAGTCATTGTTTACTGGACAGTTGGCCTCATCGGTACTGTGGTCTACCTTTCCTAAGGGGCTTGCTTCTCTACTACTTTTAGAAGTCTGCACAGCAGCAGAGTGGGCCGCTGCTTTTCTACCTCTGCACTCCTCGATTCTGTAAGAGAGCCAAGGTGCCATCACACTTCTTCCTGCCAGCTCAGGGATGAAACAAGCTGGTCTGGCTCCTAATAGCTCTCCTGTCACAAATAAATCCTTATCAAAGTAGCGATCTTTAAATGAGAGAGTTAATATTAAAGTGTTCTTTTTCACCTTTCATTTCCAGATGCAATCTACTTGTGTGATTATTATTTATAACACTTCATATTGTTGGTTATATTGTTAGGACAATATGTTTTCTAGCTTAAGATGTACATTTCAAAAAGTTGCCTGTAGATAACATTTTTCCCTGAAGACTCAATTAGAGTATCTTTTATTGGCATTCTAGTTGTTTGGAAAGACAGAAAATGTGCCAATAATTATCTGGCAAGGTGAAAAAGGGCCCAAGATGGATGCAGATTGGATTCTGAGAGAGTATGCTCAAACCTATTTGAAATATTCCAGACGCAAAATGGATTTGCCTTCAACTCGCACACAAAACACCCACCTTATCAACATTTTAAATAGATTCTCACTCCATTCCCAGACATCATTCTATTTAATATCTATATAGTCCTAAAACTTTGGTTTCTACAAAAACCAGTAATTGTGCTTCTGTAAAAACTTGTGTCAATGTGACATCTTAACGTGGTCATTCAAGCTAAGACCCCTAAAGTAGAGATAAAAAATATTTGAAAGGTTATTTAACTCTCTTTTATACCCACTAATTTTGACAAATTTTGGATTAAAACATTAGCTGCTTAGTCAGCATTTACCATATTAAAGCAAGGTACTCATGGGGAAAAATAGTTGAGTCAGTAGGTCAGGAGTTAAGAGCACTTACTGTTTTGTCAAGGACAGGATTCAGAACCCAGCACCCAGCTGAGCAGCAACTGCCCAACTGCCTGTAACTCATCTTTAAGGGTCTGACAGCCACTCTAGCCTCTGTGAGCATCTCCACACTAACCCATACATACACATGCACACACATACACATGTACACATAGATACACAATAACAATACACCTTTTTAAGAACCAATTAAACATTAAAAATTTTTAAATGAAGTTGGAATTTATTCTTTACCCTGAGAATAAATAATTCCTTGGGCAATAGAATTTTCACTTATAAGTCATGAGAATCTGTTTTCAGGAAAAAACCCTAAAATTATGAACTCATTTAAATGATCACTTTTGTTGATTGAGATCCCTTTGCCAGAATGTTTTTAATTATTATTTCTACTACTAATTATTTCCCTTACAGCAATTATAATATATCTCAATATACTATTTCTGGTTTTAAGTCTTTTTCTTTATGTATTTTTACTGTATTTTGATTATTACAATTTAGACATACATATTAATGGGGTAGATGTGATATTGAAAACACCGGACATTGTGCACTAATCAGTCAGCCTCTCTTTCTACACGCTGCAGTTTTCCCAACCCTGTACTCTAACATCTCTACTGTGCATGGCTTAACATGGGTTAGCTTTCACACATTAGAGAAATATACAACTTGTTTTTAATGAGATCTGAAAAAACTGTAATGGATGAGTTTAAGCAACAATCCGTAACATTTAGTGAAAATGATAACACTTCAGTAGTGACTTAGAAAGAAAATAAGATCTTGATGACAGCCATTATCCATCTTTCCTAAAGCTATTTGCTTTCCCTTTCATTCACTCTCTTCTCTCCCAAATGTTTATAATTGACTGCCATTGTTCTAGCGGCTCCAGGAGAAGCCTAAGTTAATAAGGAACTCACTTTCCAGCTGTTCTTTCATTAGTACAAGAGAAACAGAAGTTTCTAATAGTAAGGTCAGAGGGGAAGACCCTACTTTTGAGGATGGTTGGGTCATGACCCAGCTGAGAGGAAAGCATGATTATTGTGGAGCAATGGTTCTCAAACTATGCTTCTTGACCCGTTTGAATGACACATATCAAATATCCTGCATATCAAATATTGACATGATGATTTCTAACAGTGGCAAAATTATAGTTATGAAGTAGCAATGAAATAATTTTATGGTTGGGGGTCATGACAACATGAGGGACTGTGTTAAAGGGTCGCAGTGTTAAAAAGGTTGAGAGCTGCTGTTTTGGAGCGTCACCAGCACCACATCTTAAGATGTAACTAGGAACTATGATGTGAAAAAGAGAGTCATGATGATCTCCTTCCCATGGGACAGAGTTGGCAAGGTTATCAAGATAAAAAAGATCATGGAAAATGACAGAAATACATGGGGATTTGTATACCAAAGGACAGGACTGAGGAAAGAGATGAGCCAGGTTGGAAGAACTCTGATCATAGAAGATTTTGCAGCTTGATGAACATAGTTGACACAATAAAGACAATATGTAAGGAGATATTTTTGGTCCCTAAGTCCCTAGAACTTGACATTGCAAAGAGAACTGCAGATACAAACACTATATGACTCAATATAGTAAAAAATACAACAGGTTGATTTATTGGCATGAACTGTAAAGACAAGAAATCAGCATGACTCCAGGTTTCCAAAGAGGTCAACCAGATGGATGGATTTGATATCAACTAAGCAGATTTGAGAAAAGATGATAATTCACTTTTGGACACTATAAATTAGATATTCGTATGAGTTATAGCCCAGGGATAAAAATGAGAGAGTTAGTCAAGACCGTCTAAAGGTGAAGTAAGTCTGGGACTCAGGTTTAGGAGCTAATGGATGGGTTATTTAAGTCTATAGGGTATACATGCTGAGAGAACTAGACTGAAAATTCATAAAAGCAGATGAATGCATAATACATTGTGCTACAATAACACTGTCTTGAATGAGGAATCTTGACAGGCGAATAAGAAGCTGCATGTGATTTTGGAAACAGTAGACCAAGCAACCAGTTCCCAGGGCACTGCTATTATGGTAATTTATGCACTGAAGTTCCTAAGACTCAAAATATAAGACTGTGCCTGCAGTATCCTGCAGCGTATGTACTCACTTGCAGTCTTTAGCTTGAAAACTTGAAGATTGTCTCAAACAATTAGTTTTCTGGAAGCATTTTGTTTCCATAGCTCTTAATCTAATGCAATGGTTCTCAACCTGTGAATCGTGACCCCTTTGGGATCATGTATCAGATATTTACATCATGAGTCTAAACAGTAACCAAATGGCAACTATTTGGTAACAACAAAATAATTTTATAGTTGGAGGTCAGCACACCATGAGAAACTGTATTCAAGGTTCACAGCATTATCAAAGTTGAGAACAATTAATCTAATGTAATAATCTCATATTATTCACATGTATTCACATGCAGTGGCACTACAATACCTTGAAATTTCATCAGATGTATCATGGTTATAGTATTCTCAGTTAATTAATTGAGGAGATGGAATCTCTGAACAAGTCAAAGATAGTTAACAGTTAATGATGACATATATAATTTCAACAAATTCAGTGTTCAACATTATACATAACTGTAATTTAACAACTATTGGGAATCCCTTTCTTTTTTTCTATCTTTTCTTTCATGGTTTCTCCTGTGTATGTACATGTGTGTACTACTGTGCACATGGTAGAACACTCAGAGGACAGTTTGTGGAAGTTAATTCTGTTCTTTCATTATGTGGGTCTTGGGTATTGAACACAGATCATTAAGATTGGTAGCAAGTGTCTTTAATCCACGAAGCCATCTCTCCAGCCCAGATACTGTGAATCTTTAGACAACAATTTTTAAAACAGTCTTACAATTGATGTGAGAGAAAGCAAAACTATTTTCTTCTTATTTGTCTCATTTTCCTCTGGCTTACCAACATCATTTTCTAGTATTGACCAAGAGACATGATAACTGAGTTTCCTTAGATTACTGTCTCAAACTTAATTGTTCATTCCAAATGTGATAAGTCCACCATCTCCCAGAGCAAGCACATAATTCTCCTCACGGATCTTCTGTCCATGTAATCAGTAGTATATAATATGCTGATTCTAACAGCACACATACCTCCCTGGAAAAAGATTAATAACAGGTTTCAAGTTCCTGGCAATTGATGGCATCTTTTGGCCTCAGTTGCTCCCTAGTATTTCTCCAATAAACTGTGCAGTGCAAATTCTGTAGCTTTAGGATATGACTCTCATTTTTCTTTAAATATATGGAACTTTGCAATGCGTTACCCTGTGTGGTTCAGTTATTCATTGCTTTTTTTCTTGGATAAATTTCCACACACTAGACTCCTTAGTGAATTTTGCCTCTTTTTCAATGAAAGGTATACTGAATGTTTATGTAATAAATTTTTGCACACCCACTGTGTAATCATATTTTATCCCGCCCCCATATTTATAGGTCATTTTTATTGTAACAAAATAGTCCAAGATTTCCATTTCTCCAACATTCCATATGGTCATTTATTGCTATCTAATGGGGGAGATCAGTTGCTCTGTGAAAGTGAAACTTAGGGACAACAGACGTGACCATTTCTTTAAAATCTATTAACCTGACCAGCAGTACGGTTGTGTGTATTATAACCTTCACTTCTATTTGGAATCTAGTCATTGTAAATGTAGTCATTACCTCCAGATTAGCCAACTGAAATTAACACGCTACATTTTGGTTATATGGCCAAAATGATTATTGTTCAGAATGAAAAGGTTTGGAAGTTTCATCACTGTCCTCTTTGAATTTCTCCTTAAAGACCAAAGCAATTTTTATGCTTGAAGAGTGAGTTTTGCTGCATGACTAAATCTAACATTTATCAAACAACACTTTTTTTCTGTAACTCTCTGCATTTATTAATGTGTTCCTTCCATCAGTAGAAATATTGTGTTTTTAGAGCGTCCATAATGAAATAGTATAAACAATAGAAATGTCTAGTCTTCCATTTCTGGAGGCCAGAAGCTCAAGTAAAACAGCACAGTAAGTTAGATTAGATTTTTCTGATGACCCCATCTTTAGTTGGTCTTATCCAGAGGAACAGCTGTTAGTGATTAGCTGTGATCAGCCAGAGGTTGGGGTGTCTTCTCTGATCAGCAAACTTCTGCTTCCAGAGGAGCCATGGCGCTCAGGGTCACTAGGAACTCGAAAATTAACACAGAAAATAAGGCTATGGTCAGTAAGGCAGGTGCCAAGTGTGTGCCTGTGGCAATTGCTGCTGCCTCCAAACCCAGGCTGAGCTCAAGAACTGCTCTTGAAGACATTGGTAATAAAGCCAGCGAACAGGTACAGGCAAGAATGCCTCTGAAAAGGGAAGCAAAAACGTTAGGTACTAGAAAAGTTACTGTTATAGTCCTATAGTGGAGAAGGTGCCTGTGGAATTTGCTGAGCCTGTGCCTGAGCCTGAACTTGAACCTGTTAGAGAAGAGAAGCTTTCTCCTGAACCTATTTAGGTTGATAATCCTGCTTAAAGCCCAGTGGAAACATCTGGATGTGCACCTGCAGAAGATTATCTGTGTCAGGTTTTCTCTGATGTAATTCTTGCAGTGTGTGATGTAGATGCAGATGATGGAGCTGATCCAAACCTCTGTAGTGAATATGTGAAAGATATCTATGCTTATCTCAGACAACTGGAGGAAGAGCAGTCAGTTAGACCAATATACCTAATAGGTCCTGAAGTCACTGGAAACATGAGAGTCTAATTGACTGGCTAGTAGAGGTTCAGATGAAATTTAGGCTGCTGCAGGAGACCATATGCATGACTATCTCCATTATTGATTGGTTCATGCAGAATAGTTGTGTGCCCAAGAAGATGTTGCAGTTGGTTGGGGTAACGGCCATGTTCATCGCAAGCGAATATGAGGAGATGCACCCTCCAGAAATAACCAACAGCACTTACACTAAGCATCAGATCAGACAGATGAAGATGAAGATTTTGAGAATTCTGAACTTCAGTCTGGATCACCCTCTGCCTCTGCACTGTCTCCGTTGAGCACCTAATTGGAAAGGTTGATGTTGAGCAGCATAATTTGGCCAAATAACCTCATGGAGCTCTCTATGCTGGTTACAGGGTGGTGCATTTTGCTCCTTCTCAAATTGCAACTAGGGTTTTTTGCTTAGCGCTGAAAATTCTTGACAATGGTGAATGAACACCAACTCTACAGCACTACCTATCCTACACTGAAGACTCTCTGCTTCCTGTTATTCAGCGCCTGGCTAAGAACATAGTCACAGTGAACTGTGGCCTTACAAAGCACATGACCATCAAGAACAAGTGTGCAGCATCTAGGCATGCTAAGATCAGCACTCTGGCACAGCTGAATTGTACATTAGTTCAGAACTTGTCTAAGGCCATGACAAAGGCATAACTCAAATAGACTACATCTGCAAATGCAGTAGGTACCATGAGCCACCTGTACATAGGATACCGTGTTTACTTGCTCTTCAATAAAGGTTGTGACTTTTGACTTTCTGTAGCTTAACTCACTTGAATGTGGTTGCTTCTGACTTTAGGACAACAAGTTGTCTAAGAATTTAGGAGTATATTAAACACTACTTCTAATTTAACAGTGGATCCAGGAGAACGGATTCCGACTAGCCAGGGGGCAGAGAGATCTCAGCCGAGCACATGGAAAGTGTGCGCCTGCCTGCCTGGCTTGATCCAGGGATGCAGGAACCCGGTGGCATTGGGCCCTCTGTTTCCAGCCGGCGGCATTTGGGGTGCATAACAGGCACTCAGAACATCCGCCACCAGGAACAGCGGAGATCCAGGGACACAGGCAAGATACAAGGGAAAGGCGAGAACCAATCACTGACAACAAGATGGCAAGAGGAAAGCAAACGAACGTACCCTAGAGAAACCAAGACAACCTGGCAACACTAGAACCCAGCTCTCCCATCACAACAAACAGCAGAATGCCAAACACTCCAAAAAAAAAAAAAAGACTCAGTCACGAAATCTTACCTCAAGATGATGATAGAGATCCTTAAACAAGAACGGGAGAAAAAGCTTTTAAAAAAGAAACAAGAAAAATACTCAAAGAACTAGAAAAAAACAGAACCAAAGAGATGAAGGAATGGAAGAAGGAATTTAAAACAGAAATAGACACAATAAAGAAAACACTAAAAGAGACAACCCTAGAAGTAGAAATCCTAAAAAAGAAATCAGGAGTCACAAATGCAAGCATTTCCAACAGACTACAAGAGATAATCTCGGGGACCCGAAGACAACATTGAAAAAAGACAAAACAGCCAGAGAAGATGCAAAGACCAAAAAGCTCCTAACCCAAAATGTGCAGGAGATCCAGGACACAATGAGAAGACAAAACCAAAGGATAATAGGAATAGAAGAGGGTGAAGAATATCAACTAAGAGGTACAGTAAATATTTTCAACAAAATCCTAGAAAAAAGTCCCTACCCTTAAAAATGAGATGACAACGAGCATAAAACAAACCTACAGAACTCCAAATAGGTTGGACCAGAAAAGAAATTCCTCCCGACACATATAGTCAAAGCACCAAGTGCCCAAAGCAAAGAAAGAATACTAAAAGCAGTAAAGGAAAAAGGTCAGGTAACATATAAAGGCAGACCAATCAGAATCACACCCGATTTCTCAACAGAGACTATGAAAGCTAGAAGAGCCTGGACAGACATCATGCAGACCCTGAGAGAACACAAGTGCCAGCCCAAACTGCTATACCCAGCAAAACTATCAATCACCATAGATGGCGAGACAAAGATATTCCAAGACAAAACTAAATTCACAATATATGTGACCACAAACCCAGCACAACAACAACTTATAGGTGGAAAACCCAATACAATGAAGAGAACCACCTCATAGTAAAAACAAGAAAACTTGTAAGCAAGAAACCCAAAAGAAGAAAGACACACAGGCACAATTCAACCTATCTAAGCAACAATAGTAGGAAACAGCAACCACTATTCCTTGATATCTATTAACATAAATGGACTCAACTCCTCCAATAAAAAGATATAGGTTATCAGACTGGATACATAAACAAAACCCAGCATTTTGCTGCATACAGGAAACTCATCTCAGAGACAAAGACAGACACTATCTCAGAATAAAATGTTGGGGAAAAACCTTCCAAGCAAATGGCCCCAATAAGCAAGCTGGAGTGGTCATTCTAATATCGAATAAAGTAGATTTTCAACCAAAAGTTATCAAAAAAGATGAGGAAGGACACTTTTTACTCATTAACGGGGAAATCTGGCAGGAGAAACTCTCAATCCTTAACATATATGCTCTAAATACAAAAACACCCATATTCATAAAAGAAACCATACTAAAGCTCAAAAAATACATTTCACCCCACAAAATAATAGTGGGAGACTTTAATACCTCACTCTCAACAATGGACAGATCATGAAAACAGAAACCGAACAAGGACACTGTAAAACTAATAGAGACTATGAACCAACTGGAATTAATAGATATCTATAGAACATATCATCCTAAAACAAAAGAATACACCTTCTCAGCACCTCACGGCACCTCTCGAAAATTGACCACATAATTGGACACAGAACAAGCCTCAATCGATACATGAAGATCGAAATACTCCCACGCATCCTTTCAGATCACCATGGTCTAAGGCTGGTCTTCAATAACAACAAAGACAACAAAAAGCCCATATACACATGGAAACTAAACAATGCTCTATTAAACAACAGCAGGGTCCAAGAAGAAATAAAGAAAGAAATTAGGGATTTTCTAAAATTCAATGAAAATGAAAACAAGACACACCCAAACCTATGGGATGCAATGAAAGCAGTACTGAGAGGAAAACTCATAGCTCTTAGTGCTTCCAAAAAGAAACTGAAGAGAGCATACACTAGCAACCTGACAGCACCATTGAAAGCTCTAAAACAAAAGGAAGCAGATACACCCAAGAGGAGTATAAGGCAAGAAATAATCAAACTTAAGGCAGAAATAGACCAAATAGAAACAAAAAGAACCATTCAAAGAATCAACAAAACCAAGAGCTGGTTCTTTGAGAAAATTAACAAGATTGATAAACCCTTTGCCAGACTAACTAGAGGGCAAAGAGAGAGTATCCAAATTAACAAAATCAGAAAGGAAAGTGGAAAAATAAGGACTGAAACTGAGGAAATTCAAGATATCATCAGATCCTACTACAAAAGCCTATACTCAACAAAGCTGAAAAATCTGGAGGAAATGGATGAATTCCTAGACAGATAAGAGATATTAAAGTTCTCAACCGAGTAATATCGAATGGCTGAGAAACATCTAAGGAAGTGCTCAACATCCTTAGCCATCAGGGAAATGCAAATCAAAACAACCCTGAGATCCACCTCACACCAGTCAGATTGGACATGATCCAAAACTCAGATGACAACAGATGCTGGTGAGGATGTGGAGAAAGAGGAACACTTCTCCACTGTTGGTGGGGTTGTAAACAAATACAACCACTCTGGAAATCAGTCTGGCGATACCTCAGAAAATTGGACATAGTACTACCTGAAGACCCAGTTATTCTCCTTCTGGGCATTTACCCCAGAGACGCTCCAACATCCAGCAAAGATATATGCACCACAATGTTCATAGCAGCTCTACTTATAATAGCCAGAAGCTGGAAAGAACCCAGATGTCCTTCAGTAGATGAATGGATACAAAAATTGTGGTACATTGACACAATAGAGTACTTCTCAGCTATCAGAAACAATGACTTAACGAAATTCTTAAGAAAATGGATGCATCTAGAGAATATCATCCTGAGTGAGATAACCCAATCACAAAAGAAGAGACATAATATGCAGTCACTGATAATGGGATACTAACCCCAGAAAGCTCTGAACACCCCAGAAACAACTCACAGACTGTGTGAAGTTCAACAACAACAAAAAAAGAACATATTTTAATTAAAATAGAACTCTATCACATCCCCCTTTCCTCCCTACAGCTCCTCCTAGTCTCTATCCTATCCCCTCAAATTAATAGCCTCATTTCCTATATTATTGTTACATATATACATATGTGTATGTATATGTACCCACAAATACTTAATTACTACCTTTAAAAATGTATTTGAAAAAAATTAAAAAAAAAAAAAAGAAACAGAAACCAGTCAAAGCAGAGGTATCCTCCATCAACAAAGTCCATTTATTGTTGTTTGGTTACCTATAAGCAAATATGTAACTATTTACATACATTAAAGCAAGCAATAAAAAAAACAGTGGATCCAACTAATGTATATATTTAGCATATATGTTTATATACTTTGTGTGTCCTTATCATATCATCATGCAAAGTCTTCTACCTAGATCTGGTTTAAACTGTAAATCTAACAGTTTGTTATTGTTCTATTTTCTATATGTGGTTCCTACCTTTAATCACTGTTTTGTGAGCTGTCAGCATTCAGATATGAAACCAAGTGTTTTTGTTATATAATTATTTACTTGTTCTTAATTGGAAAATAGGATGTTCAAAATTAAAGATGTCTTTTAAAATAAACAAAGAAACAGGCAATTAGTCTTTTATCTTTAAGCACAGCAATCACATTACATTAGGGTGATGCCGATGATGTAGTTTTAACTTCTTTAAAGGCCTTAGCTTTGTCTGGTTATGGTGGTACATGTCTGCAATCCTAGATCTTAGGTGATGGCGTTGGAGGATTCTGAGCTTGAAGTTATCTTGGCATACAAGATAGAAAGACTGTGGAAGAAGGAGGAGGAGGAGGAGGAAGAAGAAGAAGAAGAAAAGGAAGAAGAAGAAGAAAAGGAAGAAGAAGAAGAAGAAGAAGAAGAAGAAGAAGAAGAAGAAGAAGAAGAAGAAGAAGAAGAAGAAGAAGAAGAAGAAGAAGACAAAGAAGAAGAAGAAGAAGACAAAGAAGAAGAAGAAGAAGAAGAAGAAGAAGAAGAAGAAGAAGAAGAAGAAGAAGAAGAAGAAGAAGAAGAAGAAGAAGAAGAAGAAGAAGAGAGTGAGGAGGAAGGGGGGAGCCAAATGGAGAGGGTGGAGGATAAGTAGTAGTAAGAGGACCAGAAGGAGGAGGAAAAGGAGAAAGAGCAGGAGGAGGAAGAGAAGCCCCATCTAAGTGTAATCACATCCTTAAGACTTCAGTAAGTAGATTTTGAGGTTATATGATTAAGCCTTAGCAGCACATTTTCTGTCGTCATTTTGTCCTGAGACTCACAGTTTAATAGTGCAATATTCACATTCATTCATCATCTGTCTAACTATACAGGCATTATTCTAATTTGGTGTAACCAGCAGAGTCCAGACAGCTGAAAACAATAGTCTAGTAGGCAGTGCACAAGGACTGAATGAGCCAGGGCTGCTGAGGACCTTATTTCCATTTTGTTTTCATTATTTGTTGGTTACTTTATTTATTTACATTTCAAACGTTATCCACCTTTCCAGTTTCCCCTCCACAAACCCTCTATCCCATCCTTCCTCCCCCTGCTTCTATGAGGCTTCTCTCCACACACCCACCAACTCCAGCCTCACCACCCTGTCATTCCCCTATACTGGGTCATCAATTCTTCACAGGACCAAGGGCCTCCTCTCCCACTGATGCCAGATCCAGTATTCCATTTCATATAAAATTTCAAAGTTATGAAGATCAATGTGGAAAGATTTATGGAACTTTATAAACAAATTAATATTTTGTTCTAAGAAGATGTGACCAGCTCTTGCCTGCTGGGATTTTCTCATTTTGTCATTGTTTTTAGTAATAGAAACTGCAGTCAATTAAGTTTAGAGTCAATGTAGAATAATTGGTAAGTGTTTAAGAAGAACAGTTTGATTTCTTTCTATTTGAACAATTGTAGTTTGTCTGATTGGTACTTGACAGGACTTGAAAATGTAGCCGGGACTTTGTTAAAGTTCAATTTCATTTAAATCCATTTTCTCTTACTGATGGCAGGTTGAGCTGTCTGCTGCTGACTGAGAACCATCACCACAAAGGCAGCGTTGCTGCTTCATTTCGGAATCATGGGATTCGGGTCTGTTGCTCATTAAATCTCTTACATATTCAGTGTAAAGATGCTGATGAAACACTTGCCCAGCTAAAGTAAAAGCTGGAGTTTTCTGTTCTTCTGTGAATCAATTATGCTCTCCTGGTGTGATTGGTGAGAATCTAACAAGGTATCATGACTCACCTCCATGGAATCATCTCAATGAGTTTCAAGGGTTTACCTTATTCCTGGTGGTGACTTCTAGTCATCTGTGGAGTCCTAGACACTGATGGATTCTATACATTTACCAGGTTGCTGCATTTCTATCTAGCTGGAGACATGTCAACACCTCTTGGTTCCCCTGGTCCCATGCGTTCCACATCAGTAGTGATGCCTGAGGTTCAACCCAACAGCAACTAAGCCAGTAGGGGTCCCAATGTACCCCACAGTCTACACTGCCTTCTCCTTTGCTATTTCTCTGCCTCCCATCTTCCACACCTTCTGAAAGAGATGCCTAATCTTTATTCTAGCCATTTGATTGCTCCCCTGAGGGCATAAGGGTGTGTTGATACTTTCCTTGTTCTAGTGACTCAATTTACCTTCCTCTCTACTAGTTTTCTGCTCATATAGCTAGAGGATGGTAAATAGTAGCTGAGTGGTGGGAAGTGGTTAACCTGATATGTTTTTAAGCCTGATAAGTTTTAGGCAGGTATTTGGTTCCTACTTATTTAAATATTTTTAATAAGTGTAATATTAAATCTTTTTCTGAGCTCAATATTTGGTCCAAGATCTAAAGAAACAGAAAATGCTCTATATGTTTGATAAATTGGACTATAAAAATAAATCAACTTGTATAATCCCTCAGTAGTTTCATACTATTAAAACCACAGTTTTCTCTCTCTCTCTCTCTCTCTCTCTCTCTCTCTCTCTCTCTCTCTCTCTCTCTCTTTCTCACTGTGTTCTGCCAAGCTGGGATTCAAACCCAGGATCATATATACAGTACACAATTTTCTACCACTGAGCTTCATTTTCTGTGACTTGTTTTCTATTTTTGATTAATTTACTTTTATTTAAATTTTCTATATACTTAGATTATTTTCTTTTTTACCCCCCAATTCCTCTTGGGTCTTCCCCACCTCCCACCAAACTTTATGTTCTTTTTCTATCTCAAAACTTCCAAAAAAAGAAAATCACAACAAATAAACACACACACACACACAAGAAAAAAAAAAAAAAATGTCATGAGACCTGCTCTGAAGTGTGGTTGTCATACCACATGTAGAAACCCCATATCCCCTTTCCTATCAGGTGTTAATTGTTAGTAGTAGTGTCTTGGTGGTGGGACTTGTGTTTTGAACCTGTGCTGACCTTGTGTGTGCTGTCTCCGTCTCTGTGTGTTCATACGTGTTTCAGCCTCTTGTGTCTGGAATATGCAGCTTCCTTGGAGTCATTCACACCTTTGGCTCTTAAACTCTTCCTGCTTCCTCCTCCCTATAGCTCCCTAACCCTTAAGGAGAGGTTTGGATAAAGTCATCCCATTTAGGACTGAACTGTCCAAAGTCACTCTCTCTTTGCACATTGTCCAGTTGTGGGTCTCTCTGTTCATTACCATCGACTCCAGGGAGTTTCTCTGTTGAGGTCTGAGTGATGCTCTAATCTGGGTCGCAGTGAGGCTCAGCCTAGTGAGGTTCTGGCAGAGAGAGGTTCTGTGGCCAGAGTCACAAAGGAACAGAGATGGGCTAGGAGGGAAGACTACAGGGGTTGTTGGGAAGAACTAGGAGAACCCGTGTGTACAGCAAGAGCAGAGGTGCCAAAAAGATGGAGAACGAGAGGAAGCTAACAAATTCTCTTGATTAAGATGAAAGACAATAGCTCAAGGTTCAAATCTTTGATTGAATCTCATATGTGCTATAGCATTTAAAGAGATATGTTAATCTGTGGTCTAGTTCTCTCAGTATCTTCTACCAGAGAACAAACTTAGATGGAGACTTTAGATGATTGGCAGTAAAATTACTGAAACTAGCGTCTTTGCTAGATTTAAAAGATGATTCAAAATCACCATGAACATTTTAAGGACAATTTTCTTTAACTGAAGAGAATATGCATTTATCTTACCTTGGGCAGTGTAGTAGACTTCACTTTGATCAGAAAGATGATATGTAAAAAGGTCTCTAAGCCCACTTTTCAGGTACCAGTTTTAAGTCAGTAAAATTATGACCTATGAGCATTTGCCCTAGGAGTTTCATATTTCTTCATCTTAAAGGAATTGGTGTCCTTCGTGTGTTATGGGAATGACAGGGGCTAGGAATCAGTACAAATAGAAAGTAAATCTGCCTTTCTAACCATTGTGGGCATAGCTAGGAATGAGACCTGCTTAGCTTAGCAGGGTCTGATTTACAGGAGCAAAGACAACATAGTGACCAAAATATTAAAGACGAAAAATACTTCTTCCTGTCTTTTAATGCCCCTCCCTTTGGAAAAGTACTGAAATGAAGGGTTGCTCTACCTCCAATATGAACTATGAATACAAAATGAGTAAGCCAATTAAAATATTTGCACATGAAACCACTTGAATTATTAACTGTTCAACAGAATGACAAGGTTAAGTATGCAAAAGTTTGTGCTTCCCATGACAGCTGTTTGGAAAGCATGTAATTACAGTGCTAAGAATTGACTCATTAGCATAATCTGGTTTCTTTTAAGTAGCATGACTGTTGTGGTAATAGTACAAAGTAATGACCCTTTGTTGCCCACTAAGGCTGGCTCCCATGGGGCCATATGGCACTGTGAGGATCTCTAGCTCAGAAGCTCTGGGCTGTCTCTATGAACTATGGCGCGGTTCATTCCATCCGCCCCTGCTGCTTCTGTCTGGGGCAGATACTACCACTCCAACATGTTGTTTTCACTCACTTCCCCTTGGCCTGTTGTTGCCAGGCCTTAGACACACCCACCCAAACACTGTGGTGGGCTTTATGTGTTCCTGCCAGTACACCCTTTGAACTCAATTAAATCACCACATTCAAAAAAAAAAAAAAAAAAAAAAAAAAAAAAAAAAAAAAACCACACACACACCAAAACACGCTGATCCAATTGGTAAAATATAATTTGCTCACCTCAACAAATCAAACGATCTTGTACAATTCCATCCCTCATAAAACATTCATAATAACCTGATCTATGAAGAGATGCGCCGAGAGAAACATAAACATCTGCCTCCATCTCCTCTAATATGTATACTTCCTTATATATAATTAAGAACATTTAAATAGTCTCATAATGTTTTGAACACATGCCTCCATTGGATTATGGAGGAAGCCATTTTTGGATGTCTATTAGTGATTAGCTCTATCAGTCAACCTAACCCTAATCAACTGCCTCCATGGCTTATCATACCACGTGTCAGCATTTTAAGTGAGTTCTACTAACTAGGAATGAGAAAGTAAACAAGAATTATCATACTGTTCCTGGTATATTGCAACCCTCTTTTAATAAGATGTAAATTGTTGGATTATAAGGATTTTTTTCATTGGCTAGAGAGATGGGTCTGCAGTTAAGAGCACCAGGTGCTATTCCAGAGAACCCCAGGGTTTGATTTCCAGTTATCCCAAGGAGGCTCTTAACGATCTGCAACTCTAGTTATAGGAGGGCCATGCTCTCTTCTACCTTCTCAGGGTGCTGGGCACCTCAGAGGTGCACAGACATACATGCAGACAAAACAGCCATACACATAAACTGAAAATAAAAATGAACTTAAAAAAGGAAGAACGTTTTCTAGAATCTTTGCAAGCTATGTGACTTCAGTTTAAGAAAAAGAATGTTAAATGAAATAATATGTAAGTTAGTGTGAGTTCAGGGTATTAAGTATGCAAGTCACATGAAAATGGTCTGTAGTTATCTTTGATTATTATTACTGTCAGTTTGGGTAGGCGAACTCTCTTCCTCAACTTGAACTTGCCTTGAATAGGAATCTTTTCGACATTCTTCTCACTAGTGCTTATAAGCTTTGTTCTTTGTCTTTGTTCTTTCTGGAACACATTGTCCATGGAACTTGACTAGAAACATTTGATTCTGCAATGCCCATAAATACTGAGAATTGCTCAAGCACACATACATAAATCAAAATAATAAGCACTCATAGAAAAAAGTCACCTTTGTAACTTTTTCTGATTTCATTTACTTCTCCTAAAAGAGAATTTATCATTGTAATGAAATAAAATTTGGATATTTTTTTAGATATTGGATTTTTGTAACAAGTGTTATAATTCCATTTTTTGTATTTAAAACTGATGAAAATCAATATATTAATCAGTGTTCTCTAGAGCAACAGAATTTCAGAAAGAATACACATACACACACACACACAGAGAGAGAGAGAGAGAGAGAGAGAGAGAGAGAGAGAGAGAGAGAGAGAGAGAGAGAGAGTATGAACGGGGATTTATTAGAATGACCTATAGGCTGTGGTCTAGATAATCCAACAATGGCTGGCTATGAATGGAAAGTCTAAGAAAACAGTGAGGCTGGAAGTCTCAGCTGATGTTCAGTAGATGCTGAAATCCCAAAGAAGTAGGCCTCGATGCCAGCGAAGGAATGGATATGCTAGCAAGGTGAGAGTAGGTAAAGAGCAAACATCCCTTCCTCCTCGTCCTTGTATGGGATTCCAGTAGAAGGTACAGCCCAGAGTAAAGGTGTGCATTCCTGGCTCAAGATCCAGATAAAAGGCATGCTGAGTTTGTGAATGAGAGCCATCTATGATGAATTAAGTGAGAAACAGAAGGAATTATAGAATGTAAGATGGGGAAGTTAATAAGGTTAAGTGCATTGAGCAAATCTTGGGAGAGGAGGTGTGTATTGTGCTGTGCGTGCACAGTGTCACTCGTGACTGTAGGGAGAAACCTCTTAATGAGAGGAAGCCAAATTTATGATCAACTGTAGATAAACCACACCTGGGAAGCTCTGGTTGTGACTGAAGAGACAAGGAGAAATCCAAGCCTTGGTAACGATCTCTGAGCCACTGAGCTCAGCCATTCAGAAAGATTAGACCTGATTCTAGATTTAGTTATATAAACATATTCATTCTAGATATTTTTCCTAAGGTGATCATAAGGAGAAAGTACCGAGAAGATTAAGAATTTTCAGACATAAGAAAAAAATAAGTCATGTATAAGAAGTATAAAAGTCAAAGCTTTGAGGGTAAGGAGGAGAAAGGTGGACTCTCTTGAAGATTCAGGATGTGTTTGAAACATGGAGCTCTTGTAAAAAAAATTTAAAAAAAAGAATGGGGGAAATACTCATCAAATACTTGTGAAATTAGCAAACGTTGCTTCAGGTGTCTGTGAATGGGAGGATGGAGTGGTAATCTTCATTTATTAGGAGTCTACTGGAGAAAATGTTTAGCTTCAGAAACACTGAACTGGAGCTCATGGAACTTGGTTATCAAAGCATCGAGCAGATGGGGAAGCTGTGCTCAGGGCAGGTGGGAAGGTGTGACTGGGTAGAAGGAGCAGCGTTAACAGAGGGTGAGGGCGTCTGTAAATTGGGGACATTTTCTGATAGAGAGACATTCATTTTGCCAAATCACATTTGAGGATTGATAATTGGTAAACAATGAAAAACAATTTCCACATTGGGATGTCCCTCGTAATATTTTGGAGCACCAAATAAATAGAAAATGTAAAGATGGGAGGAAGGTTCTTGCAGAGAAAGACAAGACGGTGAGTGAAAGTTATAGAGGAAACAAGCAATTGCTTTCTAAAACTCAATTCTGAAAGAACAACCAGGGAGAGAGAAGAACAATCGCTCTTTTCTGGGTTCAGAGGAAACATTGTTTCTAGACGTTCTGAGCGATCAAAATGCTTCAGAAGCCTCTCCACTGAGCAGAAGTTCTACTTTAAGGAGGATTTGGGGAAAGATGGGTCAGTAATTTAATTTTGTAAAACGTTGCCTGCCTCTAAAACTCCTTGTCCTCTGTTTTGATCAAACATCGTGATCTTGCTTGAGCCATAAATCATTCGGCGACACAAATAGAGTAAGCGACGTGACTTTGCTCAGGGGCCTAAAGCAGCCATGCTGACTGACCAGCTAACAAGGAAAGGAATCTCCCTGTAAGCTTGAGCCCAGGTATTTGTTCTGCACACACACATAATTCTGTTATTTCTGTCTGCTCGGTGTAAGCCACAGTATGGATGTGATACTTTATTTTAGAAATGAGGTAAACTATTTTATAACTTAAATTTATTTTGTAAAAGCATCTTGCTGCTCTTTTCTGTTTGCTTGCTTCAGACCTGTCTGTTTCAATTCTGAAACGGATGTTTTCAGTTCTTCTGGAGTTTCTAATCAAAATTTTTCTCTGTAAGGAAGTTCGGGAGCTTGTAGAGAACTGACCTTCAAATCCCAGGCCCCCCCGCAAAGGACAGGATCATTGTTAGCCTAGATGATGAATGTTTCCTTCTAGCTTTGCCTTGTCTGTTTGGTGCTGCTAAATGTGGCATGGGACACACCCCAAAAATTCTTCACTGTTCGTCTGATATCCAGAATTGACTGGCATCCTGAATGTTTATTTAGTGACATTTAATATGCATATTACAATGTAATTTTAAGGTCCTTTTGGGTCATCAATGACTGAACAGAGCAGAGTTTGAATCTGGAATATAGAAACCATATTCCTTATAAAGAGAAAAGGCTTTTGCTCCTTTTTGAGAAGATTTCATTGGAACTGTTTATACACATAAACAGTTTTACTGATTTACGCCTCCAAAATGGCACAATTACAATTGTGCTTACTAGACACTGTTTTTTTATGTTTGACCTTTAATAACCTTCAAGACCTCTCCCCCTTTTACCTTCCCCAGCATCTGGGAAAACTGTTGAGAGAACCTATCACAGCCTCAGGTCAGGCAAGCTTCACTTGGCCAAGCGTGTTTACCTTTAACCACAGTGGAAAAGTGAGCCATTGCAAGATCTGGGTTTTTAAGCCAGCACTAGCATTACCCTGGAAGATACACATTTAGGAGGCCTGCGTATTATGGGATGGAGGTGGAAAGGGACACTGAATCAAAAGGATCTAGAGTTTCAGGATTGCATGGACGACATTAGACAAATCCTGTCTTTTTTAAAAGAAGCAGCAATACAAAGCTTGGGAAGACTTTCCAGATTTGTTCCTGGGCAGCTGCATGCTGCTCAAATGAGGGGGTTTTGTTTGTTTTTTGGCTTTGGCTTTGAATTTTCTGAGAACTGTCCACATATGTGGCCTTTGTTTAAAATGATGCTTCAGCTATACTAGCTTCCTGTAGTTAAGCCCCTTGGGGCTCTGTGATGCCCCACGGAGCATTGCCATGGCTACCAGGTACCATAGTCTCTTCTGGGGCATTTCAGAGAAACCAAACAGCAGACCTGAAACTATTTTCAAGCATCAAACTTTCTCTTTTATTCTCTTAAATGTAACACCGTTAGACAATCTCAAACATTGTTTACTGTTTCAAAGATGGTGTCTTCCTTTTGAATGAGCTAACAGTGTATATCTTTCATTTAAAAATTAATTGTGCCAGACAATTAATTGTGCTTTAATCAAATTAAACTGCTCGATTTCATATGGTAGCAATAACATCGGACTATGTACAAGATACCAGCTTTCCTAATATAATTTAAATGATTATGAAAACAATAACAGCCTGGCAGTGGTGGTGCATACCTTTAATTCCAGTACTCTGAGGCATAGAGGCAGGCAGATCTCTGAGTTGGAGGCCAGCTTGGTCTACAGAGTGAGTTCCAGGTCAGCCAAGGCTACACAGAGAAACTTTGTCTTGAGAAAAATAAAAGAACAATTTTTTTTTAATTAAAAAATCCCATTTGCTAAGAGCCCCTTTAAAGAGAAAAGATTTACTATATCAGTTTCATTTCTTGAGTAATTAATATCCATACTTAATTTCACTTGTCACAGCTGACACTGTTTTCCTTTTTATTGTTTTTTTATTTATTTACATTTCAAATGTCCCTTTTCCCAGTTTCAACTCCACAAGCCCCCGACCTCATGCCCCACCCCCTTGCCTTTATGAGTGTGCTCCTTCGCCCACCACCTCACTGCTCTAGCATCCCTTACACTGGGGCAGCAATTCTCCACAGGGCCAAGGGCTTCCCCTCGTATTGATGCCAGATAAGGCAAAGCCATCCTCTGCTACATATGTAGCTGGAGACATGGGTCCCTCCATGTACTTATAATAAAAATTTGGCTACCTATTTTTGGCAAACCTATTTTACTATCATTATTGTTATTATTGATAACCTGTATAATAATTTTTAATATTTTTATATTGGTTACAATATGTATAATCATATTACTTAATAGCACACACATTCTAATTTTGCATTTTCCTAGACAAATAACTGAGATAAAATAATCTTTAACTTAACCACAGCTATGTAGTTTTAACAACAACAACAACAACAAAAAAAAAAGGTGTATGTGACCTGTAATCACCAAGAATCAGATGGCATTGAATAGGATAAATCAGAGACACTATTTACAAAAGATGCTATTTGCTAGGAATTGCTGAGCAGGACTAGTGTGAGGTTAGAAACTGTCACCTTCTGATGGGATGGTAGAAACAATTATAATGTCTATCAATAGGGACTCCTGAAAATAAGTTTTCACAGAGCCAGAAGCCCCTATGCAAAATGCTAAAAGTGGGGAACAATCAATATTTCTACCCAGCTATGATACCTGTGAACCACAACAACCAACATGGCCAAGTGGTACTCACATCTTGCCACTAAACAACAGCTCTCTTACTGTACTTGAAGCCCTTTCAACAGGAAAGAAACCATGCCTGGTACTAGAATTCTAGACAACTACTTAGGTCTAGTGAGGGTTTGGATCATAAAAAAAAAACCTGATGCGACCAATTTTCCATGAATTTTATCACCAGATTTTTTTTTTTGTCAAAGGCCTTTAATGTACCTATTGAGATGATCACATGGTTCCTCTCTTTATGTGATCAACTAGAATTATATTCATCCAATTCACTCATGTGAACCATCTCTGCATCCCTGGAGTGAAGCCAACTAGGTATTACATGATCTTTTTGGTGTGATCGTAAACTTAGTTCAAAAGTATTTTATAGAGAATGTTTGCATCTATATTTATCAGGAAGATCAATCTGGTCCACCATGGGAGGGAAATGGGCATTCTGACTGCAATACCAAATATGTCACTGATGATTTTCGTGTATCCAACCCATGTCGATCCAGGAATGGATCTCACAGTGAAGAATTTACTATGATGATTAATTGAAGATAACACTTCCAAAGCCTGCTTTGCTGTCTGTAATATAGACAATAGATGTTTCCAACAGTGAAGGTTCTATTCCTTATGTGGGGTAATTGCTGGCTTAAGATTGACCACAATAGCTCAAAAATATATTCAGAGTGAAACTAAATAAAGAGCTTCAGGCTTCAGGCTGTGGTTCAGAAGGAAGAGGAGGAAGAGGAAGAGGAGGATGTCAATGAGGGTGAAGCTGTTTCTGGTATGAGCCCTCACTGTAGCAGCTAAGTTGGGAGGATGGAAGAGTTGAACCACAAGATTTGGTGATTATATCTTTACAGTAGACTTGGATAAGCAAAGCCCCAGTTCAAGTCTAAGTTTATTTATTCAGGAAACCTTTGTGAATCTGACACAGTATTATGCACTAGGTATATAATAATCACCAGGCAGACATGCCTACCATCCTAGTGCAGGTTAGAGTCTGGATGAGAAAATAGAACATCATTATGCTCTAGGGCTATGTGTGTGTAATTGAAGTTTGAGTGGCTGCTTTTTCTGCAGTTGAAGAATGAAACAGAGCAGAATAGAATGACTTAGTCTCAGGTGGGTACATCATTACAAGTTGATTATAACTGTTTTGGAGAACTGACCACATCCACTATTTTTCTATAAGGATGTTTCTGCAACTATGTTTTAGAATCTATGTCAAAGTCTAAGTATAGAACACCTCCCTATCTCTGTTATATCTATAATAAGGTGCAAGATTCAGTGTAAAGTGAGATTTTTAATTAAACCAGATAATGAGTCCAATGTCTTATATAGAATAGTTTGGCGATTATGTACACTTGTAACAAGCTTTATTTTAGAGTTATAACTTGATTATGCAATACTGAGCAAGCTGTGGATACCATGACCTTTAACCCTTGCCTGTGTTCCTAGGCTCAGTTACAGTTTATATTTAAGGCAGTGAAATTGCTGATGAATAAGATAAGCAGTTTTAAATACTTGTATAGTCATTAATAATGTCCACACTACTAATCTGATAGGAAAACAAACTTTTTCTTGAAAATCCCTTCAGCTCCTTCAGTCCTTCCTCCATTGGGGGCTCTCTGATCACTCCAATGGTTAGCTTTGAGCATCCGAATCTGTATTGATCAGGATCTGGCAGAGCTTCTCAGGGAACAGCTCTTTCAGGTTCCTATCAGCAAGTACTTTGAAGTATTAGCAATAGTGGGGCAGTCTCTGGATGGCCTTTCCTTCAGTCTCTGCTCCAAACTTTGTCCCTTTAGTTCCTTTAGTCTTTTCCTCACAAGTTCCTCCCACCCTCTACTTCCCTTGATTATTTTGTTCCCCCTTCTAAATAGGACTGAAGCATCCACTCTTTGGTCTTCCTTCCTCTTGAGCTTCATGTGGTCCCTGAGTTGTATTGTGGGTGTTCCAAGCTCTTTGCCTAATATTCACTAATCAGTAAATACATACCATGTGTGTTCTTTTATGACTAAGTTACCTCACTCAGAATAATATTTTCTAGATTTATCCATTTGCCTAAGAATTTCATAAGTCATTGTTTTCAATAGCTCAGTAGTATTCCATTGTGGAAATATACCACATTTTCTGAATTCATTTCTATGTGGGGGGAGGGTATCTAGGTTGATTCCAGTTTCTGGCTATTATAAATATGGCTGCTATAAAAATAGTAGGTAATGTGTCCTGATTAGATGTTGGAGCATCTTTTGGGTATAAGCCCAGGAGTGGTAGAGGTGGGTCCAATTTTCTGAGGAACTTTCAGACTAATTTCCAGAGTGGTTGTACCAGCTTTCAACCCCACTAACTAAAAGGAGTCTTCCTCTTTCTCCACATCCTCAAAAGCATTTGTGGTCACCTGAGTTTTTTATCTTAGCCATTCTGACTGGTGTGAGGTAGAATCTGAAGGTCATTTTGATTTGCATTTCCCTGATGACTAAGGACACTGAAGATTTCTTTAGGTGCTGGTCAGCCATTCTAGCTTTCTTAGTTGAGAATTATCTGTTTGGCTCTGTTCTCCAATTTTTAATAGGGTTATTTGGTTCTCTAGAGTCTATCTTCTAGAATTCTTTGAATGTATTGGATATTAGCCCTCTATCAGATATAGGATGGGTAAAAGTCTTTTTCCAAACTGTTGGTTGCCATTTTGTCCTATTGACAAGTGTCCTTTGCCTTACAGAGGCTTTGTAATTTTATGAGGACTCATTTGTCTATTCTTGATCTTATAGCATAAGCCACTGGTGTGCTGTTCAAGAAAATTTCCCCTGTGCCTATATGTTCTAGGCTCTTCCCCACTTTCTCTTCTATTATATTAATTGTATCTAGGTTTATGTGAAGGTCCTTGATCCACCTGGACTTGAGCTTAGCACAGGGAGATAAGTATGGTTCAGTTTGCATTCTTCTATGGACTGACCACCAGTTGAACCAAAAACCATTTGATGAAAATGCTGTCTTTTTCCACTGGATGGTTTTAGCTCCCTTGTCAGTGATTAAGTGTGTGGTCTCATTTCTGGATCTTCAATTCTATTACATTGATCTACCTGTCAGTCTTTGTACTAATACCATGCAGCTTTTATCACTATTGCTCTGTAATACAGATTGAAGTCAGGGATGATAATTCCCCCAGATGTTCTTATATTGTTAAGAATAGTTTTCTCTATCCTGGATTTTTGTTATTCCAGATGAATTTGAGAACTGCTTTTTCTAACTCTATGAAGTATAGAGGTGGAATTTTGATGGGGATTGCATTGAATCTGTGGATTGCTTTTGGGAAGATGGCCATTTTTATTATATTAATCCTGCCAATCCATAACCATGGGAAATCTCTCCATCTTTTGAGGTCTTCATTGGTTCCTTTTTTCAGAGACTTGAAGTTCTTGTCATATAAAACTTTCACTTGTTTGGACAGAGTAACCCTAAGGTATTTTATATTATTTGTGGGTGTTATAAAATTAGGTGTCATTTCTCTAATTTTTTCTCAGCCTGTTTATTTTTTGAGTAGAGAAAAGCTACTGATTTGTTTGAGTTAATTTTATATCCAGCCACTTTGCTAAAGTTGTTTATCAGGTTAGGAGTTCTCTGGTGAAATTTTTGAGGTCAAGGAAGTACACTAACATATCACCTGAAAATAGTGATATTTTAACTTCTTCCTTTCTATTTGTATCTCTTTGACCTCCTTTTGTTTTCTATTTACTCTGGCTATGACTTCAAGTAATGGGTAGAAAAAGAGTGGTCAACCTTGTCTAGTCCCTTATTTTAGTGAGATTGCTTCAAGTTTCTCTCCATTTAGTTGGATGTTGACTACTGGTTTTCTCTATATTGCTTTTACTATGTTTAGGTATAGGCCTTGAATTCCTGATTTTTCCACAACTTTTAACATGAAGGGGTGTTGAATTTTGTCAAGTGCTTTCTCAGCATCTAATGAGATGATCATGTAGGTTTTTTTCTTTGAGTTTATTTACTCACTAATAAATAGTGGATTACATTGATGGTTTTCCATATATTGAACCATCCTTGCATCCCTGGGCTGAAGCCTACTTGATCATGGTGAGTGATAATATTGATGTATTCTTCTCTTCAGTTTGCAAGAATTTTATTGAGTATTTTTGCATCAATGTTCATGAGGGAAATTGGTCTAAAGTTAGGTATCAACCTAACTGTTGCTTCATACAATGAATTGAATAATGTTCCTTCTGCTTCTATTTTGTGGAACAGTGTGGGAAGAGTATTGGTACTAGGTCTTCTTAGAAAGTCTGATAGAAGTCTGCACTAAATCCTGGGCCTTTTCTGGTTGGGAGACTTTTAATGACTTTTTCTGTTTCTTTAGCAGATATGGGACTGATTAGATGGTTTATCTGATCCTGATTTAACTTCGGTACCTGGTATCTGTCTAGAAAATTGTCCATTTAATCAAGATTTTTTCCAGTTTTGTTGAGTATAGGCTTTTGTAATAGAATCTGATGACTTTTAAAATTTCTTCAGTTTCTGTTTTTATGTCTCCTTTGGGTTAATTTGGATACTGTCTCTATGTCCTCTGATTAGTCTGGCTAAAGGTTTATCTATCTTGTTCATTTTCTCAAAGAAGCAGCTCTTGGTTCGGTTGATTCTTTGTTTAGTTGCTTTGTTGCTATTTGGTTGACTTCAGTCCCTATTTTGATTATTTCCTGACTTCTACTCCTTTTGGGTATATTTGCTTCTTTATGTTCTAGAGCTTTCAGGTGTGCTGTCAAGCTGTTTGTGTATGCTCTTTCCACTTTCTTTTTGTGGGCACTAAAAGCTATGAGTTTTCCCCTTATCACACTTTCATTGTGTCCCATAAGTTTGGGTATATCCTGCCTTTATTTTCATTAAATTCTGAAAAGTCTTTAATTTATTTTTTTTTATTTCGTCTCCGACCAAGTTATCCTTGAGTAGAGCATTGTTCAGCTTTCCTGTGTATGTGGACTTTCTGATGTTTGTTTTTAGTCCATGTGATCTGATAGGATGCATGGGATTATTTCTATCTTCTTGTATTTGTTGAGACCTGTTTTATGACTGATTATATGGTCTATTTTGGAGAAGGTACTATGAAGTGCTGAGAAGAAGGTATATTTTTCTGTTTTAGGATAAAATGTTCTATGGCTATCTGTTAAATCCATTTGATCCATAACGTCTGTTAGTTTCACTGTATCTCTGTTTAGTTTCTGTTTCCATGATCCATTGCTGAGAACTGAGTCTTGAAATCTCCCACTATTATTGTGTGAGGCTCAATGTGTGCTTTCATCTTAGTAAGGTTTCTTTTATGATTGTGGGTGCCCTTGCGTTTGGAAGATAAATGTTCAGAATTGAGATTTCAGCTTGTTAAGCTTTTTTCTTTAATGAGTATATTTCTTCTTTATCATTTTTGATAACTTTTGGTTGAAAGCCTATTTTATTTGATATTAAAATGAGTAATTCAGCTTCTTTCATGGGACCATTTACTTGGAATTTTTTTCTAGCCTTTTACTCTAAGGTAGAGTCTGTCTTTGTCACTAAGGTGCATTTCTTGTATGCAGCAAAATGTTGGGTCATGTTTAGGTATCCAGCCTGTTAGTCTATGTCTTTTTATTGGGAAATTTATTCCATTGATGTTTTAAGATATTAAGGAATACTGATGGTTTGTTTTCTGTTATTTTTGTTGTTAAAGGTGCATTTTTTTTGTGTGGGTATCTTCTTTGGGTTTAGTTGAAGGAACATTATTTTCTTGCTTTTTCTATGGGGTAGTTTTCCTCCTTGACTTGGAGTTTTCTATCAATTATCCTTTGTAGGGCTAGATTTATGAACATATATTTGTAAATTTGTTTTTTTATGGAATATTTTGGTTTCTCCATCAATATTAATTGTGAGTTTTGCTAAGTATAGTAGCCTAGGCTGTCATTTTTGTTATAATAGGGTCTGTATGACATCTGTCCAAGATATTCTAGCTTTTATAGCAGACTGTTGAGAAGTCTGCTGTAATTCTGATAAATCTGTCTTTATATGTTACTTGACCTTTTTCCCTTACTGCTTTTAATATTCTTTCTCTGTTTGTGAATTTGGTGTTTTGACTATTATGTGACGAGAGGAATTTCTTTTCTGGTCCAGTTTTGGAGTTCTATAGGCTTCTTGTATGTTTATGAGTATCTCTTCCTTTAAAATAGGAACATTTTCTTCTATAATTTTGTTGAAGATATTTACTGACCCTTAAAATTGGGAATCTTCACTCTTCTCTATACCTATTATCCTTCAGTTTGCTCTTCTCATTGTGTTCTGGATTTCCAGAATGTTTGGAGTTAGGAGCTTTTTGCATTTTGCATTTTCTTTGACAGTTGTGTCAATGTTTTCTATGGTATCTTTTGCACCTGAGATTCTCTCTTTTATCTCTTGTATTCTGTTAGTGATTCTATGACTTCCAAACTCTTTCCTAGGTTTTTCCAGGGTTGTCTCCATTTGTGATTTCCTTATTGTTTTTATTCCATTTTTAGATCCTGGATGGTTTTGATAATTTTTTTCACCTGTTTGGTTGTATTTTCCTGTAATTCTTTAAGAGATTTTTGTGTTTCCTCTTTAATGGCTTCTGCCTGTTTACCTGTATTGGCCTGTGCTTTTTTGTTTAGGTTTGGTTTTGTTGGTTTGTTTGTTTTTGTTGTTGTTCTAAGAAACTATCTTATTAGATCTTACCAAGAACATTTTCCCAGAGGGAATGATTTTTAAGCCAATATTTGCTAAGATTTTAGGTAGACTAAAAGAAAATGTTTCTGTCATTATTTATTTTGATTTTTATAAAAGAAATTATAGGCAAGAATTTTATATGACTGGGTACAACTAAGATTTTAAAAAGAAGGAGAAAGGGAGTTAAGGGAGGGATTAGGAGGAGTTAAGATAGGAGTTAAAGTCCATTTCATATTGCACCATCATTGAGCCACTGGCCAGAGGCATTGAGCTATTATTCTTTATGGCTTTAAAGATCTGTTAGGGTTGTTGGATCTTGTCTTTTGTTATACATAAGTAGTTGACATATAAGCAACATTCCTTCAGGAGAAAGAATCAAAGGCTAACTTTCTCTGCTATTAGTAGATCTAATCCTTGCCAATTTTGTAGCACTGCAGTTAGCCTGTGTATTTTAAGGGAGTTATTTATGTCCTTTTTAAAATCCTCTATCATCATCATGAGATGTGATTTTTAAATCAGAATTTTGCTTTCCCCATGTGTTGGGATATCCAGGGCTTGCTGTGGTGGGAGAACTGAGTTTTAATGATGCTAAATGGCCTTATTTTCTGTTGCTTAAGTTCTTATACTTATCTCTCGCCATCTGGTTATCTCTGGTGTTAGCTGCCCTTGCTGTCTCTGACTGTGACTTGTCCCTCCTGTAAGTCTGTGTGTCAGCACTCTTTGGAGACCAGCTCTCTCTGGGCAGAATTTGGGTGTTGATAGCTGTAGCACAGGGTCAGCTCTGGGACACTGATGGAAAGCAGGAGGACCATAATAATCTAGTTTTTAAGAGTTTTATTTCACTTTGGAAAAAAGGTTAACTTAGTAAAAAAAATAGTCACAGTTTTATCTTGTAATTTTTCATTTAAAACCAACATTTTCTTTAGAAGCTGGTCATTATTTCCTGAGTGTCTTGTCAAGAAAGTCTCTTATTTGAATTATTAGTTTTTTGTGTTAAAATTGCCTTAATATTTCTTTTACTGTAGACATATTTAATGATGTCATACTAAAATTCACTTTTAAGCTCAGATAGTTCAGTTCAGTGTATTATTGTTACTATATTTTTTTACTATTAGAGCATAAATTAGCTTGTCAAAATTTTTTAAATCTTTTAATTTAAAAAAAAACTATTTATTGATAAATGTGAATGCCAACTAAGTCACAAAACCTTTGAATTATATTCTGACCTGGCTGTGAAATATACTAGGCCAATACTGGCAAAGAACTTGAGGGATTAGCCAACCAGTATCTGATTTGGCTTAGGACCCACTACACAAAAGGAACCCACACCCAACACTGCTAGGGTAACCAAGAACCAGAGAGAGACTAGATAGCCAAGGAGTAAAACCAAATATCATTGGTCAGTGATACTTACCAATTAAATGATTCCTAATGGCATTCTGCTATACTCAGAGATCAATGCTTTTCCCAATCATCATCAGAGATGCTTCCTCTAGCAGCAGGTGAGATCAGGTGCAGAGACCCATGACCAGCCATTATGGACAGACAGACAGACAGAGAGAAACGGGGGGGGGGGGGACTAAATTCTTGGTATCCTTCAAATCCCTTCTCCTAAGCTCCAGTAATTCATCAGAAGAGGAGGCAGAAAGATCAGAAGAATCAGGGGAGATAGAGGACACCAGGAGAGCAGAGCCCTCTGAATCAATTAAGGAAGACACATATGAGCTCACAGAGACTGAATCACGGGACTTATACGGATATACATCAGGTCCTATGCATATATATTATAGCTACCAACTTAGTATTTCATGGGATTAATGACTGAAAATGAGTGAGTGTCTGCCTCTTTGGCCTGGTCTTTAGACTTTTCCTACTGTTAGGCTGCTATGTCCAACTCCACCATGAAAGGTTTTTTTCATCATCTTATTGTATTTTACTTTGTCGTGCTTGGTTATTATCTCTTATAAGCCTGTTATTTTCTAATGAAAGACAAAAAATGAGTGGATCCAAAAGAAAAGGGAGGTTAGGAGGGACTGAGGAATGGAGGGAGGAGAAAGTACAATCAGGTTATTGTGTATGGAAAAAGAATCTATTTTCAATAAAAAGTAACCTTTATTTTTCATAAAATTTAAAGTATTTACATTTTTGTCAAGACTTTGAGACAAAAAAAGAAAAGACTGAGACTAGAATATATTGGAGAAAACAAGTTTTATATATAGCAAACCTTCTTTTCTCCATACATGCACACTTTCATAAAAAATATAAATAGACTTAGGCATTCATAAATGTACATGAACCTGTGATTTAGGAATGCAATGCAATGTTTGACTTAATCATCATGATGAGCAGATAAAAGTAGCTTGCTATTTACTAGAATAGATTATTCAAAGGATTTTTAGCTATTTTATCTCAAAATACAATTTGTCAAAATAGCACGACAATGAATGAACAGGTCAATAAATATAATTTCTAAAGGGCTGCAGGTAACACAGCACAGTTTACTGCTTAACTTCCTATCCTGCTCTTTGTGAATTACAGCATAGAAAGGAAGCTTTTGCATTATTCTGGTTTCTGGGAATAGAGAACTAAGAACAAATGTAGAATATTTAATTAGAAAATTATCTTAGAAAGGGAGAAGAGACAGGAAGAAGAGAACGTAAAAATAAACATTTAGCAAGAGGAGTACCTAAGCCTTGCTACTATCTGAACCTCATGAGAAATATGCAAGATAATTCTTGAAAACTTGATTTGAACTATGGGGTGCACAGGCATTTATCTAGTGGACTGTGTCTTCCTACCTCCATTCCCTCTCACCGTAAGTCAGAAAATACCCCATTGGGAAATTACCTTTTAAGAATCCAGCTGGGGCTAATGTCATCAAGAGAGATTTAGAGCAGGAAAAAAGCTCTACAGCTCCAGTCCTTGAAGTGGAAGATGATTAGTAGGGAAAGAGGTGTCTACTTCAGCAGCTGAAGTTGGGGGTGACATCAGACTACATGCAGAAGCAACAACATATTTCTGCATGACCGAAACCTTTCAACAATTAAATACATATTTTAAAAAGCTCATCACTGGTGAGTTCAATAGGCTCCAATGAAGAGTTCCAAACTTTTTGACACCCATTATTGTGGGTTACAACAAATCACAAATAAATGAATATGGAAAGGAGACTTGTAGGAGGAAAGGGTGTACAGGGAAAAAGAGAGTAGGGGGCAAGAGTTATCAAGAGTTATTGTGTTAGACATGCATGAAAATGTCAAAAACAAATTTAACTTAAAAACCACAAAATGTCACATATTCTGTTACTTTATTGCCTTATAGGATTGGGACTAAACAGTAAATTTAAATGTTTGTGTTAACGTGTATTAATTCTTTGAGAAATTCACATGTTGCCCTTGATCATATTTATCTTTAACTTCTATACTTAATTTTTCCCAGATCCACCCTACTTTCCTGCTGCCAGATTTTGTGTGTTCTTTTTAATTTTAATTTTTAATAACTCATAGACTCCTCTTTGTGCCACCATACACTTCTGTGTGGTCATCTCCTGGAACATGGTTTATATTCCAGGAATCACATTCTCAAAGAAAACGGATTCTTCTTGACCTTGGGGTATACAGTTCCTCTGTTTTTTGGCAAAGACTCCTGGTCCCCGCCCCCTTTGCTAGAATGTTGACTGGCTTGCTCTTGTGTAGGTTTTGTACACAATCCACAGCTCCTCTGAGGTCCTCCGTACAATGGTCCTGTTGTATCCAGACAACACTGTTTTTCTCCGGTGCTCCCTGATGTCTGGCTGTTAGAATCTTCCTACAACCTCTTTTGCTTGGAAAAGGGGTGACACAGATGCTCCATTTGTAGCTGAACATTTTTCAGCCACTTATTCTCTGTGTGGCAGGCAATTATGAGTTTCTATGGGAACCAACAACCACCACACAAAGGAAAGTCCCCATTATTAGATATTCACTAATGAATTCAGTAAAGAATAGTATGCCTTAAAAATGTAAACACCAGACCCTCTTCTCTTCCCTGTTCCAGAGACAGCTAGCTGTATCTGCTTGCGCAGTGCCAGCCTGGTCCCATAGACAAGATAGTGAAGGTTAGTGTGAACGAATTTGGCCACACCGGGTGCTTGGTTATGCAGGGATTCTGCTGTGTACTTGGCAAAGTGGATATTGTTGCCATCAAGGACCCTCTTCATTGACTTCGACTACATGGTCTACATGTTTCAGTATGACTCTACTCAAAACTGAGAATGGGAAGCCCATCACTATCTTCCAGGAGTGAGAGCCCACTAACATCAAATGGGGCGATGTTGGTGCTGAGTATGTTGTGAAGTCTACTAGTGTCTTCACCACCATGAAGAAGGCTAGGGCCCACTTGAAGGGTGGAGACAAAAGGGTCATCAACTCCACCCCTTTGGCCTATGCCCCCATGTTTGTGATGGGTGTGAACCATGAGAAATATGACAACTCACTCAAGATTGTCAGCAATTCATTCTGCACCACCAACTGCATAGCCCTCCGGACAAGGTCATCCGTGACAACTTTGGTACTATGGAAGGGTTCATGACCATGATCTATGCCATCACTGCCACTCAGAATATTGTGGATGGCCCCTCTGGAAAGCTTTGGTATGATGGCCATGGGGCATCCCAGAACCTCATCACTGTATCCACTGGTGCTGCCAAGGCTGCGGGCAAGGTCATTCCCAAGCTGAACAGGAAACTCACTGGCATGGCTTTCTGTGTTCCTACCCCTAATGCATTTGTTGTTTGCAACAATGGAGAATTCTGGCAAGTATGAGGACATAAAGAAGATGGTAAATCAGGTATCCAAGAGCCCACTAAAGGGCATCTTGGACTACATTGAAAACCAGGTTGTCTCCTGCGATTTCAACAGCAACTCCCACTCTTCCACCTTTGATGCAGGAGCTGGCTTCACTTTCAATGACAACTTTGAGAAGCTCATGTCCTGGTATGACAATGAATATGGCTACAGCAATAGGGTGGTGGACCTCATGGCCTACATGGCCTCCAAAGAGTAAGAAACCCTGGACTATTCACCCCAGCAAGGAAACTGAGAACAAGAGAGAGGCCCTCAGTTACTGAAGAGTCTCATCCCAACGCGGATCCCAACACTGAGCATCTTTCTCGCAGTTTCCATCCCAGACCTCCATAATAACAGGAGGGGCCTGGGGAGCCTGCCCTACTCTCTGGAACACCATCAATAAATTTCGCTGCACCCGCAACAAACAACATAAGAACCCTATTAAAAAATCTATAAAGACACATTATTTAGTTGCTAAGTAGCATTAAAATACTTACTCATGAATGTATGGCCTTCCGCGGAAATAGTTTTAACTCATTTCAGTGAAAATGTGACTTGCCAATAAAGTAAGTGACTTCTTTTTGAGAAGTCACGCTCAGCTTTCCCAACTGTATGAAACAGCAAGTGTGATAATGGAAGGGGCAGATAAAATGCCCTTTGATTTCAGAGGTGCAATCATCTATTTCAAGTCATAAAGCACAAGAAAACTTTTAGAAATAAAGTGGACTTTATATAGACTTTGTAGATATGTTTGATTAAACCTGGCACAAGGGATGTTCATTGTCCCCACAGAATCAACATAATTTGCGCACTATAACCAGCTCAGCCTGTGTTGGCTCTTCTGCTGTTTCCAAATGTGAGATAACCTTATGCTCTCTGTGGCTCTGTTTACTTCTCCCCTTTTCCTATAATTTTTTTGTAATGCATTTTTCTGCTATAATAGCCTCTGCCTATTACTGTTTGCACAGTTCTCCAACATCACCACAATAAAAATATCCTATTTTTTTCCCATTCAGGTAACATTCTTTGGAATCCTTAGTTTCCCTCCTTGTGTTGGATTATTTTATCTATTGTCCTTTGTAGGGCTGGATTTGTGGACAGTTATTGTGTAAATTTGGTTTGTCCTGGAATATCTTGGTCTTTCCATCTATGGTAATTGAGAGTTATGCTGGATATAGTAACCTGGGCTGGTATTTGTGTTCTCTTGGGGTCTGTATGATGTCTGTCCAGGATCTTCTAGCTTTCATATCCTGTTAAGAAATCTGGTATAATTCTGATTTGTCTGCCTTTATATGTTACTTGTCCTTTATCAATTACTGATTTTAGGATTCTTTTTTTTTTTTTTTTTTTTTGATTTGACCATTCAGTGTTCTTACTGAATGAAGTAATGAAGTCGGGAGGAGTTTCTTTTCTGGTCCAATTAATTTGGAGTTCTGTAGGCTTCTTGTATGTTCATGATCATTTCATCCTTCAGGGTAGGGAAGTTTTCTTCTATAATTTTGTTGAAGATATTTACTGTGCCTTTTAGTTGGGCGTCTTCTCCCTCTTCTACACCTATTATCCTTAGGTTTGGTCTTCTCATTGTGTCCTGGATATCCTGGATGTTTTGGGTCAGGAGCTTTTTGGTTTTTGCATTTCCTCTGACTGTTGTGTCAATGTTTCCTATGTTGTCCTCTGCCCCTGAGATCCTCACTTCATCTCTTATAGTCTGTTAGTGATGTTTGCATCTATAACCTCAAATTTTTCTCTTAGGTTTTCTATTTCCAGGGTTGCCTCTTTTTGTGATTTCTTTATTGTTTCTATTTTCATTTTCAATCCCTTCACCTTTTTGGTTGTGCTTTCCTGTAGTTCTTTGAGTGATTTTTGTGTTTTCTCTTTAATGGCTTCTATTTGTTTACCTGTGTTCTCCTAATTCTCCTGTAATTATTTAAGGAATTTATTCATGTGCTTCTCAAAGATCTCCATCATCATCATTAAGTATGGTTTTAAGTCTAAATATTGTTTTTCTTGTGTGTTGGGATATCTACTATTTGCTGTGGTGGGAGAGCTGGGTTCTGACGTTTCCAGGTTGTCTTGGTTTCCATTGTTTAGATTCTTTTGCTTTCCTCTTGCCATCTTGTTTTCTGTGGTTTTAGGTGATCTTGTTGACTCTGACTGGAGCTTGTCTCTCCTGTGGGTCTGAGGACCCATGGGCTCAGGAAGGAGATAGCTCCTTGCTGTTTGTCTCTTTTCGAGCAGGCAGTGAGTTCTGAGGCCAGTGACTTGGTCTGTCTCTGTGTGCTCAGATGGGAGAACACTTGTGAGGTTGTTTTGGGAGCTCAGCTGTCTGTGGGTAGGTCCTGATTCTTGATAGCAGTCACCTGGCCCTCTCTCTGGACCAGAAAGTACAGGATCCCAGTGTGTACCATGCTATCTGTACTCTGAGAGTTCCCAGAGTTCCCTCCCTGGATAGCCCATGGGAATGTGTGGCAGGTTCACCCTGTGCTCAGATGGGAGAGCGCTTGTGAGGCTGTTCTGGGAGCTCTGCTGTCTCTGGGAGTTCTGCTATCTGAGTACAGGTCCTGAGTCCTGATGGCGGCCACCCATCCCTCTCTCTGGGCCAGAAAGCATATTTCTACTTTTTTAATTGGATATTTTATGTATTTACATTTCAAACGTTATCCCTTATCTACCCTCTACCATTCTCCTCCCCTTGCTTTTATGAAGATACTCCCATTTCCACCCACCCATTCCCACTTCATCATCCTGCAATTCCCCTATCCTGGGGCATCAATCCTTCACAGGAAGGACTAAGGGCCTCTTCTCCTATTAATGCCTGATAAGGTAATCCTCTGCTACATAGACAGCTGAAGCCATGAGTCCTTCCATGTGTACTTTTGGTTGATAGTTTAGTCCCCTGGGTGCTCTAAGGGGTTTGGTTGGTTGGTATTTTTGTTTATCCTATGGGGTTGCAAACCCCTTCAGCTCCTTCAGTCCTTTCTCTAGCTTTTCTATTGGGGTCTCTGTGACAGTCCAATGGTTAGCTGCAAGCATCCTCATCCATATCAGTATAACTATGGCAGAGCTTCTCAGAAGACATTCATATCAGGCTCCTGACAGCAAGCACTTCTTGGCATCAGCAATAGTGACTGGGTTTGGTGGCTGCTTATGGGGGGATCTCTAGGTGAAGCAGTCTCTAGATGACCTCTTCTTCAGTCCCTGCTCCAATCTTTGTTCCTGTTTTTTATCCCATGAGTATTTTGTTCTCCCTTCTAAATCTTCTCTGAAAGTCTGATAGAATTCTGCTATGAATCAGTCTGTGCCCAGACTTTTTCTTTTTAGCAGAAGGCTTTTGATTCGTTTTAATTTTTCTGTTGGTTATATGGATTTTTATGTTATTGATATCTTCTTCATATAATTTTAGTGGTTTGTATGAAGGTAGAATTTAGTCCTTTCTTTTAAAAGGTTTACTGAACATAATGAAATGCATATTTTTAAAGTATTTCATTCCATTTTAATATTCTGAACCCCTGTGTTGTCTGCTGCAATTCTTCCATGTCCATTTCTGATTTTGTACATTTGGGTTGTTTCTTTCTTTTAGTTGTTTGGGCCAAAAGCCTCCCAATCTTATTCATCTTCTCAAAGGACAAGCTCTTAGCTTTGTTTGTTTGTTTGTTTGGGTTTTTAATGTATTTTAATATTTCACTGTTTTCTGGTCTGATTGTTATGATTTGTTGTCATCTACTGGTTTTGAGTTTGACTTTTCTTTGTTTTTCCAAATTCTTCAGTGTCATCACTAAGTCATATACATGTTCTCTTTCTGATGTTTTTAATGCAGGCACTTAGAGCTACAGATCCCCCAGTAGTAGTGTTTCATGTGTGCTTCAAGGGTTTGTGTGATGTGTTCTTGTTTTCATGTAGTTCCAGAAATTTATTTTATTTATTTCTTTATTCATTTATTTATTCATTTATTTATTCATTTATTTATTCTTTCTTTCTTTCTTTTTAATTGGTATTCTTTTAAAAACTTTTTGTTCATTATTTTGTTTATTTATATTTCAAATGTTATCCCCCTTCTTGGTTTCACCTCTACAAACCCCCTATCCTACCCCCTTCCCCTTACTTCTATGAGGGTGCTTCCCCACCCACACTCTCAACTCACCTCACCATCCTAACATTTCCCTATGCTGGAGCATCAAGCTATCACAGGACCAAGGGCATCCCCTCTCACTGATGGCAGACAAGGCCATCCTCTGCTACATAAGCAGCTGTAGCCATGGGTTCCTCCATGTGTGCTTTTTGGTGTGTGGTTTAGTCTCTGGGAGCTTTGGGAGGATCTGGTTGGTTGATATTGTTGTTCTCCCTATAGGGTTGCAAACCCCTTCAGCTCCTTCAGTCTTTTCCTTAACTCCTCCATTGGAGTCCCCCTTCTCAGTCCAATGGTTGGCTGCAAGCATCAGCATCTGTATTCATAAAGCTCTGGTAGAGCCTCTCAGAATACAACTGTATCAGGTTCCTGTCAGCAAGCATTTGTTGGCATCAGCAATAGTGTCTGGGTTTAACGGTTACATATGGGATGGATCTTTAGGTGGGACAGTCTCTAGATGGCCTTTCCTTGAGTCTCTGCTTCACTTTTGTCCCTGTATTTCCTTTAGACAGGAGCAATTCTCGGTTAAAATTTTTGAGAAAGATGGGTGGCCCATTGGGGTATAGACCGAGAAGTACTATCTGAGAACCCAGGTATGTCCAATTTTCTGAGGAACCACCAGACTGATTTCCAGAGTGGTTGTACCAGCTTGCAATCCCACCAACAATAAAGGAGTGTTCCTCTTTCTCCACATCCTTGCCAGCAACTGCTGTCACCTGAGTTTTTTATCCTAGCCATTCTGACTGGTGTAAGGTGGACTCTTGGGTCTTTTTGATTTGTATTTCCCTGATGACTAAGGATTTTGAACATTTCTTTAGGTATTTCTCAGCCATTTAAGTTTCCTCAGTTGAGATTCTTTTGTTTCACTCTGTCCCCAATTTTTAACAGGGTTATTTGTTTCTCTGGAGTCTTTCTTCTTGAGTTCTTTATATATATTGAATATTAGACTTCTATCAGATGTAGGATTAGCAAAGATCCTTTCCCAATCTGTGGGTTGGCATTTTATCCTATTGACAGTGTTCTTTGCCTTACAGAAGATTTGCAATTTTATGAGTTCCCACTTGTTGATTATTGATTTTAGATCATAAGCCATTGGTGTTCTGTTCAGAAAAAAATTCCCCTGTGCCCATGTGTTTGGGGTTCTTCCCCACTTTTTTTTTCTATTAGTTTTACTCTATCTGGTTTCATGTGAAGGTTTATTTAACCACTTATACTTAGACTCTGTACAAGGAGGTAAGAATGTGTCAGTTTGCATTCTTCTACATACCGACTGACTGCCCCTTAAGCCAGCAAGCACCATTTGTTGAAAATGTTGCCTTTTTCCAACTGGATAGTTTTAGCTCCCTTGTCAAAGATCAAGTGACCTTAGATGTGTGGATTCATTTCTGGGTCTTCAATTCTATTTCATTGATCTACCTTCCTGTCTATATACCAGTACCATGCAGTTTTTATCACCATTTCTCTGTAGTAGAGCTTTAGGTCAGGGATGGTGATTTCCCCGAAAGCTCTCTTATTGTTGAGACGGGCTGTGAAATGTCATGATACTTGGCAAGTAACCTTAAGGCAATCAGAGTAAGGAGAAGTGTTTGGGTGTAAGTTACCAGTGTCTCCACACCACTTGGATGAGCTAGAGAGCCCTGGTAAGGAGCAGTCCCAGGTCTAGCAAGTTGTAGAAGGAAGAAGAGTGTCCTGGACAAGGTGAAGATCTCTGGTAAGCATTCTACAAATTTTTAGGAAGTTAGAAACTAACATTTAAGTTTGTGTGTAATCTTTATGGAAAGAGCATTGGCATATTGGTTATAGGACTCACCCCCTGTGGTCAAAATATAAACAATACTGGACAGTATAATTTCTTGTATAAAACCAACCACCTTTGAAATTTTATAGAGAAATATATCTGGTAACTTCACAATTTGCTTTCAGAGATAACTTTAACATATCCGAGAGAGCTGCCAACTTTTTAGAAAAAGTCATGGGTTAAATATTTTCATTATTTTAAGATTGTTAATTTGGGGCTGGAGAAATAACTTAGTAGCTGAGAGGGCTTTCTGCTCTGCCAGAGGACCCGAGTTAGATCCCATCACACAGCCTTGGCAGCTCACGTACACCCGCAGCTCCAGCTCCAGATCTGATGCCTCTTATTTCATTTGGGCATCTGTATGTGTGTGCGCATACCTCCATGAAGACATGAATCCATACATATAACTAAAAACAATAAAATGAATCTTAATATTTACTCTTAATTCACTACAGACAGCAAGTTGCTTTATTAAACTGCAAAGAATCAATATTGCATTTCCTGTTCAGAATGCAAAACACGTATAGTGTATTCTTTTATCTTCATAGCTTGTTATAGATCACTCAGATAATGGTTTCAGTAGCAAAAGACAGTTGTCAGTTATTTGAGCAGTTAATATTCACTGACAAGGTTCACATTACAAATATTACTGAGAGAGAGTGGGAATCCTGTCTAAGAGTCTGAACAACTGTGATGTTTGCCAGCCTGGAGCGAATTTAAAATGGGTGACGTTGAAAAAGGCAAGAAGATTTTTGTTCAGAAGTGTGCCTAGTGTCACACTGTGGAAAAGGGAGGCAAGCATAAGACTGAACCACATCTCCACGGTCTGTTTGGGTGGAAGACAGGTCAGGCTGCTGGATTCTCTTACACAGATGCCAACAAGAACAAAGGCATCACCTGGGGAGAGGATACCCTGATGGAGTATTTGGAGAATCCCAAAATGTCCATCCCTGGAACAAAAATGATCTTTGCTGGAATTAAGGAGAGAAAAAGGGCAGACCTCATAGCTTATCCTAAAAAGGCTACTAATGAGTAATTTCACTGCCTTGTTTATTACAAAACAAATTGTCTCATGGCTTTTAATGTGTAACATAATTTGTTTCATACACCAAATTTAGATCATGAATGGCTAGCAATGTTTTTGTTGGACAGTCCTGATTTAAGTAAAACTGACTTGTGGTAATGTGGATACAATCTTTTTTAAAGCAACACTTCCAGATGTAAACATGCTAACACTGCTTTCCCTTTCTCCAGATAAGGACTTTAATTAGTCATAATTCACTTTCCATTAATATGGAGGTATAGCCTCAAACCTATTTAATGGTTTTATACCTATATTTATATAAATGGGTATGTGAATATGTTTAAACACCCGGAAGGTTCTATCACTGTCTCAGAAACACGAAGACTCGCCTGTGTCTCAGTTTGTGCTCACTGGCCTCTCGCAGGCAATGCTAAACACTAGGAAGCAACTCTTGACAATGCTATTTCAGTTAGAATTCCCTATATCAGTTATGCCGCCCTTTGCCACTGAAAGGCATTTACTATGGTTTATGTATGATGCCAAATAAAAAGTGTTTAACATTTAAAACAATATTACTGAATAAATTTGGTACCCTGCATTGTTATACTTCAAGAAGAAAGGAGACCCATTGAATTTACTGTTACCATGGCACCACCCTTACATCGACTACACGTGTAGTTCGGGCAAGTTAATTTCAGTGTAAGCTCTAGGTAGAAGTTCTAAATAAGTGGTACTCAACATTCCTAAAGCTGTGGCCCCTTAAATTTTATTCCTATGGTAGGTTCCCTCAACCATAAAATCAGTTTTCTTGCTACTTCATAACTGTAATTTTGCTACTGTTAGGAATCATAAATATCTGGCATGTGGGTAGTCTTTCTCATCTGTGAAAGGGTAGTTTGATCCCGCCCCCAAAGAGGTCATGATCCACAGGTTGAGAACTGCTGTTCTAAGTGGCAAACGGGACTTGTTGAATTTTTAAAGATTTACGATAACATCAGAGAACACTGCTCTATTTTTAAACACTCTATTAAAAACTCTATTTTTAAACAATATTTTTGCTCATGTAAGTGAATCTGATAAAAACCTTTTAATTTTATAATATGACCAAGGCAGTATAAAGTCTATTCTCCAATGATTAATGAATGGAACACTTGGAAAGAAACTAACAAATCAGTGCCAAGTGCTCTCTCTCTCTCTCTCTCTCTCTCTCTCTCTCTACTCCTCCCTCCCCTCCCTCTCCCTCTTCCTCTCAGGGGGGAAATGTAGGCTTGTGTGTGTATGCATGTGTGTGCATGAGTTAGTGTGTATGTTTGTGTGGTCATGGGTGTGTGCATGTGAGTGTAATATGGTTGTGCAATGTTTTTAAATGAGATGAAATTCTGTCTTTAAAATACATCTGATTAATGTGTAGAAAAATAGATCTTTTTTGAATTGTGTATTAATTTCTCCTTAGAAAATAAAACCTCTATCATTTTTGTTGTGTACAATAAGATAGACTGCTTTTAAAGCAATGTGTTATTTAGATTCTTAATTTCTATCAATGTAATATCAGAATGTAATCTTAAGATGTACCAAGCTGCTTCATTTATGGTACAAAATTCCTTAAGTTTCATAAAGAAATAGGATAAGCTATTGTTTTGATCTTGTTTGGGGGCTTATGTCATATTTTTAAGAATGTATATTGTGTAGCAACTGGATAAATATGTGTTTTGGAAGCATGGTTCACATTAGTAACTTGAGATCTTTACGCCCTGGATATAGTTGTGTGCTCTTGAATTACAGATATTACATACCGTTAGTTACATTTATCATGCACATAATAAAGGTCATGATATTTTGTTTGATAAGTTCACAAAGGAACAGGCAAGTCTGTGTTTCAATAACACAATTCAATGGAAAGTCTCAAGGGTATTAGAGAATCTCTACTTGGAGATGAATATAATTTTAATTTCTTACTAACTTAATTAATCCTTTTCTAATTTAAAGGATGATATCTGATGCTACTGGATTATCCTCTTATTTTCCCATGAGAAGGACAAGGGTATCTCATATTGATGACTGTCCCTGATCTTCTAGCTTCATATTGCCTCTTACAGGATTTGGTGGTTCAGCAACAGACTTGATCACATGAGTCTCTAATAAATACAATCAAAAGATTCTCTGATAGTCTCTATTGAAAAAATATTTCCCTAGTATTTCTAAACACAGCTCTTATTCTCATCCTATACCAAATAAATTAGATAAAGGTTATCAGAGTCCGACCAGAGCTGCACCTTTAAAGTCATAGTTGTATCTTCAGGGGATTACATGTGCAACCAAGGTTAGAATACGCCTGCCAAGCTTTTTAGCTTGTGCCCTAATCTTATAAAGCTACTTTCTCTGTTTGACCTGTGCTCATCTACCCAGAGCCCATGTCCTAATATCCCCTTCTGTATAATTTGTTAGAACATTCAAGAGTTTATTTTTGGACATGAAGTTAAACTAAGAAAGCTCCTGAAACATGCTGGCTGAGAATTCTCTCATCTCATTTCTAATGAAAAACTGTTCTGATGAGCTGAAGTCATGGTTTCATGTTTATGGGAAATTCATTTAAACCACAATGATGGGGGGGAATTATGAAGAGATGAATGAAGAGATACTAGGTAAACATAAACAAAAACAGTAGAGAGGGCTGGAGACATAGCTGAAGGGATCTGAATCACCAGCATCCTCATAAGGTGTTTCATAGCCACCTGTAACTCCAGTACCAGGGGGTCCACCACTGTCTTCTGGATACACACACACACACACACACACACACACACACACACACACACATGAATAACTTGGGAGACTGGCTCTGAGCTGCCCATGATAACTAAAAGGTCTGATGCTTGTGCTGAAGACACCATACACTTCAGTTGCAGGACATCAAGAACCCAGTCTAGATTTGGCCAGGAAACTATCTCCCCACTGGTTAGTGTCTATGGTTCTGGAAAATGCTGTGGCTAGGAGAGAAATGACATTAGTACTCCCAGTGTTAGCAGCTCATCATTTTTGACACCTGCAAAAGGTAGTGCAGGCTCATTGCTAGACTGTGCTTATTCATTAAGAGTAAGTGTTCTGGAATTTTCTCAATTTTCAACAATTATTATGTCAAAGAATAATGAAAATGAAAACATTTATACTTGACTTGAAATAACAAAACGTCAAAATTATAAAATGTACTGAAACATTTCTTGGAAATCCATAATGTTGACTGATGAAAGGTTGAAAATTAATGCAAAGGCTTCAGATTAAGGTTTGAGCTGTGTGCTCTTAAAACCATAAAAAACACTAAGAATGGAGGAAAGAAACAAGGGAGAGCATAATTAAGGAAACAAAAGAGATACAACAAATACTAAAGAAACAGAAACTTGGCTCTCTGAAGAAACCAGTAAATTTGATAAAACTTATTACTAATAACTAATTTGAGAGAAAAAAGTCACAAAAGCACAAAACTATAAAAACAAGATGAAAATTAAATATAGTTTAGCATAAATATGGAAGATAAAAGAACAGAAGCATTAAAATGATCCAGTCTTAAACATACGTGTGTGTGTGTGTGTGTGTGTGTGTGTGTGTGTGTGTGTGTGTGTGTGTGTAGATTTACTGAGAAAGAGAGAGAGAGAGAGAGAGAGAGAGAGAGAGAGAGAGAGGGAGGGAGGGAGGGAGGGAGGGAGGGAGGGAGGGAGGGAGGGAGAGAGAACATTCTGAGGTCTCATAGACCTTTCCAGAAAGTTTTTGTTTTGTTTTGTTTTGTTTTGTTTTAAGATAGAATACAAGAAGCCCAAGGTCTGGCTTTACCCATCATTCAGTGACGGACTCCCTGCAGTAATGGGCTCTTGGAAGAAAGTTCAGAGCTTCCTAGCGGCCAGGTTGCTACAAAAGCACTTGGCAGGGGCACAGGCATTGGAAAAGCCATCTCCCCAGAGCTCCTGCATCTGGGGTGTAACATGGCCATTGCTTCCCGGAAGCTAGACAGATTAAATGCTGCTGCGGATAAATAGAGAGGCTCTCTGCCTCCCTCCAGATGCGCTCAAGTCACCACCATACAGTGCAACATCAGGAAAGAAGAAGAGGTGAATAATTTGGTCAAATATACCTTAGCTAAATATGGGAAAATTGACTTCTTGGTAAAAGACGCAGGAGGCCAGTTCTTGGCTCCTATGGAAGACATCACTGCAAAGGGATGGCATGCTGTGATTGAAACCAACCTGACAGGCACTTTCTATATGTGTAAAGCAGTTTACAATTCCTGGATGAAAGATCATGGCGGGTCTATTGTCAATATCATTGTCGTTGTTAACAATGGGTTTCCAAGAGCTGTGCACAGTGGAGTGGCAAGAGAAGGTGTTTACAACCTCATGAAATCCATGGCTTTGGAATGGGTAAGCAGCAGAGTAAGGATCAACTATGTTTCTCCTGGGACCATTTACTCCCAGACTACTGTTTACAATTATGGGAAATTGGGACAAACCATGTCAGAGATGGCCTTTGAGAATATCCCAGCTAAGTGCATCACAGTCTCCAAGAAGGTCTCCTCTCTGGGGTATTTACTGCTGTCCCCTCAGCTTCCTTTACCACTGGACAGTTGGTCAATGTGGACAGAGGCCAGGCTCTGTACAGTTACTACGTCAAGATACCAGATCATGACAACTGTCCTGTGGGAGCTGGGGTCCTTTCTGTTGTCAGGCGGGTAAAGGAATCTTTTAAGAAGAAAGCCAGACTCTAAGCCAAGGAAACATCTACCCATCTTGTTCCTGTGTGCCTAATGTCTGGAGAATGTTTTGTACTTCACAAGGGCAAAAAAAAAAAAAAATCACTTTAACGTTAATATTTTTATCATTGCAAAAAATAAATGTATCTTCATGTTCAAACCAAAAAATAAATAAATAAGAGAATACTCTCTAGTGCATTTTATGATTTAGATATATGCATAATATAAAAAATAAAATAATAAAAAATTAAAGTTATACACTATAACTTTTATTACATAAAATTAAAGTTGTAAAAATTTATTATAACTATTTATTGTCAAATAAATTTAAAATAGTTTAAAAATGTAACATGTATATGATTCAGAGCATATGGAAATTGAAATTCATTATGTATGAGAAACTAAGACATAATAACTCACCCCAAAACTTGTTAGCTGAAAATCATAAACAAGTATTGTGTCATATGGTTTCTGAGAGCTGGGTAGCCAACAAGCCTAGCTAGGTCACCATGGAGTCCCCTCAAAGCCACTCCTGGAGAAGGATCTCCAGTGTAGGTTTACACAGATAGGTGGTTGAACCCACATCACTCAGTTCAGACAGACCAACTGACAGCAGGTTAGTTACATCTGTATAGTCAGGACAGAAGGACCCTGGATACCATACAGACACGTAGTGAGCAGCCCAAGCATATACAGGTCAGCTGTTATGTGGCCACAGTAAGTTTCAATGCCTTGTTTGAATGAGGCTACCGCCAAACACAAAGGCCAGCATGTGAGATTAACAAGAACTGAATTATGTGTCCCTTGAAAAGATGATTTGGCTAGGATATTTAACCCACAGCATCAAAGAGAGGAGAAAAACTTTAGAGTGTTTATTGTCAGCTCCCCCTAGTTCACCAAAGCCAATGAACTTTGTTCTTGCACCCAGTCCCTCATGGGATGGATTAACAGAGGAGTCAAGAGGGGACTGTTCATAAGAGGTCTCATCTGACTGCAACTGTTCCTTAGTGACATGCTAGTGAATACCAGCTGTGGTCAGGAAGGTTTGGTTCTTTTAAACATTAACTTCTCTATAAGGCTGCTCCAAAAACTCCTTAGAGAGAATGGAAACCATCACAGAAAAAACCATAACTGGACATGATGCAGTGACCAACAGCCCCAACGGATACATTTGCAGCAAGGCTTCTGCAGCTGTAGCTCAGGGAACGTTGCAGATCATGGGTCAGAAAGGTTGTAAGGACCAAATCCCAAGAGATCTTCCCTGAGACTTTTTCTCCTAGAAATAACTAAATAAAACAAGACAAAAACAAAACCTGTATCCATAGACATGTTAATGCAGAAGTTGTGTTGTGGGGGGTGGGTCTCAAGCCCTACATAAAGAAGTAACTAATGACAGCTAAGAGAGGGAGAAGATGAGCCCCATTGATTGGATATCCAACCAAAAGCTCTGAGCCATACACACACAAAAACAGACTCTGCAGATTATATTTATATGTTTATTCATATATGTTTAACAATAGTAATTGCAGGAAAAGAGACTATCGGTTTCGGGAGTTGGGGAGGCATGGTAGAGTTGGAGAGAGGGGACATAGGATAGTCTGGAGGGAAGGGGAAAGGAAAGGTCTGTGATTATAGTTAATTACAAGCGTCTGAAGACCTGACTCTCTCCTAAGTGAGTCTACACGGAGGGCATTGGTACCACTGGCTTTGTAACAGTCTCATGAGTGATGCAACAGTCTTCTCGGATTCAACTGTTCACTGGGAACACGCCTACAGTGATGAAGGTGATGGGTTGGACCAAAGGAGATTACTACTAGAGAAGCAGGCTTTCCCTGGTGCCTTCTAATAGATTCCATTGGCCAATAGAAATGTGGGGATGTTCATTTGAAAAAATATTCATTAACATACAACACCATGCTAAAAAGATTTTTAAAAATGAAAAAAAATTGAGTTAATGTGGTTAAAAATTGGTAAATTTTAATATCTAAATGCATTGAAATAATGAAAAATCTATATAAGGGAACGTGAAATTAATTAAAAGACTTCAAGAAGAGGGGTTGTTTAAAACGTTTAAGAAATAATAGAAAAACATACATGACTAAATGCAAGTATGAACGGCAGAGACGCATCAGTGAAGTAAAGAGTCGTATTTTTTCTTAAAATTAGCCTAAAATTTCCACCCAACAGTAGCAATTTGTTGAAAGTAGATGTTCTGCACATTCAAAGAGAATCATGAAGAATATGAATACATTTTGACTTCTTTCTAGACAGTTTTTTTTTTAACATAAACTGCCTAGTGCTTTCTTATTCTACAAAAACAGCTTTAGAGTTGGGAATTTTTCATTACCCTCTACCCTTCTCTGGCTTTATTATTTTTTTTATTTCATGAAAGAACAAAACAAAATATGGGCATTTTCTCTTTATTTGAGCTGACAATAGGAAAGTTATTTGTGAATGTGCAGTGATTGGCAGACTCCAGTATCTGTGAAATGTGTCTCGTTTTTATTAACTGTAGTAGGGACTGACTTTCTGGTGTGCCTGGGACTGAAATGTCACTTTTTAGATCACACTAAATCCCGGGATATAAAGCTACTTACTATTGTGTAAAACACCAGCTGTGCATTCCTCCAAAGTCCTTTTAAATTCTACTGTGATTGTCCCAAGACATTGTTTATGAGTATTCCCAATCTGGGGGGGGGGGGCAAAAAAAGTCATGGTTTTCTCTTCATTATATTATGTTGTAATTCTCATCTGTTTCTTTGAACTTCAAAGTAGCCATTCTAAAATGTTTCTCACTGTTGTGTTTCCTAACTCTTTAATATCATAGTTCAACTGTGTTCTGTTACTTTAAAATAATATTTCTATTTAATTGTTTACATTACTCATATAATGTACTTTAATTATTTTCATTCTGCTCCTCTAATTACTTCCAGACTTTTCCCTACCTTCCTAACAACCCATTCTCATATATTCCACCCCCTCAAATACACACAGAGAGAGGGGGGAGGGAGGGAGGGAGGGAGGGAGAGGGAGGGGGAGGGAGAGGGGGAAGGAGAGGGAGAGGGAGGGGGAGGGGAGGGGGGAGAGGGGGAGGGAGAGGGAGAGGGGGAGGGAGAGGGAGAGGGAGGGAGAGGGGGAGGGAGAGGGGGAGGGAGAGGGAGAGAGAGGATCAGACTACCACACTGAATCCAGTTTGTATTGGGTATGGGGCTTGCCTCAGAGTGTGGTCAACACACTACATGCAAATCCATCTAAGAAAATTGACTTTATGTCTTTCACCAGTAATCAAATCCCAATAGTTCCCCAGCTGGGGGGTGAGACTTTGTGCCTACCTCTGCTTTTCCACGCTTTTTTGTCTGGCTCGGGTTTGTGTAGATCTTGAGCATGTCATCAGTGTCTGTGAATTCGTATGTGCATCTACCCTGTGGAGTCTGGAAAACTTGGTTTCTTTGAAGCCATCCACCTGTAGTCCTTACAATCACTGTGTCCCTTTTCTGCACAGATCTCTGAGCCTTGATGAACGATGAGATGCCGACACCCAACTTAGGGCTGAGCATTTCAGAGACTCATTCTCTCCATATTGGCCAGTTCTTGGTCTCTGGGTTAATTCTCGTCTGCAAGGATTATGGGTATGGCAATGTATTGTTAGGAATCTTTTTCCCTGTGTTCATTTGTCAGAATAGTTGTAGGTTTTCCACCAGGTCACATGGTCTATCTAACCACACTTTCTTGGCCTCGTTTACACTGTCAGGTATGGGCTGCATCTCATGGAGCAGACCTTAAATCTAATAAGTGATTGGTGCTCCCTCAACATCCCTACTGCTATTGTACAGCTACATGTATCTTGCCAGGTAGTTCACAGGGTTGGGTTATACTGATAACTACATTTTTCCTATGATTGCATGCATGTACCTTTAGCAAGATTTTTTTCTATGTTCTGTGTTTCAAATATGTGATGTCTTCGGCAATAGTCTTTTTACCATCAACTTCTCGGGAGGAACCAATATTATTGGGAATACCCTGTAATATTTGGGGACCAACAACCCCAAAGAGGTAGCTCATTCAAGATACTGAGGTTTTATTTGGTACTATATGGAGTGTAGTTGAGGTCTGATTTCTCCTCTAAAAGGTAAGTCCACTTTAGCATAAATGTGGAAACTCCGATGACAGTAGGTTTCTGGGCAGCTTTTCTAATGACCTTTAATGCTGATATTCCCTTCCCAGATTCCCTTCTCTACCATGCTCTCCTCTCCCCAAGCCCATTTAATCCTTCCTGTTCCATTTTTTTCTGTAGTATCCAGACACCATCTGCAGCACAGTTATTTTATAGGTCATTATGAATTACAGTAGCATAATTTTACTTCAGAAATTTCTCACGCTACAAACTTTGAAATCAAGATTTCGAATAAATTGAGATTGTCTTGAAAATGAAAAACAGATGATCAACCATCACATTTTTAAAAAGCATCTCATTTATTTTCCCATTTCATTTTCATTCCAGTCCTGCCTAAGAGTCGGGAAAAGCTGGCACCAATTTTTACAGGCAGATACTTTTTTCTCACAAATATGAGACTGCTATAATTTCAACCAGCTTCTGAGTGCCTGAGACATCACATTCTACCAAATCATAGGCACCCATGACTCACGGTGAAAGTGTCTTTTCCCAGAAACCCACAGGATATATATATACATATATACCCTGTTTCTCCAAGGATATATTAGTAGGGAATTTCATTGAGAAATAAATACATATAAATCGGTTCTTCCTATTCTCTAACTACTTGTTAGTTGCCTATTTCTGTAATACAACACCCCAATCAAAAGTAACTGTTGGAAGAAACAGTCCATTCTGGCATCTGACTCCAGAAGAATACGTAAAGGTCCATCATGGATGGAAGCATGGCAGCAAGAGGCAGGAATGGTGGCAGAGGCAGGAAGCAGAGAGCTCATATGTCAAATGCAAACCGGAGGCAACAAGAACGAGCTGAAAGTGGGCTTTAATCTCAGTCATCCCCACAGTGATAAACTTTCCTTAGCAAGGCTACACCATCTAAACCTCTCCAAACACTGACACCAACTGGGGGCCAAATGTTCACAAGCCTGAGACTATGGGGGGCATTTTGCATCCAAGTCACTACGAAGTGGAAGTACACAGTTACAAAGATTGTTTCTACATTCTTAAAGACTAATTCAAACTTCAACTATTTTTAGAAAGATAAAGGTTTTTTTTATTTTATTTTATTTTATTTACTGAAAACATTTATTACAACAAAAAATCACCACTGAGTTGATAGGCTTGCCCAAGGTTGTATAGGGCAGGTATTCATGGAACAGGGGACGTGACTGCCCACTGAGGACTTAGCTCTTACCGGGAGCTGGGTGTCCTCCTATTAAATACAGTGTCCTCCCGTAGAGTTCTGGCAGGGGCAGGGTTCTTGGCTGACCTGTGACTGATGATGATGCTGTTAGTGACACGTGATCCATACCAGCCTTGCCAGAACTGAATGTCCTTGTCCCCATGATGAAAATGGATGTGGTGGATTCCTGGGGTTAATCAGAGAAGGTGTGGGAGATCTCTTGCCATTTGGCATCATTCCACTGTTTGCTGGTGACAGGCGGAGGCTCAAAGGAGGCCAAGACAATGTAGTCAGCAGAGGCCACCTGTACCCGGAGGTGACAGGTGCAGCCACAGTCTGCTCTGGGGGTAAACCAGTCCTTAACCACAATGTTGGGTGAAAGGTGCCCATCAGCTCCTGCTAGTAGCCCTTGGCTTTGAGGACCGCCCTCTGGGACTTGAGGCACCTCCTATAAGAGGTGACAAAAAACTTCTTGACCTTGGAGTCGGGAAAGATTGTGCCATGGTCCCCAGGGAAGTTCTCCACCTTCCACTCATCCCCCTCATTGGAGTCTATCCACCACGATCTTGGGTTCTCTTTGGCACACGGGTTCCAAAGGTTTCTCTGCAGGCTGCACAGGCTGTAGAAGACCTGCCAGTCATCCACAGACTCGTCCTGGTCTTTGGTGACAAAGCCCTCTTGCAGGCTCTTGCGCTTCCATGGAGGTCACCCATGGTTATAAAGGTTATACAGCTGCTGTCTGGCTAGGATTTGGTTGAACAGTTCTAGTTGAATGTTCTCCAGAAGCTCGTTGATGTTGACCATGGTGACAATGAAGAGCTATGCTCCCAGGCCTGGGAGTCATAGAATCCATAAGGCATAAACTGAGGACCAATAAATTTTGTTATTTAAAGAAAAAAGTAAATTAAAAAGGTCACCCATGGAAATTAACCAGACCCAGGGTGTGTGTGTCTCGATAAGCACGTGTCCAGTTATGAAAGAAACTATACAACTAATTGTGTCCCCAGACTTAGCTCTGTCCGGGGCTTTATTGATTTGGGTGGTATAAAAATGTATTCCATAGTATAAGTGTAAGATTCAGTGTAAAACTCCAGAGTTTCAAAGTTGCTATTTTAACTGCATAAAAAAAAAACCTTAATAAGGTGTCGAAAATGATAAACCTACTGGTAATTGGTTTGGGGCATAGTTTTGGAGGTCTTTAGTGGAAAGTTTTTCAAAGCCCTACACAATATGACTCTTGACATCTCCTATCGCTTTGCAGATCTTGGCTCCATGTTGCTACTCCACATCCTTGTTCTTATCTCACCATCAGTACTCCCTTAGTGTCTGCTCTTTCTTTTCTCCAGAATCAACCATAACACAGGAATAATGTGCGATTTGCATTACTTTAATCATGTACACAAACGTGCTACTGAGATCTGCTATCTATTTTATTCTGGCTAAATCATTCTTCAATAAAGTGCTTAAAATTACCTTCAAAGGTACATATGTGAGAGAGACTGACTTATTAACATTTTGATAGCCGGTATTTAATTAAAGGGGAGTTGTTGACCCACACAGAAACTGAAGTAGCAACGAATTTAGCATGAAAGGTGAGATTATAGGATCTAGCTGAAGAAAGACCTCTTTTCTTGTTTAAAAAATTACACTTATTTATTTTAGTGTCAGACGCACATATACCATGGCACATATACCATGACCTTCTGGAAGTCAGAGGACAATTTAAAGGACTCAGTGTGGCTCCAACATGTGCCTCGTGGGAATCAAACTTGGGTTATTAGGTTTAGGAACAAGTTCCTATACCTGCTGACCCATATTGCTAGTTGCCCCACCCTTTTTAGAAATGGGGTCTCATACGGCATAGTCCCCTCACTGTGAAGCTTAGGAACTACTATGCAACTGAGGTTAACTTCATACTCATGGTAATCCATGTGTTTCTACATTTCTGGATTACAGGGTTGAACAGCCATGCCCAGCTATAGACCTTATATAAATATATGTAAATCTATGTAACTATGTATAAATTTAGAGAGTAAAGAAAGATTCCAGCCTTCCTTTTCTTCTGTTCTCTGTAGAGTAGAAAAGGCTATTGAATTAAAATTGGTTTTGGACAAGGAAATACATACTGACAGTAAAAAATACATATTGTATCGAAGAGAAACTGAAGGTGAACTTGTGGTTGGTGGTTATGAAGGTTTTGTAGAGCGACCGTTCCAAATATTCACTGTCTGCACGGCATCTGTGGAAAAAAATCTGCAGTCAATTAATGAAACTTGTACGTATACAAATTCAATAGAGGAGGCTGTAGGAATTTCCAGATGTTTAATAAAGTAAGAGAACATGGGAAGAAAAGGCAAACAAGCAGGAAACTAAAAGATTCAGTGGAGTAGATGCCTCGAAGTCCAAGAATCATCGAAGTAACCAAACAGCATCAGGGAGAGGAAGTCGTGGCCTGCTTGGAAGACAGACACTGAATGTGGAACGATTTAGGAAAGCAATGCATTCAGGCTGTACAGTAACTATTGAGAGGTCTGAGCCAGGCTGACTCCATGACAGGCTGCGAACCAGCAGTTCCGGTGACTAGGCCTAAATGTCTTGTTTCCCAGAACTGGAAAAGTTCAAAACAGGTCGATTCCAGGAAAAACCACGCCTCACGAGTAGCCAATCAGGAGCCGCCCTGCCACCTGAGCTGAGCCAAGAATAATTAACCAGCAATGGTTCCAGAAAGCTCTTCCCAAGTCCCCCAGAGCCTTAACTAATCACAAAGGCATCTATACTTAGAGATGGAGCTAACCAATCAAGGGAAAGAAAGGTAAAAGTCACCGCTCCTACCCTAACAGGCTTTAGGTTGACCCTGCAAAGTCCCACCTCTGGCTTCCTTCCCGGTCTATGGTAGACCCTGCAAGCTGGATCTCTGTGGAGTAAACGCTCTTCTGTCGCGTACTATTTGAGTCTAGGGTAACATTTTTTGGGGATCACAGACCTTAACACTACAGAGTAAAGAGGAAGAGAGAAGACGTCTGAAGATGGGGACAATACAGAACAGAGAGACATTCGCGGCAGTGTCGAAATGTGCAAAAATAAAGAAGATCTCCAGCCATTGGTTACTTTTCGAGTGGATGAGGGGAAGCAGCCGTCATTATGAAGGACAATGGCATTAGGAAGACAAATTGAATAGTGCCCTTTTTAAATTTTTTTCCTTTATATGATGATTATAGAAAAGTCTCTGTTTAACAGTGGAGTAATGATTTCTTTGCAGTTCAAAGGAAACAAAGAATACAGATAATATCTTCAGATACTAGTGTACAAACTCATCAAATTTTAAGAAAATACTTTCTTATAGCATTTAATAAAAGCAAAGAAGTATATGAGGTAATTTCAGGAAGATTAAGGATGGCATGGAATTGCTGGTGATGCCACTGTATTTACCAACAGATAAATAGAAGGTTGTCAAGTGTAATAATAAATAAAGATCTTAGAGGATAAATATATCGCTAAGCTCCCACGCCCAATAGGGTTCAATTTAGGTGTTAATTTGTGGAATCCCTTCGCATAGTATTCTAAACCCTAAAGTAGGATTGGATAAGAGGGGCTCTTTTTTGTGCCAGATTTAAGGACAGTGATACTGGCTGGCTTGCTCCTTGTGGCTTCCCGAACTACCCTCGCTTAGCACTCAGGTCCACTGCCCCAGGGGCAACAGATTCCAAAATGAGCAGGCCCCTCCCACATCAGTCTTCAACCAAGAAAATGTACCACAGGCTTGCCCACGGGATATTTTCTCAGTTCCCTCTTCCCAAATGACCCAGTAAAAATTAGCCAGTACGAATACCAAGAACACAAAAGGGAGGGAAGGAAGGAAGGGAGGGAGGGAGGGAGAGAGGGAAGGAAGGAGGGAGGGAGGAAGGGAGGGAGGGAGGGAGGGACGGAGGGAGGGAGGGAGGAGAGGAGAAGAGATTTTAAATCTCATGCCCTAGACTCTACTTTTGCCTCCTCTTAGTCCTAGCTCTGATGTCTTCGGAAGAGTTATCTCACCAGGCCTTAGGCTGTGATTTGTCTTCAAGGTTGAGCTTTCTCTATAGGTAAGCAGGATTACGAGCAATAATAAAATCTTTGTGTTTTCTTTCTGTTTGTGCCACTGATTGCCTTTTATTCTGATAACACAAGTGAGTAGAAACAGTTTTAGTCGTTTTCTAAGTCTTATGATAAGGTTGTTTCTTCTCAATGAGAAGTAAAATGATACTTTCAGCCTCTAAGAACAAAACTATTGATACTGCTAATCAAATTTTCAATGAATTTATAAACAAACATAGACAATTTTTACTTGTATGAGTATTTTAGTGTTTCAATTTTGCTTTTAGTAAAATTAAATATTAAGTTTTCTATGTGAATTGATTGCTAGATATTTAATTAATATGTTGTGTGACAGACTGATTTTGTTATATTTTGAATTTTCACTAGTATTTAATAAATATCATAGTAATAAAAATCCAATAATCTTTTTGCATTTTTGACATAGACAATATGTAAAAGATAATAATTTCTATGTCTTCCTATTATTTATAGAGCCATTCATTTATCCATTTATTCACTTATTTATTTTGCCCTGAGTGGAAAGACAGTTAAATGCTAAAGAGGGATGTCAGAGGAAATCATTTGCTATCCTCTTTGCCCACCCTGCTCCCATCCCTCCCACCCCTGCACTTGTCTTCAGGAAGGTGCACTAGCTCCCAGCCACCCTCTCTACCTCAGTGCCTTGGCATTCTCCTACATTGGGATAACATGGTCTCACTGGACCAAAAGCCTGTTTGCACACTGATGCCAGACACCGCTATTCTATGCTACATATGCAATTGGAGCCATGGGCCTCTTGCTGCATGCTCAGTGGTTGGTGTTCTAGTCCATACGAGCTGTGGAGGATATGGCTGATCGAAATGTTGCTCTTCCCTTGAGGCTGCAACCCAATTCAGCTCCTTATTTTCCTCCCCAGCCCCTTCATCAGAGTCCCTGTGCTCAGTCTGATGTTTAGCTGCAAGCATGCTCAGCTGCATGACTCTGGCAAAGCCCCTGAGGAGGCACCCCTACATGGTTACTGACAGCAAGCACCTCCCAGCACCTCCCAGCATGTTCTAAGGTTTTCCCTGCTTTCTCATCTAATAGTTTCAGGGTATCGTATCTGGTTTAATGTGGAGATCTTTGATCCACTTACACTTGAGCTTTGTACAAGGAGATAAGAAAGGGTCTATTTTCATTCTTCTGCATGCTGAGTGCCAGTTGGACCAACACCATTTGTTGAATAGGCTGTCCTTTTTTTATTGAATGTTTACAGCTCCTTTGTCAAAAATCAGGTGACTATATATGTGAGGGCTCATTTCTGGATTTTCTATTCTATTCCATTGATCCACGTGCCTATTTCTGTACCAGTACCATGTAGTTTTTAGCACAATTGCCTTGTAATATAGCTTGAGCTCAGGGATGGTGATTCTCTCAGAAATTTTCTTGTTTTTGAGGATGAATTTCGCTATTCTAGGTCTTTTGTTATTCCAGATGAAACTGCACATTGCTCTTTCCAACTTAATGAAGAATTGGGTTGGAATTTTGATGGGGATTGCATTGAATCTGCAGATTGCTTTTGGTAAGATGGCCATTTTTAAAATGTTGAGCCTTCCAATCCATGAGCATGGGAAATCTTTCCATTTTCTGAGATCTTCCTCGATTTCCTTCTTTAGAGGTTTGAAGTTCTTGTCATACAGGTCCTTCACTTGCTTAGTTACAGTCACACCAAGGTATTTCAAATTTTTTGTCTTTCTTTAATTTTTTTTTCTTGACCACATTATTGAGTAGAGCATTCTTCAGCTTCCATGTGTATGTGGGCTTTTTGTTTTCTTTCTTATTATTAAAGGCTAGCCTTAGTCCATGGTGATCTAATAGGATGCATGTGAGTATTTCTATCTATTTATATCTGTTGAGGCCTGTTTTGTGACCAACTATGTGGTCAATTTTGCAGAAGGTACTGTGAGGTACTAAGAAAAGGGTATATTCTTTTGTTTTAGGGTAAAATGTGCTGTAGATGCCTGTTAATTCCAATTGGTTCATAACCTCTGCTAGTTTCACTTTCTCTGTTCAGTTTCTGCTTCCATGATCTCTCCATTGATGACAGTGGGGTGTTGAAGTCTCTCACTATTACTGTGTGTAGTGCAATATATGCTTTGAACTTTAGTGGGGTTTCTTTTATGAATGTGGGCGCCCTTGTATTTGGAGCGTAGGTGTTCAGGATTGAGAGTTCATTTTGATAGATTTTTCCTGTGATGAGTAAAAAGTGTTTTTCCTTATCTTTTTTTTTTTTTTTTTTTTTTGATGACTTTTGGTTGAAAATGTATTTTATTTGATATTAGAATGGCGACTCCAGCTTGTTTCCTTGAACAATTTGGTTGGAAGGTTTTTCTTCAGCCTTTTACTCTGAGATACTGCCTGTCTTTGTTGCTGAGATGAGTTTCCTGTATGCAACAAAATGCTGGGTTTTATTTTCATATACAGTCTGATAGTCTATATCTCCTTATTAGGGAATTGAGTCCATTGATGTTGAGATATTAAGGAATAGTGGTTGTTGTTTCCTGATATTTTTGTTGTTAGAGGTATAATTATGTTTGTGTGCTTTTTTCTTTTGGTTTTCTTGCATGGTTATTTTCCTGCTTTTTCTAGGGTGTAGTTTCTCTCCTTGTGTTGGATTTTCCACCTATTACCTTTGTAGAGTTGGATTTGTGGTCAGATAGTGTGTAAATTTGGTTTTGTCCTGGAATATCTTGGTCTCTCCATCTATGGTAATTGAGAATTTTTCTGGATATAGTAAACTGGGCTGGCATTTGTGTTCTCTTAGGGTCTGTATGACGTCAGTCCAGGATCTTCTAGCTTTCATAGTCTCTGTTGAGAAGTCGGGTATAATTCTGATTTGTTTGTCTTTATATGTTACTTGTCCTTTTTACATACTGCTTTTAGGATTCTTTCTTTGTTTTTAACATTTGATCTTTTGACTATTATGTGTTGGGTAGAATTTTTTTTTCTGGTCCAATCTATTTGGAGTTCTGTAGGCTTCTTGTATGTTCATGGTCATCTCATTCTTAAAGGTAGGGAAGTTTTCTTCTATGATTTCATTGAAGATATTTATTGTACCTTTTAGTTGGGATTCTTTGCCCTCTTCTATACCAATTATCTTTAGGTTTGGTCTTCTCATTGTGTCCTGGATATCCTGGACGTTTTGGTTTAGAAGCTTTTTGATTTTTGTATCTTCTCTGACTGTTGTGTCAATGTTTTCTATGTTGTTTTCTGCCACTGAGATACTCTCTTCCATCTCTGGTAATCTATTAGTGATGTTTGCATCTATAACTCCTGATTTCTTTTTTAAGGTTTCTATCTCCAGTGTTGTCTCTTCTCTGATTTCTTTATTTCTCTTTCTATTTTCTTTTTTTCTCATTTTTATTAGATACTCTATATTTACATTTGAGATGCCATTCCTTTCCCCCACCCCACTCTCATCCCCTACTCCCCTCCATTTTTCTTCACAAAGGTGCACTTCCTCCTAATCATTTTCTCCACCCCATTGCCTTGGCATTCCTCTAATTGAGAAAACATGTCCTCCCTTGACCAAAAGCCTCTTTTCACATTGATGCCAGACACTGGTAACGTCAGCTACATATGCAACTGGATCAATCGGTCTCTTAATGTTTGCTCAAAGGTTGGTGTTTCAGTCCATGGAAGTTTTGGAGGGTTTGGTTGGTTGATAATGTTGTTCTTCCCATGAGGTTGCAAACCCTTTCAGCTCCTTCAGCCCTTTCTTTAGTACCCTCATTGGGGTTCCCATGTTCAGTCTTATGGTTAGCTGCAAACATGCTCAGCTGCAAACATGCTCAGCTGCAAACATGCTCAGCTGTATGACTCTGGCAGAGTTCCTGAAGAGTCACCACTATCTGATTCATGCCAGAAAGCACCACCCAGCATCAGGTACAGTGCTACAGTGGCTACAAATGTGATAGATCCCCAGGTGAGGCAGCCCCTAAACGATCCCCTTCAATTTCTGATCTTCCATTTGATCCTGTATCTCCTCCCTTGAGTGTTTTGTTCTGCCTTCTAAGAAGGACTTTGGCATCCCCATTTTGGCCTTCCTTCTTTCTGAGCTTCATAATGTCTGTGAATTATTTCTTGGGTATTCAGAGCTTTCTAGAGCTAGTATCTGCTTATCAGTGAGTAAACACCATGTGTGTTTTTGTGATTTCTTTATTGTTTCTATTTCCATTTTCAATTCCTTCACCTGTTTGGTTGTGTTTTCCTGTAGTTCTTTGAGTGATGTCTCTTGGTTCTCTTGTAATTGTTGTAGGGAGTTATTTGTGTGCTCCTCTTTATCATCACAAAGTATGATTTTAAGTCTAAATCTTGTTTTCTGGTGTGCTGAGAAATCCACTACTTGCTGTGATGGGAGAATTGGGTTCTGGTGTTGCCAGGTTGTCTTGGTTTCCATTTCTTGGGTTCTTGCACATTCCTCTTTCTATCTTGTTGTCTCTGATTATAGATGATCTTGTTGTCTCTCCTGTGGGTCTGAGGGCCCATGGACACAGGAGGGAGATTGCTCCTGGGTGTTCAGCTTTTTGCAGGCAGACAGTGAGTTCTGGTATCAGTAACTCCATTTTGTCTTCATGAGCTCAGGTGTGAGAGCTCTTGTGAGGCTGTTCTGGGAGCTCAGCCTTCTGCCTGCAGGTCCTGAGTCGTGATGGCAGAGACCCGGCTCTCTCTCTGGGCTAGAAAGAATCCTTTTCAAAGAGTACCATATTATCTGGGTCTGGAGAACCCCTGTTGTTCTCTCCCCGGATAGCCAGTGGGCTTGTGTGTCAGGATCTCTGAGGGCTCCAATGAAAGAGCGCTTGTGAGGCTATTCTGGGAGCTCAACCTTCTACAGGCAGATCCTGAGTCGTGATGGTAGAGACCAGGCCTTCTCTCTGGGCTGGAAAGGGCCAACTGAGAAATCTTGAATGGCCACAAAGCACCTAAAGATTTTTTCAACATCCCTAGTCATCAGGGAAATGCAAATCAAAACAACCCCAAGATTCCAACTCACACCAATCAAAATGGCTAAGATCAATAACTCAGATGACAACAGATGCTGTCGAGAATGTGGAGAAAAAGGACCACTTCTTCATTGTTAGTGGGATTGTAAGCTGGTATAACCACTCACTCAATCTTTTTCAATAGGTCCAATATACTCAATTGAATCACCAAGATAATTTGAATGGAGTCATCAATCTTTGTTCTGTCATTGGAACCCTATGTGGGATGAATAGGTATTTGACCATATCTTTGTAGGAAAATCATAGAACAGTGGTAAGATTGTAAGCTCATTTTAATGGTCTCTGCTTCTCTAGTGTTTATATCTCTGTATGATTCTCTACTTGCTTTCAAGAGTAGCTCAGAGTAAAATTGAGATGTCTGTGTTGAATAGCTAGCTATTCTTGGTTGTCAACTTGACTACATCTGGAATTAACTAAAACCCAAGCAGGTGGGCACACCTGTAAGAGATTTTTTTTCTTAACTAATTCATTTGAATTTGGAAGATCCACTTTTAATCAGGATCTTCTGAGAAGAAAAGATTCACTTTTAAGTTGAGCCACAACTTCTCCTGGCAGCATATAGAAAGGAAGCTCTTTCTTTGCCTGTACTCCCTCATTCTGTCTGGTAAATTCATTCCTTCAGTGGCATTAAAAGATAGCAGTGTCTGGCATCAATGTGAGAAGAGACATTTGTTCCAGAGAGGGCATGGCTTCCCAATGTAGAGAAATGCCAAGGCAATGGGATGGAGAGGGGGATTAGAAGGGAATGCAGCTTTATGAAGGCAAATGGAGGGGGAGGGGGGATAGAAGCAAGGTGGGATAAAGGGATGACATCTCAAATGTAAATACAGAGTATCTAATAAAAAAAGAGAAAAAAAAGAAGCTACTTCTTTGGGATTCTAGCATATATTGAAGACCAGCTGAGACATCTAGTCTCATGGACTTAACAACTACTAAATTCTTGGAATTTCTGTTGATATACAGCAATTGTTGGACTAGCTGGACACAGCCTGTAAGCCACTCTAATAAGTCACACACACACACACACACACACACACACACACACACAATCAGTTCTGTTCTTCTTCTAGGTCAGTGGTTCTGAACTTTCATAATGCTCCAACCCTTTGATACAGTTCCTCATGCTGTGGTAACATTGAACCATAAAATTATTTTTGTGGCTACTCCATAACTGTATTTCTGCTACTGTCAATTAATTATAATATACAAATCTGTGTTTTCCAATGATCTTAGGCAGTCCCTGCGATAAGCTCATTCAACTCCAAAGGTAATTTGACCCACAGGTTAAGAACCACTACTCTAGAGAGTCCTAATACATGATTGATTCTGCTTAAGATTTTAGTCTGGCTGTGAGATTCTCTTCTCTCCTGCTGGATTTGAAGAAGCAATCTGCTGTATTGTGAGCAGCTTATAGAGAAACATACTGGACAACTGGAGAAGGTGGCTGTGTAACAACCAGAAAGACTGAAAGCAACCAAGTGTCCTTGACAGCAGCACCTACAGGCTTAAACCTGTGGTGAAACTACAGAACAGGTCAAATCTTGGCTGCAGATTTGTGAGATATTAAAGGAAGGCCAATCAAACCGTGCATAGTATAAAAATGTCTCAATTTTTTTTCTTTAGTTTTTTAATATATACTCTACATCATCATTATCTCTAGCTGCCTACTGTATATTAGCACACCAAGACTTCCACCTAACTAACTTAGTACCTATTGTTAATACTTTATAACTGTTGAACTGTTGAATTCCATAAGAAATTAAAAGCCTGACACTACTATAACTCTGCAGAAGACTTTAATGAGTTTAATTGTGACCCAAAAAACAATGTTTCTTGTAACATCAGTTTCATCCTAAATTTTGACATAGAAATTATGGTTATGTTTGATTTGCCAAAAGAGATGATATTTGGAATTATAAGAGAACTCTCCTAAAGGACATGAAAAACTTACACATTTAAACCTCAGCTCATCAAATAAATATCTTACTAAAGATCACATCCAGTTATTCCCATGAAGATAGTACATGAAAACTCTTGTTTGTGTATTATAGTAATCTATGGTTCTAACATGACTATAGACCACAAAAATAGATTTTATAATCACTCAATTAAACTGTGTTACTGGAAGTCCAATCTGAACTGTCTCCTGCTGGTTTGGAGCACTCTGTATTCTTTTATCTGCAACAATAAAGAATAAAATCACTTGACTAAATTAGTAACTATTAGTATCTACTAAAGACTTCAGGGTTTTTATAGCTGCCTGTTTTAGATTCTTTCTCAGCAACATGGAAGATCTCTAGCTATAGACTTACTTTTAATGATTTGGGTGACAAGAGTATAGTTGAACAGCATGCTGATTTTACTAGTGTTGAACCAAAAAAATTTCTACAATTAATGTCTGTGTTCTTGTTAATTTCCTATAACCGATGATCTTAATTATGTCATAATTTTAAAGACTGGCATAATAGTATGGATAAAATGGGTTAGAAATCACAAGGTCAAATGTTCTCATTTTGCAGATTAGGAAATGAAGGCAGACCCTATAAGAGAAGAAGGAGGAGGAGGAGGAGGAGGAGAAGGAGGAGGAGGAGGAGGAGGAGAACTAACAAAATGTTATGAGACAGAGAATCAATGATCCTATAATTTCCATGGACTCTAAGATAGTGCATTATTTTAAAATTTTAGTAAAATGGCTGAGAGTTCATAGAAAAATTTAAACACAGTTGGAAAAAACAGAAAATAGGTCTTGTTGCAGGTAAAATTATCCATAGATGAATCTTCAAAAATATTTCTTTACTTAAAAACAAAATGTGTTAAAGGGAAAATGTTTTTATAATAAGATCAAACATGCTTCAAAACCCACTCCGTGAGATGTAAAAAGTAATTTTTATTTTATTAATTTATTTACTTATTACTTTACATCCTGGTCTCAGCACGTGTGTATGTGTGTGTGTGTGTGTGTGTGTGTGTGTGTGTGTGTGTGTGTGTGCTCAAACCACTTCTGTCCTCCCAATTCCACTATCACAAAACCCTTCCCTAACTACCCTCTCCTCAGAGGAAACATAGACCCTCTTGGGTTCTATTCTGCCCTGGACATCAGTCACAGCAGGACTAAGCACATCCTCTCCCACTGAGGCCCAACCAGGCAGTCCAGGTGGGGAAAGTGGATCCAATGGCAGACAACAGAGTCAGAGAAGCCCCTACTCCAATTGTTAGGGGACCTACATGAAGACCAAGTTGCACATGTGCTACAAATGTGTAGGACTCTAAGTTCATCCCCCTGCATGCTCTTTGGTTGGTGTTTCAGTCTCTGTGAGCCTCCATGGGCTCAGGTAAGTTGACTCTGTAGATCTTCTTGTGGTGTTCTTCATCCCTCTGACTTGTTCAGTCTCATCCCCCACTCTTCTACAATACTCCCTGAGCTCAGCCTGATGTTTAGCTGTGAGTCTCTGTATCTGTCTCCATCACCTGCTGGATGATGCCTCTCAGGAGACAGTTATTCTAGGCTCTTGTCTGCAAGCATAGCAGAGTATCATTAATAATGTTAGGGATTGGCTGTCTCCTATGGAATGGGTCTCAAGTCTGTCCAGTCACTAGTTGGCCATTCCCTTAATCTCTTCTCCATCTTTATTCCTACATATCTCATAGGCAGGACAAATTTTGAGTCCAAGGTGTTGTGGTTGGGTTGGTGTCCCCCTCCCTCCACTGAAATACCCTGTCTGGCTACAGGTGGCAGCCACTTCAGTCTCCATACTCCTAGCTGTGAGGAGTCTCAGGGACAGTCACCCCCCATAGACTCCCAGGAGCCTCTGCAATCACGTATCTCCTGGTAGCCCCAGAGATGCCTCCCACCAATTTCTGTTCTCTCTCTTATACCTCCCCCTTCCTTCTCCCCATCACCGTTCCCCTCCTCATTCCCTCTCTCATCTAGTTTCCTTCATACATCCACCTCCAATGTCTATTTTATTTCCCACCAGCAATAGAAGAGTGTTCCCCTTGCTTTACATTCTCACCAGTATGTGCTGTCCCAGGAGTTTTTGATCCTAGCCATTCTCATTGATGACAAGAACTTCAATTTTAAAAGAAAAAAATTGAGGATGATATCAGAAGATGAAAAGATCTCCCATGCTCATGAATTGGTAAGACTAGCATAGTAAATATCACCAATCTTACCAAAAGCAAGCTCAGATTTAATGCAATTCCTGTCAAATTTCCAACACAATTCTTTACAGACCTTGAAAGAGTAATAATCAACTTCACATGGAAAATCAAAACACCCAGGATAGCTAAAACAATCCCATACAAATTTCAAGCTGTACTACAGAGCAATAGTAATAACAACAGCATGATATAGTAATAAAAAAACAGCGGACAGTTTAATCACTGGAATTGAATTAAAGACCCAGAAATAAAACCCACATACCTCCGACTCTTGATTCTTGACAAAGAACCGAAAAACCATACAATATATAAAAAGAAAACATTTTCATGAAATAATTCTGGACTAACTGAATGTCTACATGTGAAGGAATGCAAATAGATCCATATTTATTACACTGCACAAAACTCAAGTCCAAGTAGATAAAAGACCCCAACATAAAACTGGACACACTAGATGTAATAGAAGAGAAAGTGGGAAATAGCCTTGAACTCATTGGCACAGGTGACAAATTCCTGAAGAGAACATACATAGCTCAGGCTCTAAATCAGAGGGACCTCATAATACTGAACGCTTCGGCAAGGCTAAGGACACCATCAGTAGGACAAAATGGCAGCCTACAAATGGGAAAAGATCTTCACCAACCCTCTATTCAACAGAGGACTAATATCCCAAATATATATAAAGAACTCAAGAAGTTAGACACTAACAAACCAAATAATCTAATTAAAAGTAGTGCACAGAATTAAACAGACTTCTCAGCAGGGGAATCTCAAATGGCTGAGAAGCACTTAAAGAAATGCTCAAGATTCCATCTTATACTGATCACAATGGCTAGAAAGTAAATTTCAAGATAAGCCTGCCAAAGCAAAGCATACTGAAGGTGCAGTGATGAGGGTTGACCCACAATTCATACCTTGGTTTGGTTCTTTTTTTTAACTTCCACCATTTTTATGTTTTCTGAATTATGTCCCCAAAGATGTTATAATTCCAAAATTACTAAGAACTATTACAACAGAGGAAGAAAGGGTTCTAAATAAAGGAACAGCAGAAATGCTGACAGTTCTTAACCGCAAGTGTCAGCAACCGTCAGCTCTTGGCTGATGTCTGTGTTGGGTGCTCGAGATCAATGCTATTGTGAAACACACAATATCTGACAGGAAGAGAATAAAGGGTAATTCTTATTCCCTGTACGTGTGAGTGTGCATGACTGGAGATGATCCGCGTTAAATTGTACACACAGTTACAAATGGAAGTTTGACATCCCAGAAAAATAACTTCTTTTCTACACAACTGATGTTACATCTCAGGAAACAGTTTCCGAGTTTAAAATTACTTCACCTGGTTTCTCTTCAATCTGTCTGCTCCGGTAAAATCGAGTTGTATAATTCTGAAATTAAAAACTGGTATTTATAAACAATGGGTCAAATAATTTCATAAAAGAAAATATAATAAAATAGGAATGAGAGCAAAGATATTTTATGATTAAAGCAAAATTGGATTTTTTTTCCTCTAATATCAATAAAAATGGGCAAATTGATGATGTCCCAGTTTGCATGAGCCCAGATAATGATGGTTCTCTGCTCACTTTCCGGGCTCCTTCCTCTGTTAGGAAAAGCTGACCCAATTTATTTAAATGCCTTCAGAAAAATTAAAGGTCATATGAGTTTGCCATCATATTATGCTCATGTTAGCACTGAAAATACAAGACTTGTGTGTTCATGAATCAGCAGTTCCAAGAGAAAAAGTTGTCATAAACTCTGAACACAATGTCAACTTCAACACTTTTTAGTTCTATACATTTTAAGGAATACATTCATCCTTAAGCCTGCTTTACTGCTTTATTCAATAAATATTTGCTGACAAGTTCCCCCAAATTGTCAAAAGACACTGTTGAATGCTAGACCGTAGCTAAGAAGGACCAGTGAGATGGCAGCAGCAGGTGTCACACAAGCCTCACAGTCTGAGTTCGATCCCTGGGGACCCATGTAAAGCTGGAAGAAGAACTAACACCACAAATTGCTCCCCGACCCCTTGCCTGCATGCTGTGCTGTGTGTTCAACCACACAGTAATATACAAAATCAGGGGCAGGGGCAGGAATCCCTTTGCTTCCCAGGGACATGATAGGAAATTGTTACTTCCTTCCCACATAGCCGTTGTACCCAGCAACATGACAGGGAAATTTTATAGTATCTGATAACAAATGGGAAAGTACAGTTCCTATTGGCCTCACCAATCAATCTGAGTTGAAGCAAGTTTCTGCCAAAAAACTCTAAGTCACTATGAAAGCCAGACTGAGAAAAGAAAATTACCTTACGATCATCTTCTTCCATGAGCCTTACGAACTGAAGCCTTTACATCAATGAAGAAGAGTGTGGAATTCTCTGCCATGCCACTCTATGAAGAGTGTGAAATAGTGATGTTCATGTGAGTATCGTGAGAAATAGAATGCTGTTGACATCCCAAGTTGTAAAAATAGATTAGAGAGGTTATGTCTCACTATTAATATTCATGCACACCAAACATTTTCCCCAGAGATATTTCTCTATATTAGTATTCCTAAGTACTGTGATATCAAAATGTAATAGTTCTGGCATGTCTATAATTGTTATAGATTATTAGTTCTAATAGATCACTCACTGGTTTTTATAAACTTTCTATTTCTCTTTAGATCTTTTATGGCATCTATATATTTTCCAGTCTTCAGATGCTAGTCCGTCCCTGAATATTAGAAATTAAGAAGTCTTTGCATTTTACCTTATGCTGAAAATGATAATACGCATTTCACCATTACTGTGATACTTGCTCTTATGTTTGGTAGTATCTTTCCAGCTTGCTCACGCTAGAAAAGCCCTCCAGTTTTATCTAGCCCTCCAATTATCTCTTTTCTGTTTTTAGAAAGCAAATCTTGATTTAGAAAGTCCTTGAAGTTTCATTCTCACTTTGAAGTAATAATGTTATAATTCTGGCTGTTTTATCTGTGTCCACTCTTTGCAGTGAGCCAAAGTTTAATATCACATTAATTCATTTTAATCACATGTGTGTATATCACGGTGCCTATGTGGAAGTTAGGGGGAAACTCATGGTAATTGGTTCTCTTTTTGACCTATGTGGGTCCCAGAGGTTGAATTTAGGTAATCAGGTTTGGTGCCTAGCACTCTTCTGTGCTGAGCTATCTTTATTTCCTTTTTTATTGGATATTTTATGTATTTACATTCCAAATGTTATTCTCTTTTCCTATTTCCTTCTCTCCCATGCCTCCTCCCCCTGCTTCTATGAAGATGCCCCCCTCCCACCCACCCACTCCTACCTCAACACTCTGTCATTCCCCTACAATGGGGAAACAAGCCTTCACAGGACCAAGGGCTTCTCCTCTTATTGATGCCAGACAGTGCCATCCTCTGCTACATACGCAGCTGAGGGTCCCTCCATGTGTACTCTTTGGTTGGTAGTTTAGTCCCTGGAAACTCTAGGGGGTTGATATTGTTGTTCTTCCTGTGGAGATGCAAATTCTTTCAGCTCCTTTAGTCCTTTCTCTAACTGCTCCATTGCGTGCTCAGTCCAATAGTTAACTGCAAGCATCCTCATCTGTATTGGTAAGGCTCTGGCAGAGCCTCTCAGGAGAAATCCATATCAGGCTCCTATCATGCGCTGAGCTATCTTTCTGGACCTAATTTATTTTAAAATAATAAATCTTTCTTTCATGATTCTTACGGTATTTTCTATTTTCAGTTCAATATATTAGTCTTTGCTTTTATAAGTAAGGTGAGTGACGAATTAGTTTCTATAGTATTTTGACTGACCCTGGACATTCCATAGGTGTACCAGTGTGTTTTCTAAAGAAAAAAAAATCCATTACTATTCTCACTTCAGTTATCTGCATTGGAGTTTCTTGGATGCAAGTTATATTACATCTGAGTTTTTGTAACAAGTTGTGCCTTGTTTTGTAACTTTTGTAACAAGTTTTCTGAGTATCATGGCTTAAATGAATTTGTAATTTGACTTGGTAAGCCATTCATTTCTAAAAGCTCAATGATGTATCTGTGAGTCCCATCTACTTCCTTGTGTAATATAATCTTTCTACTTTGACTATGAATATGAACGCTTGTCCCTCCTGACCCTCAGAAGTTGTTATTGTTATCGGGAGTAAATTCCATTATCCCCGGCTCCCTGCCTACACCGCTTTGTTCTCTCGGGTTCTCTGACCCACGGGCTCAAGCTGCCATGCTTGCTCTGAACTTCTTCAACTCTGGACTCTGTCTCCTTGGTTCTTAAAAACCACCAAGTTCTATTTCTTTCCATCTAGCTGTTTAGAAACTGCTCTGGGACACTGTGTGATGATCACAGTCCCATCTGCCTGTTGTCCAAGGTCTCTAAGCATTGTTTTATAGATTCAAATGTCCCAGTTCTATAGGTATTAATTATTCATATGCTGAAACAAAACCCTTTCGTGATTTTTTTCCTGAAAACTTAAAAAAAAAATCTTGGAAGTATTCAAAATACTTGGACAGATAAAATGTCCAAAGACTTTATCTTCATTTTTTTACTTTTGAAGCACAGGAGGTTCAGAACTGAACCCAACTTCTATTAACCCCTTACCATTGTGTAGCTACGTCCCCACTCAGATAGTACACCCTGTAACATCAGGACCACTCTGGCTCCTCTTCTCCTCCCTCATGTATCTGCTGCTCTCCATCCAGTCCAGCTTGCCTTCCACCCTCCCCTTTGTCCTGGGGAAGGCAGCACTTGTGACAGTGAGTTTTCCTCAGTAGACTGGATCCGATCTTAATCTTTCCTCACTGTGTAGAAGTCATGTCTCCTCCCCAGCAAGTCACCAAAGCTCAGCAGAAAGTCCCAGAGTCCTGCCTGCCTACCATGTGCAGGTGCAGCTTCCCCTCTGATCCTAAGTTTGTCCTCATTTTCACTCTGGGGAGGATTTTACTTTCTCTGTTTCTCACCTCATCTTATCTTCTGCAAAAGCAAAAACTCTATCAGGGTCTGTTTCTGTTACTTTATCTAGAATGTATGTAACTTTTATCTGCAGGTATGTATGTATATATCAGCAGGATGCATGCAAACTGGAGTTCCATATTATGTATCAACTAATGTGCTGCGACCACACTAGACCTCACTGCCTTATTTTGTAAAGATAATGAAATTCTAACTGCTTCTACTGCCTTATCTTTCCATTCTGATATTATATGTTTCTATGATCTTTAAATGGTATATCCAAGATGACCTTGATAATGACATATCAATGAATATAGATATAAAGCCACATAGAATGAAATATCTAAGTTCACATGTGTATGTCTCCATATATATTTACATATAAAATCTATGCATACACATACATTTATAAAATGTAGAAAATTATTTGATATTGATCTAATAGCTTGTGATTATCCACTTGTCGGTCACAGAAACGAATGGAATGTGTCCAGGGAAACAACCTCATATTTCTACATTAAACATGTAAATTCTTAATAAATTCAAAAAATTTAAAAAACCCAATAAAAAGTCATTCAGCTAAGAGAAAAATATTTATGATCACACAATGCCCTTCATCAGAAAGAAAGTAATTGGCAGCAACAATGGTAGAAGCTGTTTTTAGAGACAAGATCAGTTAGCCTTCCCAGATGCAATTTCTTTCCATTAGAAAAGAAATATCATTCCATATGCTCAGAAAAACAGACCTTATGGAAAAACAGTTCCTTATCTCCAGCCACAGCTTGTGGGGTCATGAAGTCTAGAATTCCAACACTGGTTGGTCCCGGATTGTAATGCTGATATGCATTGAACCTTGTGATACAAACAGCTAAGATAAGAATGATGCTCTGCAGCTGAGGTTAGCAAACTCCCTGCACTTGGTTAAAAATAAATAAATAAGTAAATAAATAAATAAATAAATAAATAAATAAATAAATAAATAAATAAAAACCTCACGGACCACAAGAGACTCATTGTCTCTAAGGTTGAGCTTATAATAAGGAAGCTAGTGCCACATATTCTATTTGTTTTCTTAAGAATATGAGCGTGCTCCCTACAGCAAAGTAAGAGTTTAGCTTTCACACTTGTCAGAAAGAGGTGACGTTGAGTTTGTCAATGGGTAAGGAGTGAAAGGACGTAGCTAAATCAGCACACAAACCCAGCAGAACTTTCCTTTCTAATTTATGTTGTTTTATTGTTTTAAAAAATATAAAACATAATGCCTGTGTGGGACAGAAACAAAAAATCTCACTTTGGGGCTGATAAAATGGCACAGTGGATACACATGCTTGCACACTGGCTTGAGGGCATGATTTTTCACCCCTGGATTCCTGAAGATGGCAGGATAAACTGATGTCTGAGAATTGCATCTAAGGAGCCAACAGCGAAGTTAGGCATGATTCCACCAATGCTCATTCCAGGGAACCAATAAATTTATGAGGCTTCCTTACAGAGCTTAGGTGAGTGACTACTTTCAGAGGTGTGGATGTTCCCCCTCTAACAGGCCACACTTGGAAAACCATACAGATGAAAAACACACATGCACGTGTGGGGGCATGCGCAGCCGTGTCCACATACACACACATGGTTTTTAGCCTCTCTTTTTACAAAGTCTATAATAATTACTCCTCATCTGTAAGTAGCACTTCCTGAGAACTTACAACAAATATACACGTTGACAATGACATAATGTCTGTATCTAAAGAAATGTGTGTTTGTGCAAATGTCCCTGGGAGTTAATAAAAGCCATCAGAAACTCAGCTAATACCTAAGACACACCTACTATCTTAGGGTTTTACTGCTGTGAACAGACACCATGACCAAGGCAACTCTTATAAAGAACATTTATTTGGGGCTGGCTTACAGGTTCAGAGGTTTAATCCATTATCATCAAGGCAGGAGCATGGCAGGGTCTGGGCAGGCATGGTGCAGGAGAAGCTAAGAAGCATAATACTGACTTCCAGGCAGCTAGGATAAGGGTCTTATAGTCCACACCTACAGTGACACATCTTCTCCAACAGGGCCACATCTTCTAATTGTACCACTCCCTGAGCCAAGCATATACAAACCATCACATCTACTGAATTATTTTGTGGGTAAAAGAGAATAAAATATTGAATATTTAGGGACCGTAACACAAAAAACCCACAATATGACATATGTTTAAATCAAATTCATACATATGTAATAATAACATAACAACATGATTTTTGTCTCCTCCCTGAACCCAGAATGGGAGAAGAGAGAAAGGTTCTGATGGTTTATTTGATTTTCTGGGGTTGCTATGAAAGAGTCTCTTCCTGGCCTAGAAGGTAGCAATACAATTACATACAACAGCATCTCTGTTGAGTTTGAAGAGTCAGAAAACATTGTTGCTCTCTTCTTGTACCAGGATATACATTGCTTGGAGTTTCTTACTGTTGGGAAACTGCTATCTCTGTTCCAGTTTGTTTCTTTGATACCGTGATAAAACACAAACCGACACAGGGGAAGAAAGGTTCTATTGGTTTACAGGTCCACCACTTAGGAAAGCTGAGGTCGAAACTTGGAGGCAGGAACTGAAGCAGACCCATGGATGAACACTGCTTACTAGCTTGCTCCTGTGGCTTCCTCATCTGTTTTCTCATACACCCCGACCTCCTGCCCAGGCATGGCACTGGCCACAGTGGGATGGACTCGCCCACGACAATCATAAATCAAGAAAATACTCCATAGGCTTGCCTGCAGACAAGCCTGATATGATAAAGAAGATTCTTCAGTTGAGGTTATCTTTTTCCTGGTGACCCTAGTTTGTGTCAAATTGACAAAAACTAACCAGAAAACCTTCCTAAAGTATTTTTCTTAGTTCTACCCTCTCAAGTAAAAATATGTCTAAGCCTATCATGACAAAATAAATAATGTTATGCATAAATATTAACATAAAAATAAAACCAGCACATTTATGTCACTTTTAACTCAAAAGAAAATATAAAGACAGTTGTTTAATCTAATTTTCCTTCTAAACACAATATAGTATATATATATATATATATATATATATATATGGTTTTTAAGTTTGACAGGGCCAATATAGTATATATATATATATATATATATATATATATATATATATATATATATATATATAGTTTTTAAGTTTGACAGGGCCAGTGAAACTGTTTGGTGGATAAAAACTCTTGACTATATAAGACTTACTATGTTACATTTACACAATGGAGTACTCCTCAGCTATTAGAAACAATGACTTTATGAAATTCCTAGGCAAATAGATGGAACTAGAGGCTATCATCCTAAGTGGGGTAACCCAGTCACAAAAGAACACACATGGTATGCACTCACTGATAAGCCGATATTAGCCCCACAAAGCTCTGAATACTCAAGAAACAATTCATAGATCTTATGAAGCTTTAAAAGAAGGAAGGCCAGAATGTGGATGCCTCAGTCATTCTTAGAAGAGAGAAAAACACTCACAGGAGAAAATACAGGGACAAATAGAGGAGCAGGAATTGAAGAAAAGATCAATCAGAGACTGCCTCACCTGGGGATTCACCCTATAGGCAGCCACCAAACCCAAGCACTATTGCTGATGCCAAGAAGTACTTACTGGCAGGAGCCCAGATATGGATACTTCCTCAGAGGCTCTGCCAGAGTCATACAGATACAGTTGAGCATGCTTGCAGCTAACTATTGGACTCAACACGGAAACCCCAATGAAGGAGCTAGACAAAGGACTAAAGGAGCTGAAAGGGTTTGCAACCCCATGGGAAGAACAACAATATCAACCAACCAAACCCTCCAGAAGTCTCAGGGACTAAAACACCAACCAAGGAGCACACATGTAGGACCCATGGCTCCAGGTGCATATGCAGCAGAGGATAGCATTCTCTGGCATCAATGGGAGAAGAGGCCTTTGGTTCAGTGAAGGCTCGTTTTTCTTCCTAGTGTAGGGGAATGCCAAGGCACTAAGGTGGAAAGGGTGGTTGGGAGAGGGAGCACCTTCATGGAAGCAAGGGGAGGAGGAAAGAAGATGAGAGTGGGAGGGAAGATGAGAGTGGGGAGATAGGAGATAACATCTGAAATGTAAATACAGAGAATAGACAATAAAAAATTTAAAAAAGACTTACCATGTGAGTTTGATGTGTGGGATCCACACAAAAGTGGAAGGAACATTCTGACTGCACAAACTCTTCTGATTTCTAATCTCTCCACATAGCATGTAAAGGCCCATAATTATACATGCATAATCAAGAATAATAAAGTTTAAATTCCTTTTAACAAATAAACATGTTAGCTTCTTTTTTTTCTAATCCCAAATATGTTTTTATGGTAGTCAAAAATCTCCAATCACCAAAAAAGAACTTGTCCATTTTCTCTAGTGGCAGAGAATGTACATGATTTTTTTATTTGGCACACATATAAATTTCTTTCTTGTGTCTTTAAATTTTTATCTCATGAAAGAAATCATGTATAAATATGTTTGGGGCTATATAAACTTATAAAAAAACTTCTCTCATGACAATTTATCCCAAAAATAAAGCATTATTTAGAAGAGGGTTTCATTAATGTTCAGACCATTTTCAAAGCCAAGTTCATTCATAAAATGATCAGGTTGGAAACCTGGCCAACTCAATGTCAAAGTGCAAGTGGTGTCTCATAAGGAACTATATACCATGTGGGTCCCAGCTGCTGCAGCAGTTCTATCTGTCGCAGTCCCCAGTGTCCCAGTGGCTCTCTGAACAAAATGGTGGCTTCACTCTCTCTGTCTGACCTTTCCTGGAGACTATCACTGAGCTCAGGTACCTGGCTTTGCTGAAGGGCAACCTTATGCAGAGCTCTCTGTAAGAGCTGTGTATAACTCAGCACACAAGTTCTGTGCTGATGATCTACCCACTGATAACTGGGTTCTGTATTATGACCAATCAACCTTTTCTGCGCATGTGATAATTAGGTACTATGCTATGATCAATTGGACCTTCCCACTTGTACCCCTAACAGCCCTTATATACCCTATCCCTGAAACAATAAAGCAGAGCTGTCTCACTGCAATGGGCTCCGGAAGTCCTTCCAGCATACTGCTGTCCAAACCCCGCTCACTGATTCGGCTCTCTCTGTCCTCTCAGGCCAGTGGCCAATGACCCCCCACCCCCCCCAGGAGAAGGGAGACCCACCCAGCTCTAGAAGAAAAACAGATACCAACACAAAAAAGAGTAGAGCTCTGTTTTTTGTAATGAGATGGGACACAGCTAATGAGCTAGAAAGGAGAAATGGTTTTGCAAACTAGAAGAGATGCTAAGACTGTCTTGAAAGGGATTTTTTGCAAACTAGAAAAGATGCTAAGACCATGAAGATGGTCCTCTGTCTTGCTGTGGCTGAGAGAGATCTCTTCTGAACCTAGCAAAGTAAATAAAAGCCTACCCTAGTGAGTATGACCACACACTCAAAATGACAACCCTCAGCTCAGCCGCTTCAGACAGCACCACACTAATCAGTCTAGAAGACTGTCAGCCTGCCCTTCACAACCATCATGAGCCAGCGCTGCAGAAATAGAAGAGCAATCAGGACTTTCCTGTGGATGGGCTCTTAAAATTAACAAGCTTTTGACGAGGCCTTGGATTCATTTCTGTGCACTTACATTTCTATGCTCCATATAAACAAATTCACTAATTTATACTGTCACGTTTTAAGATTATTGTCATACCCAAGTACCCAAGTTAAAGGCACTTGGATCAAATGTGCTACTTAACAATTTTTTCCAGTTTGTACCAGAAATCTCATCTGGAAAACGAGCAGACTCAAGTTGGGTGGCTCTGAACAGCACAGAGATGAAATAGCTAAGGCGAATCTCAAGGCAGATTTTGAAAGGAGTAAAAGATTTGTTCTTTAGCGAGTTTCTAGCACATGCTAAATAGAATGTCTAAACAGGAACACCATGTTCCAAACCATAGGTAAATACTATTCAGAAGTCCCGTGCTTTCTAATTATTTACTTACTACCTTACAAATAGGAGTTACTTTTTCCCTGGACAAGTCTTGATTCACTAAAAGTGTGTCCTAAAGACAATGATCTCCATTAGAAATGTAAGTGAGCAGTATCTCTCACACGAAAGGCCACCCTTGTCTTTAAAGTACCTTCTATGTTATAAGTACTGTTCTCAGCAAGTAAAATTTAATGCAGATTAGCAAAACTAGGGGGGAAAGGAGTGTTTTTTAAAATCAAGAGCTGGAGAGGTGGCTCAGTGGTTAAGAGCTCTTGCTGTCAGTTACCAACATTCACACTGGGAGGCTCACAACTACCTAAATAGCTACAGAGCATCCAACACCATCTTCAGAGTGCTTCCCAACCTTCCATGAGAGGAATAAACATCATCAAACATATTTTTAAAAAACTATGGACATTACATCTAAAGAGGTACTTTGGGAGATAATAGGTGTTGTCTTAGTTAGGGTTTCCATTACTGTGAAAAGACACCATGACCAAGGCAACTCTTATAAGGCTCAACATTTAACTGGATCTGGTTTACTGGTTCAGAGGTTCAGAGTAGTATCATCAAGGCAGGAACATAGCAGCATCCAGGCAGATGTCGTGCAGGAGGAGCTGAGAGTTCTTCATCTTCATCCAGGAGCAGACTGTCTCCTGTGTGGCTAGGAGGAGGGTCTCAAAACCCACCCTGAGAGTGACACACTTTCTCCAACAAGGCCACACCTCCTAATAGTGCCACCACTCCCCAGGCCAAGCATGTCCAAACCACCACCAGTATCATTTGTTAACTTGCCTTGGCCTTAGAGAAGCTTTGTTGTGCCTTAACTATCTTCTCATGATTCCCAGTAATTCTCAACGGTGAAAACTGTTGGTGAAAGATGAATCATTTTCATATAATTGGGTGTTGTTAAAATTCCTTCCCAGGGAAAGAAGTAAGGAACATCTACCCCTTCTTCTAAGGTGTCAACAGCAAACCTAGGCCTGACCCCACCAAAGCTCATTCCAAGAAACCAATGAATTTATGGGGCTTTCTTACAGAGCTTAGGTGAATGGCCTCTTTCAGGGGTGTGGATATTCCCTTCTTTAACAGGCCATACCTAGAAAGCCTTTGTCTGGTGTAGATAAGGACTTCCCTGTAGCCATGTAGAGAAAGTACACATGAGCATAAGCATGCACACACACACACACACACACACACACACACACACACACACACCTATACACACTTACTCTCTACCTGTCTATATTCTCTAGCCCATGCTCCAGGCCTTGTGCAATTAAGGTAGAGGTGCCTACAACCGGTGGCACAGAGGGGCTGGGTACTCAGACAGGGCTCTCAGAATGTTCCCCAGTCCTTCATGAGAGGTATAAACATCATCAAGCCCTGATGAGATAACTCTTTTGCATGGAGATGCACCTGAACTCCCCCACAGTTTTGTGGCTTAGAAGACAGTCATTTACAACAGTAGGTAGTGTTAACCTCTTGATAAGTTCTTAGGTTATCGTGCAAAATCTATTCCAGAGACAAGTTGTAATGAGTCGAGATCACACAAAGGCAGAACCATCTCTTGAAATGTTTTAAATCAATACTTAAGTTACTAAAGTAACACACAAAATCACTCTTTAAAAAAAGTTTATTATATAAACCTAAAACTACCCTTTTTCTTCCTACCTGATGATATCTACTGCCTTGTGTGTGAGAAGTCTCATTTCAGACCTTGCATAATCATTACACACATCTAAACTTTCAACCAGAAATAATTGATCTTAGGTGCTAGTTACAGTATTATTTTATGTGCACAAAACAAAATCAGCTCAGCAATTAGGATCACTTACTGCTCTTTCAAAGGTCCAGGACAGAAGACATACAAATTACTTCTAGGTGAAAACTGGCTCACAAGCATCTTAACTCCAGTTCCAGGAAATCCAATGGCTTTTTCAAGCTTCTGCTGACATTTACATTTAGTTGTAGCCACATGTCTGACATTCACATACAGAGACACCCACATACACACATAAAAACAAGTTATACATCTATATTGTATGTTTTAAATAAATAGTATCACATTACAGGTGTTATTTGGTTTGTTTGAAAAACACTTTGTTTCTTCTCCAAAGTTGTAAATGGATGGATGGATAGATAGATAGATAGATAGATAGATAGATAGATAGATAGATAGATAGGTAGGTAGGTAGGTAGGTAGGTAGGTAGGTAGGTAGATAGATAGATAGATAGATAGATAGGTAGGTAGGTAGGTAGGTAGGTAGGTAGGTAGGTAGGTAGGTAGGTAGGTAGGTAGATAATTATAAAAATTGAAGTATAGGTCAGACATAGTGATGAATGCCTATGACTCCAGCAATCCAGAGGTAAATGCAGGGGGGATTGGAAGTTCAAAGTCAACAGATTCATGATAAGAACAAAAGATCAAGGTCAGTCACAGTTACATGAAGCAATGTCTCAAAAGGTGTGAGGGGCCTTCTAGCACAGTGGTCGTTGATGTGGGAGCCTCTCTGTTCTTTGGAGAGTAAAGCAATTGTAATTACTACCGATGATTAAGGGAGAAGCAACTTTCAAAAGGAAATGAAGATACTTATAACTGTGTGCCCATTCTCTCTTCAAAGTGTGCATTTCCTTGACAAGGCATTCTTCACCTAGTTACCAGTATTATCCTACATGCAGCCAAACAAAATCTAATAATTGTTGGTCAATGACGGCAGGGGTCTGCCACTGGACATAGCAGACCAGAGAGTTTTAAACAGTGCTGTTCTGTTACCTCCTGGAAAAAAAAGAAAAATTTTTTGTGGCCACTTCACTTTTTTTGTGCCTCTGAAAGTCCGAACTTTTTAAAATGAAGTAGTTCTTTGTAAGGAGACCAACCGGAAAGACAAGGAAACACAGAAAGTGATTGAAAGTCCTGCTATTTTGTGTAATTTCCTCTGACAAGTGGTTCAGAGTAGCCTCAGGAGATGCCTCGGGGACTGGTCATCTGTGAGAGGCAATGTCAGGGTACATTTTTCTCATCTCTCTCTTGAGACTGAACCTGCCCTTACCCTTGCTCTCTCCCTCGCTCTCCCTCTCAGGTTATCACTGAGTATGAGGAGCTTTTGCCGCTGTCAGAGGAGACTGGAAGGAAGAAAGACCAGGATGTATTTCTATTCAGCCTTGTCTGGTTAAACTGTTGATACAGGTGTTTCTTCAAAACCATATTGAGTGGCTATACTTAGAAAAGTACTTAACTGTTCCTTGGCTCGGTTCTCCTAAGTTTTGAAGTTATCAAGATAACTAACATGAATTTGCTACCTTCTATGTCTCAGGCATGGCAACAATAATCCTAGCATGCAGGTCTTCATATTATTCAGAATTTTTATAGATAAGATGAATAAAGTACAGGTCACCTGGGTAGTTTGTCTAACACTGCACAACTGGTGATCAGTAGAGCCCGTATTTAAAGTCATATTTTCCCCCCATAAATCACAAACTCAACCTTCACATTTTTCTATTTCAAACTCAAAAGTTAATGGATAGTTTATAGAGCCACAGAAACATTCACTGGGAACCGACATGTAAACCTGTGCATTTTTTTTTTTTCTGCACAGAAGAATTCATTTTTGAGGTAGGATCTTGAAGCGCCTAGGGGCTAGATTGAACTCACTGTGTCACAGAAGACAATTTTGAACTCCTAATCCTCCTGCCTCCACCTCTGAAATGTTGTGACTATGTACAAGCACCAGCACACTCTGCTCACTGAATGATCATGTCTTCTTAAACTAGGGGATCGAGGTGGAGCACTGTGCTTTGCTAGGCAAATTCTCCACCAGAACTCATGTGCCTCCCAGCCTTCTTGAAGGTTTCCTTTTGTTTGGTTTGGATTGGTGGTTGGGTGAGTTGAGGAGGAGCGTTGGCTTGGGTGTTTAGAGACAAAGGCTCTCATGTTGATGAGGCTGGTCTGGGACTCACTATGATGCCAAAGATGACGCTGCACTTCTGGTCCTCCTGCCTCTGTCTCTTAAGTGCTGGGATTCAGGCATGTGCCATGACACCCAATTTTATGTGGTGCTGGAGGAGAAAACCTAAGGCTTTGTTCATGCTAGACAAACCCTCTACCAAGTAAAATATACCCTAAAAGCAATGAAAGAAATTCTAATAAAATAAAATCCTTTAAAAAACAAAACTGTGACCTCAGATGCACATCATGTTTTAATGCATCCCCAGAGAGGACTGTGCAATGTTTTGCATTCGCCCGTATTTCTAATATTCATGTAGAGCTGTGAAATTTGCAAATAAACAAATGATCGGTAAAATGGAGCATGGGCCATTTCAAAGACAGTTCAGACTGATAAGTTTGTGATTGACTACATTCCCTTTCAGAGATGGATGAACTATGAAAACTAAGAATGTAAATACTTTTTGAACTTGAGAGTAAAACTATGCTGGGTTTTTCTCCATTTTTACTTATGTCCCAAGAACCAAATAAAAATTAACTATATGCAAGCATTCTCTGTAGCTTTTTAAATATCACTTTTATTTTTTTAACTGTAATTATATTTCCCAGAATAACTTAATCATCAACTTGACAATTTTAGACTCATTTCCTTTCTTGGACCAAAATATAGTCTTTTCTGGCACTACCAGGCCCAGGCTCTTAGGTAAAGGATTTCAATATATAATTGCTTTGTGAACACGTTTATATGTCACTTTGTTATATTAAAATCTATATTTTAAAGTAGAAACAGTGGTTTTCTTTTTAATTAATTAACTAATTAATTTACTTTCCTGCCCCTCCTTTGGTCCTCCCCTCGCAAAAATTGTTTTTCAATCCAGTAAATCTATCTATTCTGTGTTCAGTAAATTCACTTCTGATTTTTTTTTCTCTTAATTATAACTGCCCAACACTGGTGAGACCCAGGTCCTATGACGAGGGAAAGTCAAGATCAGTTTGTTTGGAGTTCATGTTGCTCTGAGTGTTTTTCCAGTTAACTGAGGCAATTAATCAGTCTCCAATGACACTATTCTGACTCAAATTTAATGTGAGTTCCTTGGTCTCCCTTTTGTCTCATCAAACTTAAATTCACCTTCCAGCTCTGGTCCTGGGGACCCTCTGCTCATCTACATATAGAAGTCTACACAGGTGGCAAAGATTCACATTAACACATTCAAAAACCTCCTTTTTATTTTGGTTTTCTAAGAGCTATTTCATTACTTCAAAACCCAGAACAAGTTGACACAAACGCTTTTAACCGTGGAGGTGGGAGATCACACTGAACTGCTCCCACTGGACCGCCTCTCCTGCTCAAGCTGAGCTGACGGAGTGCTTCTGCCCACCGGAAGTCTCACGTTTTCCACGCTAGTGCTAATAAGTCCTCTGATGCTGTCATTACATAATCCCCCTTTCCATAGCCACTTGATGAGTATCACAGTCTCCTAGAAGCTAGTCCATCTCTTGGCTTCTTACAAAATTATCTTCTAATATCTGGCAGAATTGATGATTTTAACGCCCTTTTTGCTCAGCTTCTGAAGTGCTGAGTCCTGTTGTCTTAGTCTGGATTTTTATTGTGGTAATGAAACACCATGATCAAAAGCAACTTGGGGGGAAAGAGCTTATTTCCCTTATACTTCCATATGACTATGCATCACTAAGGGAAGTCGAGGCAGGAAGTTAAACAGGACCTGGGAGAAGTCACTGACACAGAGGACACGGAGGAGTGCTGGTAACTGGCTTGTCCAGCCTTATTTTCTTACAGCATCTAGATATCCAGGGTACCACTGCTCCCAATGGGCTGGTCCCTCTGCATCAGTCTCTGTTTAGTAGAATACGCCACAGGCTTGTCTACAGCCAAGTTTTATGAAGCATTTTCTCAGCTGAGTGTCCCTCCACTCAGATGTGTGAAGATCACCTAAACGTAGCCAGCACAAACATTTAATTCTAGATGTCACCTTATCACCAATTCGATGAAAAGCTTCACTGTACATTCTCGGTCACTATTGTTGAGCCTACTGGCTGGGGGACTTATCCCTCATTTAATACTCTTAAAAGTGTGTTTTGGAACAAACTAAGTGCTCTCTTGAGACTTCCACAGACGTGGACAAAGACATCTACACTAGATTGTTCAGAGCAGTGCTGCTTATCCCAACCCCAACCCCAACCCCAGGCCCAACCCCAACCCCAACCCCAACCCCAGGCCCAACCCCAACCCCAACCCCAACCCCAGGCCCAACCCCAACCCCAACCCCAACCCCAACCCTCACCCTAACCCTCACCCTAACCTAAAAGCAACCAGCAGCAATGTGGGTAAATAAATTAGGGAGTGACAATAGAGAGAAACATCACACTCAATAAAAATGAATGAATGCACCAGAGAGACTCGAATTGCACAGCCACAAGGATGAGTGGGAGAGAAGCAAGTGTCAAAATAGACCTGGTCAGATATTTGAAAATATTACATATTGCCAACTGGCATGTTTATGTACTGTAAGTATTAAAGGTGTGCTGCTGAAAGCAAAAGAATGGTTCATGTGGTTGTGAATGTGAGGGTTAAAGCTGCAGAAGCTCTACAAGGCATTTGTGTTTCCTCTTCCAAGGTCTGTCATAGGGATCTAGTACTCTTTGGACACTTATGTGTCTGATATAACACATATATATTATTGTGTAATTACAATTTGACACAACTATTTGGAAAAAAAAAACTAAAGCAAACACTTGTTCTCTAATACATCAAACCAGTGATGAGGTGATAGGAACACAGAGAAGGAAGAGCAAGGAGATGAATGTGACCCAGGGATGCTCTAAAACCACAGTGGACCATCTATGTAAATTACAGAAGGAGGTCCTCATCCCACACTGCAGAAAGCCTGGGCTTCCGAGAGCACCAAAGCCTCCTGCTGTGTCATGCTCATTAGCTGGCTGGGGTGAGAACTTACCTCAGGGACTACTAATCACTGCATTTAGTTCAGAAATGACTATAAATTATCTTGTGCATAATGATCCTACTTAGCCTTAATCTCTTGAGCTTTTATATCAACATCAAATTCCTATCACATTAGGGGGAACAACTTCCTTTTCTTTATCAACAGTTATGGAGAAATATATGCTGTGGTTAACATATCTATGATCATGTGGATTGGTGGATTTTGCTACATTTATTTTATACTCAGACTTATTTAAGGCATGGAAAGACAGTATTATATATAGAAATGCTACTGACAATAAGAGATTTTGCTAGGTTGCCTTATTTTTAAGGTAAAAGATAAAAGAATACTATGTGTTTTCTACATGAATTCTCTATTACATGTAGACATAAATTAATACATACAGAACAATGCATACAGTTCTAAGTAGATGTGGTTTTTTTCTTGGTATAGCTTACTTTTTTTATAATGATACAATGTTTTCTTCTACAAAACCAATAATTGATTTCAAAAAATAAAATCCATGCAGGTTTTACTGATATTCACTGTTATACCTATGAGATAAGAATTTGGAGTTTCTTGCACACTTGTAGCATTTCTTGTGTTAAATGCACGACGGTGGCATTTTACCCCTTTTTTCACAAAATCACATTTTAAAGGCAGAAGAAGGAAGACTTCTTTACTGATCTTTTTTTCTTTTTGAGCACCAATCTTTCACTCATACTTCCCCTGTTCCTGGATAGGCATGAGCTTCCCCAAGTTCACTTTTATTCATATGGAATGACCCCAGGTTATAGAGCCAAAGAAGCCTGGGCAAGACCTGACTCCTTTAAAATCACTAAAATGTTTTAAATACCAGAAGGTCCTGGTTTTCTCCCTCAATCAGAGCCCAAGACCACAATGGCTTGTTTCTCCAGTGTGGAACCGCTGACAAATTTTCCTTTTTACTATATTCTAAAACCCTTCTTGTGTTTGCCAAATTAATGTCTAAATATCACTTTCATTATACATCATCTCTGGCAAAATACCACTTGCCACCTGTATTGGTGTTAAACACTGCAATATTGAAACACAGTAGCAGAAGCACACAGTAACATGCTCCTAGGCACTGACCACCAACTGACATCTAGGAATGGAATTAAAGCCCTGGCCTTGGCCCTTATGTTTAATAAAGTGGGAGGGGGGAGAGATGCTGTCTTGAAGGGCTCAACAAGTATCAGGCAATAGTAGGTGTCTCAAGAAGGAGGCGGGAAAAATGTATCTGGAATTTAGTGTATCGAGAGAACCAAAAGAGCCAAGCGAGGAAGGACTGGAAGACGGCAGGGGAGCAGACCGCTTTTACCAACTAATGCCAACCAACATTTGGAAACAACCCAAATGAATGTGTCTTTCTCTGGAACATTCTACACAGTAAAGGGGGGTTAGATCCATGGGATGAGAAGAAAACCAATAGGCAGGGGAGCAGAGGGGTTTGTTTCTCTCCAGGATAATGATTGTTTTGTTAATAGTAACAATCGTAACAGTGACCAATAGCTATTAAATATATGTTAGAATGATTATGTGTTTCCAGGCCCACTTTTCTGACCCCTGTGCATGTGTTCAAGTGGTGTAGTACTCACCTGTGTTGTTATAACACTGAGTTAGTAGAGTCTAACAGACTGCTACCGTGAATTGTCCTCTCACACAATAACAAATAAACAGTCTGACCAGTCTCTAGTCTCCACTCAGACTTGCTAAGGTCAGAATGCGCCTGCCAAAAGTCATGGACTGGAGGCTTATTCCCCAGTGTAATGGCAGTGGAACATGCAGCCAGCCGGACGGGAGCTGTGTGGGCGTTGGGACTCCATCCTCATGGTAACTGATACTAATTATAAAAGGGCTGGAGACCACGCTTACTGTCTGTCATTCACACTCTGTCCTTTGCCTTCTACCTAAGAAGAAGCAGCAGGGAATCTCAGACTTCCCAGCCTTCGGGACTATGAACCAAAAATGATCTATTATTTATGTCACCCAGTCTGCTCTATTTTGATATAAAACCACAAAATACACCAAGATGCCTCCTAGAGATGGCTTTTTAAGAAAAGCTCTGCGCTGATTATGTCCTGGAATGCTTTCGGAACAAAAGTTCCTAACCTTAGTTTTTAATTATTCACTTGGAAAGTTTTGTGACTTAGAACTACGTCTTTGTGGCATAGTCTTGGCAGTGCATTCACATCGTCTGAGACAGAACTGAGTACAGGGTTGGCTGATTGGAGGAGACACATGGTCTTTTGACAATTCTGAAACAGCTCAGTGGAGAAAGTATAACACATTTCTTAGAACTGACATTTCCCCCCTGGGCTTGGGGATTTGCAGTTCCTTGTTCAGGGAAGGTTAAGATTTCTGGTAGAGCACACAGCCATTGAAGTACAAGGATTTTGTTGTCAAGAAAACTGACAGACAGGCTGCAGAGATGGCTCAGCCATTAAAGGCTAGGCTCAGAACCAAAAATATAGGAAAACTGACAGACAGTATGTGGATCCCCTCTCCTGAGAAATGTGCGGGGTGCGAATAGCTGAGCTATCTTCACAGACAGCAGATATCCATCTCGACAGCTACCGGGAAGAGGGTGGAAACTAGCTGGCACTGAAATTAAGCTGGAAAGTATGAGTTATGAACAGAAAGTAAAAACACCTCAATTCTTTTCTTTCTTGGGGTGCAGCTTCGTTCTTCATTTGACAAGTAAAAAGACAAAAATCAAAACAAAACAAAAACCTGTCGTTTGTCATGCCTTCTCATTTCTGTATAAAAAGTGAACACCCACCTGCAGCCTCCAGCAACGGACAAAGAGACACCTTGTTGGTGGTGCTCTTATATCAGTCGTGGGCAGAGAAAATGGCAGGCTTTTGTTCATCCTAGCCTGATGCCTGGCTTAGTGGTCAAAGCTGTCTTATGCCTAGAAATCGTAACAATCACATCAAACCCAGGCAGCGCAGTGCGGAAGGAGAAACACAGACAAAGACCAGCAGACCGTCAAGTTTTCAACAGAACCTGCCCTCCGGCACATGTCTATGGCCACACGGCAATGGATGGAGCAGAGATGGAGGATGTCACCCAGGGGCGTGACCAGCCTGCAGCAGGAGCTACCATAATGTGCCAGTACATGGAGATCATATGGGAGAGAAAGAGAAGAGGAGAAGCGTGAGCATTCCGGAGAGAGAGGAAACTGGAGGCTCGCGAATAGAGCGGAGGAGCCTGTTATGAGTGGCCAGCCCCGTCACCTGGGGTCATGGTGAAGTCCCAGCCTACGCTATACTGAGGGCCGTATCTGTGTCTCTGTGTCTCCAATATCACTATCCACGTCCATGGCTCATGTTACCACTATAGAACGTATGGGTGTCTCTGGTGGAGCAGCTGCTGGAGATAACGTGGATGTCCAAGGGCTTTGTACAAACTGGCCCTGCCCCTCACTGGCTGTGGCAGTCTGGAGAGCTGACCCCACCTCCTACTATCAGGAAAGCCTGCACTTCGCTCAGGCAGCACAGTGGAGCTGGTCCTGACAGTGGGGTGTGGAGCTGGAACTAATGAAGGGGCACTTAAGTCAGCCCCAAGGGTGTGAGTATGGAAGAACTTACCCCTCCAGTCTTCTGCTCTGGGGTGGCTCGGGTGCAAAGGTGATGCCCCTCCCTCCCATTCTGCTGCCCCTCGCCACCTCTAGCAGTCAAGAAAGCTGCCCATGGGGTCATACACTCAGGAGAGCCAGCCCTGCATCTTCACTGGCATTAGCACTCGGGAAAGCAGACCCTGCACCTCACCTGAGCAGTAGAATTGAGCTGGCCTCGATGGTGGAAGTTCAGGTGAGACAGCCCCAACTGTGTAGATGGCTCAATCAGTCAAGTGCTTTGGGGCAAGTGTCAGGAGCTGAGTTTGATCCCAGAATCTACGAAAGAAAGCCAGAGATAGTGGTGCACATTTTAATCCCCGTTGCCAAGAAGGGCGAATTCTTGGGACTCCTTGACTAGCCAGCAACCAACGTAACCTATAGGCAAGGTCAAGGCCAATTACGAGGTCTTATATCAAAACACAAGGTGGATTGTATCTGAGAAATGACACTGGGGTTGGCCTCTGGGCTTAAAATGCACGTGGACACACATTTGCATGTACCTGAACTCACAATTATGTGTGAACATGGACACACAAATACACAAGAGTGTCTTGACTGTCTGAGCTTCTTCCATAGAACCATCCAGATCTTATAAACATCTGGAAAAGCAGAAGAACACATATTAAAGTTCTTTGCTACACATTTAATAAAAGAATAATAAAGGTCCTTGGTAGCTCCTTAAATAATAAGAATAGTTATTTAATTACAGAAAATTCATTCAAACAAAAAGTAAGGTAACATTCCCAAAGATGTGCATCTCTATTTACTGGCAGGAACAGTTCTCACTGATGAGGTTATATTAAAACAGTAAGGCAAACGGTTTCTTAAGAAGTATATAAACTTAAGAGACCACCTTTGTAAGTGTCTGTGTCTCAAGAAAAAAAAGTGAATGACAGATGTCATAGCTAATCTTGGTTGTCAACTTGATACATGTGCAAAGAGGAAACATCAATACAATAATCACCTTCTTCAGATTTGCCTGTGGCCATGTCTATGGGGCATTTTCTTAATTGCTAACTGAAGTAAAAGGACCCAGAGCACTCTAGGTAGTGTCCCTAGGCAGTTGGCTCTGGCCAGTGTAAGAAAGGCAGCAGAAGAAGAGCTAGATAGCAAATCAGTGAGCAGCATCCCTCTGTGGCCTGTGCTTCAGTTCCTGCCTTGCCTCCCCTCAGTAATAGACAGTGGTGACTTGTAAGCCAAATACAGCCTTTCCTTTCCAAGTTGCTTTTGGTTTGGATGCTTTCTCACAGCCGCAGAAACTAAACTAGACCAATAAGATCTAGTAAAGTCAGTACAATACAAGAAACAAGCGCGGGACTTCTGAAGCTCATTAATGTAGAAGTCCCAGGAGGAGTCATCCAGAAAGACCACACCAGATATGACCACAGGAGAAACACCAGGGTGGTCAGAGTAAGACAGAGTCTAGTTCGGAGCCTTTACTGGAATTTCCATGGGAAGAGCAGGTCTAGCCTGAGTAAATGGCTTGAGCGTGGCTGGTTTGGATGATGCCAGTGGGTTTGGGTGATAGCCGTAGCCTGTGATTTCCAAGTACCTGGTCCAACTATGTTTAAGAGCAGATGTGAGAGAGCCAGGCAAATAGACTTGGGTTTGTTTGCCCTGCATGTGAAAATTGCTCCATCCACTTTGCTGTCTCCGAGTGTCTCCTGCAGTCCTGGGAGAGGCAGCCTTTTCTGAAGTAACAAGTGACAGAACCCTCAGAACACAAAATGCCCCCCCGGGAGTTGAGCATGTCTGTAATCCTAAAACTCGGGAGGCTGGGGCATGAGGATGGAGAGTTTGAGAACAGGCTGGAGGGCATATGAGACCCTGAACAAAAGAAAAACACCTAGAGAACAGAAAAAACAGCAAGAATTAGCTCTGTGCTAAATGGAGAAAGAAGTGTGTTTTCCTTTTGTTACTGTAGGGTTTGTATTACATTTATTTATTTGAAGTGGGGTGGGGGTAGTGGACATCTTGCAGGCATCTGTTTTCTCCCTTTGCACATGTGGTTCTGGATTGAACTCAGTGTCAGGTTTGGCAGCAAGTGTCTATTTATTGTTGCTGGATGTTGCTGCTGCTGCTGCTCTTGTTCTTGTTTTGTTGTTGTTGTGAGGCAGGACTTTAATAACAGCTGGCAATCCTCCTATCTCAGTTTCTTGAGTAGTGAGATTAAAGAAATACATAATTACATATGGCTTTAAGAATAACTTTTAGAGTAAATATTGATGAATAACTTTTAGAGTAAATATTGAATGTTGTTATTTTGTCTGCTAATGAAATTAACATGCCTCATCTAATTGGCTTGGCAACCATGTTCGATAGTCTGTTACTACTCGTGTTTCAATGACAAAGGCTGACAGCTGCCATGTCTCAAAGTCAGGCCACTGCTTGCTTGCTCAAAACCCTTTGCAGCTGCCAAGAAATATCCCAGGATGTGTTTTGTGGCTTCAAAAACAATGCTCTCAAGACACTGAGGGATACATTGGTCCTGAATACCTGAATGTTGTCACAGTCGGCTAGAATAAAGACTTTCATTTGGCTATAAACTGTCTGCATGGTCTTCTCTGGTGGGCTCCGACTACAGCTGTACTATGACTACATCTCGGGAGTCTACAAAGTATTTAGAAAGTGAGGAAATAGAAACCTGTGATACAGCTAACACACTCACACACGCACTCACACACACACACACACACACACATACCTTTAAACCCAGGGCCTTTGGCACATTAGGCAAGTGCTTTATTTCTCAGCCTCTAGAAATATTTTTAGTGTATCTTCTACCTTTGAATTTAGAACACTGGTCATAAATTAATACTATCCATGCAGTCTACATGAGATAAATTGTCTGATGATATTTTAGGGTTCTTAAATGAATAACAGAATGAATGGAAGATTCTAATTTCTATTTTATCCTATTTCATGTGTCAAGTTCCTCCAGGTGTCAAGAAATTTACTGAGGATAAAGTAACAGGGCAAGGGAGACTTTATTCAAGGCTGTTGCAATGGAGGAAAAATGCTGAACTCACCTTTGCTGAAACAAGGGATTAGAGAACTTGTGTACAGTTTGGGTGAGCTAACAGAAAAGCCCTAGAGTGTATCAGTAGGCTGTGTAGTCAAAGCAGGGACCTCCTGGGCTCACTAATTACTGCTTATTAACTTGAAACAAACACATTTTGCACTGAGCCTGGGAAGCTAGCTCTATCTTTCTTGACATTCAATTTGAAAGAGATGGCTTCCAGGCTTTGCTGAAAGACTGTCCTGGTTATAATAGGGTAAGAGACTACATCAGATTTATAGCACAAGGAAGAAGCAAAGGAAGAAATTACCAGGAAAAGTTCCTGACGTTTGATTTAGCTGAGAACTTTGTAAAGTCGTCTTCTTGGTGATGGGCCAAGAGGAAAGACAGACTGATACAGAAAAACTGAGTTCAGGAAAAAGAAAAAGTTGTGAGATGGGGTACAATTCCTTCAGGTACATTTAAGAATGACGCTTTCTGGAATAAGGGTTCGGCTCAGTGGGAAAGCATGTGCCTCACGTATGCGCAGCCTTGGGTCTCGTGTCCAACACTCTAAACATTTTAGTCACAGAGGAAGTAACTTAATGCAAAGCATTTCTTGTATATGAGTTAATGAAATATTACTGACATGAATATGAATTTTTCCAGATATTCCCCCAGGTGGTTTCTGGTGAGTAAACATGAAAAACCCAGTAAATCCACACAAAGCAAACTTTACTATATGAATAATGAAGTTTGTGAGATGAATGATAATTGTGTCATTCTCTTTTGTTTTTTTTTGTAGACTTTTTTTTAATTTAGAAAGTCTTAGAATAAATTTTTTTAAACTTTATTTTAAAAAACAAAGATAAAAAAAATTTTAAACATTTTTGCATAAATGTATACAATACAATTGTGTCAGTGCTTGGATTTTTTTTTTTTTTTTAAGGTTTGATACTCTGCATTAAGGTCTTACTATTTACAATGAGCAAAAAGTACATGTAAAACAGGGTGTAACATGTTCTTGGTGTGTAAGGATTGAGCATGACTTTCTTTTTTCCTTTCTTTTTTTCTTGAACTTCACACTGTCTGTGAGTTGTTTCTGGGGCAGTCTGAGCCTCTGGGGTTAGCATCCCACTATCAGTGACTGCATATTATGTCTGTTCTTTTGTGAATGGGTTATCTCACTCAGGATGATATTCTCTAGAAGGAGCCATTTTCTTAAGAATTTGGTTAAGTCATTGTTGCTGATGGCTGAGTAGTATTCCATTGTGTAAATGTACCACAATTTTTGTATCCATTCATCTACTGAAGGACATCTGGATTCTTTCCAGCTTCTGGCTATTATAAATTAAGCTGCTATGAACATTGTGGTGCATGTATCTTTGTTGTATATTGGAGTGTCTCTGGGGTACATGCCCAGAAGTGGATTAGCTGGATCTTCAGGTAGTACTGTGTCCAATTTTCTGAGGTATTGCCAGACTGATTTGCAGAGTGATTGTATCAGTCTACAACCCCACCAACAGTGGAGAAGTGTTCCTCTTTCTCCACAACCTCGCCAGCATCTGCTGTCATCTGAGTTTTGGATCTTGGCCAATCTGACTGGTGTGATGTGGAATCTCAGGGTTGTTTTGATTTGCATTTCCCTGATGGCTAAGGATGTCAAGCACTTCCTCAGATATTTCTCAGCCATTCGATATTCCTCAACTGAGAACATTTTGTTTAGCTCTGTACCCCATTTTTTAATAGAGTTATTTGATTCTCTGGTGTCTAGCTTTTTGAGTTCTTTGTATACCTTAGATATTAGGCCTCTATCTGATGTACAGTTGGTAAAAATCTTTTCCCATTCTGTTGGTTGCCGTTTTGTTTTCTTAACAATGTCCTTAGCCTTACAGAAACTTTGCAATCTCATTAAGTCCCATTTGTTAATCTTTGACCTTAGAGCTTGAGCCATTGGTGTTTTGTTCAGAAAATTTTCTCCTGTGTCTATATGTTCTAAAGTTTTCCCTACTTTCTCATCTAATAGTTTCAGTGTATCTGGTTGAATGTGGAGATCTTTGATCCACTTACACTTGAGCTTTGTACAAGGAGATAAGAAAGGGTCTATTTTCATTCTTCTGCATGCTGAGTGCCAGTTGGACCAGCACCATTTGTTGAATAGGCTGTCCTTTTTCCATTGAATGTTTACGGCTCCTTTGTCAAAAATCAGGTGACCATATACATGAGGGCTCATTTCTGGATCTTTTATTCTATTCCATTGAGCCACATGCCTATTTCTGTACCAGTACCATGCAGCTTTCAGCACAATTGCTTTGTAATGTAGCTTGAGGTCAGGGATAGTGATTCCCACACATGTTTTCTTGTTGTTAAGGATGGATTTTGCTATTCTAGATTTTTTGTTATTCCAGATGAAACTGCACATTGCTCTTTCCAACTCAATGAAGAACTGGGTTGGAATTTTGATGGGGATTGCATTGAATCTGTAGGTTGCTTTTGGTAGGATGGCCATTTTTAAAATGTTGATCCTTCCAATCCATGAGCATGGGAGATCTTTCATTTTCTGAGACCTTCCTCGATTTCCTTCTTTAGAGGTTTGAAGTTCTTGTCATACAGGTCCTTCAATTGCTTAGTTAGAGTCACACCAAGGTATTTCATAGTTTTTGTGACTATTGTGAAGGGTATCTTTTCTTTAATTTCTTTCTCCACGTTTGTCCTTTGAATATAGGAAGGCTACTGATTTCTTTGAGTTAATTTTGTGTCCAGCCACTTTGCTGAACTTGTTTATCAGCTGTAGGAGTTCTCTGGTGGAATTTTTGGGGTCACTCAAGTACACTATCTTGTCATCTGCAAAGAGTGATGTTTTTACCTCTTCCTTTCCGATTTGTATCCCCTTGATCTCCTTTTGCTGTCTAATTGCTCCAGCCAGGACTTCCAGTACTATGTTGAATAGGTAGGGGGATAGTGGGCAGCCTTGTCGAGTCCCTGATTTTAGTGGGCTTGCTTCAAGTTTCCCACCGTTAAGTTTGATGTTGGCTGTTGATTTCTGTATATTGCTTTTATTATGTTTAGGTATGGACCTTGGATTCCTGTTCTTTCCAGGACTTTTAACATGAAGGGGTGCTGAATTTTGTCAAATGAGCATCTAGTGAGATGAAAATGTGATTTTGTTCTTTGAGTTTGTTTATATGGTGGATTACATTGATGGATTTCCTTATATTAAACCATCCCTGCATCCCAGGGATGAAGCCTACTTGGTTATGATGAATGATCATTTTGATGTGTTCCTGGATTAGGTTTGCAAGGATTTTGTTGAGTATTTTTTGCATCAATGTTCATAAGTGAGATTGGTCTGAAGTTCTCTTTCCTTGTAGGGTCTTTGCGTGGTTTAGGAATGAGGGTTATTGTAGCCTCCAAAAATGAGTTAGATAGTATTCCATCTGATTCTATCTTGTAGAATACTTTGGAGAGTATTGGTGTTATGTCAGCGATAAATGTCTGATAAAATTCTGCACTGAACCCATCTGGACCTGGGCTTTTTTTTTTGATTGGGAGGCTTTTGATGACTTCTTCTATTTCTTTAGGTGTTATGGGATTATTTAGATGGTTTACCTGGTCCTGGTTTAACTTTAGGATCTTGTATATGTCTAGGAATTCATCCATTTCCTCCAGATTTTCCAACTTTGTGGAGTATAGGTTTTTGTAGTACGATCTGTTGATTTCTTCAATTTTCTCAGTTTCAGTTGTTATGTCTCCACTTTCCTTTCTGATTTTGTTAAATTGTATACTCTCTCTTTTCCCTCTAGTTAGTCTGGCTAGGGGTTTATCAATCTTGTTGATTTTCTCAAAGAACCAGCTCTTGGTTTTGTTGATTCTTTCAATGGTTCTTTTTGTTTCTATTTGGTCTATTTCTGCCCTAAGTTTGATTATTTCTTGCCGTCTACCCTTCTTGGGTGTATCTGCTTCCTTTTGTTCTAGAGCTTTTAGCTGTGCAGTCAAGTTGCTGATGTATGCTCTCTCCAGTTTCTTTTTGGAAGCACTTAGGGCTATGAGTTTTCCTCTCAGTACTGCTTTCATTGCATCCCATAGGTTTGGGTATGTTGTGTTTTTGTTTTCATTGAATTCTAGAAAATTATTAATTTCTTTCTTCATTTCTTCTTTGACCCTGATATCGTTTAACTGAGCGTTGTTTAGTTTTCATGTGTATGTGGGCTTTTTGTTGTCTTTGTTGTTGTTAAAGACCAGCCGTAGATCATTGTGATCTGAAAGAATGCATGGGAGTATTTCAATCTTCTTATATCGATTGAGGCTTGTTCTGTGTTCAATTATGTGGTCAATTTTCGAGAAGGTGCCATGGGGTGGTGAGAAGAAGGTGTATTCTTTTACTTTAGGATGATATGTTTTATAGATATCTATTAATTCTAGTTGGTTCATAGTCTCTGCTAGTATTACAGTGTCCTTGTATAGTTTCTGTTTCCATGATCTGTCCATTGGAGAGAGTGGGGCATTAAAGTCTCCCACTATTATTGTGTGGGGTGAAATGTATTTTTTGAGCTTTAGTAGGGTTTCTTTTATGAATGTGGGTGCTTTTGTATTTGGAGCATATATGTTAAGGATTGAGAGTTCCTCCTGACAGGTTTCCCCGGTAATGAGTAAAAAGTGTCCTTCCTTATCTTTTTTGATAACTTTTGGTTGGAAATTTACTTTATTCGATATTAGAATAGCCACTCCAGCTTGCTTCTTGGGGCTGTTTGCTTGGAACTTATTTTCCCACCCTTTTACTCTGAGATTGTGTCTGTCTTTGTCTCTGAGATGAGTTTCCTGTATGCAGCAAAAGGCTGGATTTTGGTTATGTATCCAGTCTGATAGCCTATGTCTCTTTATTGGGGAGTTGAGTCCATTTATGTTAATAGATATCAAGGAATGGTGGTTTCTGTTTCCTCCTATTATTAGTTTTATAGGTTGAGTTGTGTCTGTGTCTTTTTCTTCTTTTGGTTTTCTTGCTTAGGAGTTTTCTTGTTTTTACTAGGATGTAGTTCCCCTCATTGTACTGGGTTTTCCACCTATAATTCGTTGTAGTGCTGGGTTTGTGGTCAGATATTGTGTAAATTTAGATTTGTCTTGAAATATCATCATTTCTTCATCTATGGTAATTGATAGTTTTGCTGGGTATAGCAGCTTGGGCTGGCACTTGTGCTCTCTTAGGGTCTGCATGATGTCTGTCCAGGCTCTTCTAACTTTCATAGTCTCTGTTGAGATATCAGGTGTGATTCTGATTGGTCTGCCTATATATGTTACCTGACCTTTTTCCCTTACTGCTTTTAGTATTCTTTCTTTGCTTTGGGCACTTGGTGTTTTGACTATTATGTGTCGGTAGGAATTTCTTTTCTGGTCCAACCTATTTGGAGTTCTGAAGGCTTCTTTTATGCTCGTGGTCATCTCATTCTTAAGGGTAGGGAAGTTTTCTTCTACAATTTTGTTGAAGATATTTACTGTGCCTCTTAGTTGATATTCTTCTCCCTCTTCTATTCCTATTATCCTTAGGTTTGGTCTTCTCATTGTGTCCTGGATCTCCTGGACATTTTGGGTAGGAGCTTTTTGTTTTTTACATCTTCTCTGGCTGTTTTGTCTATGTTTACAATGCTGTCTTCTGCCCCCGAGATTCTCTCTTCATCTCTTGTAGTCTATTGGAAATGATTGCTTCTGTGACTCCTGATTTCTTTTTTAGGTGTTCTACCTCTAGGGTTATCTCTTTTAGTGTTTTCTTTATTGTGTCAAATTCCGTTTTAAATTCCTTCTTCCATTTCTTTATCTCTTTGGTTCTGTTTTCCTCTAATTCTTTGAGTTCTTTGAGTGTTTTTCTTGTTTCCTCTTTAAAAGCTTCTGATTCTTTTTGCTTTTCCTCCCGTTCTTGTTTAAGAATCTCTATCAGTGGCCCTGGCCGCAGCGTCGCGCGTCCTCGGCCTAGCCCGGCGCGCCCGCTCCGTCAGGCGGTCATGGGGCGGCCACCGAGAAAGGCGGGCGCGGCAGGACGTAGGACGCGGGGACCTGGCTAGCCGGCCGCTGTACGGAGTCCTACGGCGGGCAACTGATACGGAAGCAGCCGGTGCCGGGACGGCGGCGGGGCAGCGGGAGCCGCCTGGGATGTTCAGTCATGAAACGAGTGCGCACGGAGCAGGTTCAGGTGGCGGTGTCCTGCTACCTCAAACGCGGGCAATACGTGGACTCAGAAGGCCCTTTGAAGCAAGGCCTGAGACTCTCACAGACCCCTGAGGAGATGGCAGCCAACCTCACAGTCCAATCAGAATCTGGTTGTGCCAATGCGGTGTCTGCAGCCCCATGCCAGGCAGAACCCCAGCAATATGAAGTACAGTTTGGACGACTGAGGAGCTTTCTCACTGATTCTGACTCCCAGTACAGCCATGAAGTTATGCCTCTCCTCTACCCTCTCTTTGTCTACCTCCACCTCAACCTGGTCCAGAGCGGCCCCAAGAGCACCGTGGAAAGCTTCTACAGCCGCTTCCATGGAATGTTCCTGCAGAATGCAAGTCAGAAGGACATCATCGAGCAACTGCAAACCACACAGACCATCCAGGACATTCTGTCAAACTTCCAGCTTCGTGCATTCCTAGACAACAAGTATGTGGTTCGTCTCCAGGAAGATAGCTACAACTACCTTATCCGCTACTTCCAAAGCGATAACAATGCTGCCCTGTGCAAGGTGCTTGCCGTGCACATTCACTTGGACGTGCAGCCTGCCAAGAGGACAGACTACCAGCTGTATGCCAGTGGTGGCTCCTCCCGAAGTGAAAGCAGCAGTCTGGAGCCACCAGATGTGCCCAACCCTATTCTGCAGAACGAGGCTGCCCTGGAAGTCTTGCAGGACAGTATCAAGCGGGTCAAGGATGGACCTCCTTCCCTCACCACCATCTGCTTCTATGCCTTCTATAACACGGAACAGCTGCTGAATACTGCAGAGATCTCCTCTGATAGCAAACTGTTGGCTGCTGGGTTTGACAACTCCTGCATAAAGCTCTGGAGCTTGCGGTCCAAAAAGCTGAAATCAGAGCCCCACTATGTGGACACATCCCGGATCCGTCTAGCTTGTGACACTCTGGAGGAGGAGGAGAATGAAGAAGATAATGCGGGCACAGAGATGAAGATCCTGCGGGGACACTGTGGCCCAGTATACAGCACACGGTTCCTCTCAGACAGCTCAGGGCTGCTCTCTTGTTCTGAAGATATGTCCATCAGGTACTGGGACCTGGGGAGTTTCACCAACACTGTACTGTATCAGGGACATGCCTATCCTGTGTGGGATGTGGACATCAGCCCCTATAGCCTGTACTTTGCCAGTGGGTCCGATGACCGTACGGCCAGGCTGTGGTCTTTTGATCGGACGTACCCGCTGAGAATATATGCAGGACACCTGGCAGATGTGGACTGTGTCAAATTCCACCCCAACTCAAACTACTTAGCTACAGGTTCCACTGACAAAACCTTTCGGCTCTGGAGTGCCCAGCAGGGGAACTCGGTGCGGCTCTTTACAGGGCACCGAGGCCCTGTGCTCTCCCTCTCCTTTTCTCCCAATGGTAAGTACTTGGCATCTGCTGGTGAGGACCAGCGGTTAAAGTTGTGGGACTTGGCCTCTGGGACGCTTTTTAAAGAACTGAGAGGCCACACGGACAGCATCACCAGTCTGGCCTTTAGCCCGGATAGCGGTCTGATTGCTTCTGCCTCCATGGACAACTCTGTACGAGTCTGGGACATCAGAAGCATGTGCTGCAACACACCTGCTGATGGTTCTTCCGGGGAGCTTGTGGGCGTGTATACTGGGCAGATGAGCAACGTTCTGAGTGTACAGTTCATGGCTTGCAACCTCCTCCTGGTGACTGGAATCACACAAGAGAATCAAGAACATTAAGTTTTATCCAGGTGGCAGACTGGGTGGGGCTGGAAGATGGGTCACAGTCCAGGACTTGCTAAAACTGAATCAGTGATTGCAAAGAAGCCCTCCCCTACCCCACATGCACTCAACACAGCCTTGGTGCACAAGACTCCAGTTGAGCTGGGATGTTCCCAGGCTTGAGTCCGCCTGCTTCACACAGGCACCTTGCTTCTGCGTCTGTCTCTTCCCAGTGGGTGTACTGGACCAGCTGCAAAACTCTCCCTATAGCAGCTGTAGACAGTCTCTCCTGTGGGAAGGGCTGATACTGGCAGTCTTTCCTTTTCCATAATGATAAAACCAGGATTTTTATTAATATAATGGATAATTTTATTATTGAGAAGAGGAAACCTAGCACTGGCAACAAGTGACTTCTGCACTGGCTGTAATACTTGGAATTGTGAGGTTCAGGGAATTTAGACTTTGGTGGCCCAGTGTATCAGGAGAAAGGGGCACCATACCCTGTGCTTCTGTGGGCAGGCAGGTAACTACTGAGCGTGGGCTCCTACAGTGACGGTGGCAAAGGTGGTCCTTCCGTTGGCAGCACTTGTACCCTGGGGAGAAGCACTGTGGTGGGCAGAGGGTGGACGTCAGCATTAAGCCAGTTACCCAGGGTTCTATCCTTACACCAACAACAAAATTATGATAAAGAAGAATTCTGAATAAGTCACAAGATAGACTTAAGAAATGCTGGATTTAGAGAACTTTATTGTGGCTTGTTTTTTTTTTTTTTTCCTCCCTCAATGACCTGCTTCCACCTCACTGCAGTGTCGGTAGTGAACAGGGGATGAATCATGAGTGCACACTCACAAGTATCAACCATGCTCTAAGGACAAAGCAAGTTCTGATGTCTGCTAAAGGATTAAATATTTCTGTTTTCTGCAGAGTTATTTTGTATTTTGTTTTCTATTAAAATGTATTTAGTTTCAAAAAAAAATCTCTATCAGTGTCTTGAGGTATGATTTTAGGTCTGCATCTTCTTTTTCTGGAGTGTTTGGCATTCCAGTGTTTGCTATTATGGGAGAGCTGGGTACAGGTGTTGCCAGGTTGTCTTGGTTTCCTTGGGATATACTCTTTCGCTTTCCTCTTGCCATCTTGTTGTCAGTGATATGTTCTTGCCTTTCCCTTGTATCTGGTCTGTGTCCCTGGATCTCCACTGATCCAGGTGGCCGATGGTCTGAGCCCTGTTCTGAGCCCCAAAGCCGCCAGGTGGGAACAGAGGTCCCAGTACTGGGTTCCTGGTCCCTGGATCAGGCAGGGCAGGGGCGTGCTTTCTGTGTGCACTTGGCAGAGATCTCTCTGCTCCCTGGCTGCCCAGATCCCCTACTCACCAGTCTTTAAACCTTTGGGAACTAATTGTGTCATTCTCATTCAGACTTTCTGTAGTTCAAAAGTCTCATGATTAGCATGACTATAACCCAGTTCACACCTTCTGTTTTAAACTCTAAGGCTAGCACCAGGCCCGGATCTACTAAGGTCAGCCATCCCACCATTTAAACCTCTGGTAGGAAGACAATTTTAAGACTCTCTGACACATATCACAGCTAATTTATCAAAATGCCTAAGACTCAGCTTTCATATCTTATCAAAACTACCCCCCTCCCGAGTAACTGTGAGCCTAGCAGCAAAGGTCACCCTTCAGGGTGGGGCAGTTACCCAGAGTGTCGAGGCTGCATGCCTGAGTAAGAAGGCATCTCATGGGAACCAGACTGCTGCCCCAGTGGGTGACAGTGAAACCGACTTTCCTGGCATCCCAGCAGAACCAGAACTTCAAAAAATGATTTAAGCAGATCATTGGTTTGACTCAGTTACCTGCTCTGTCACACACGTTGATCCCAATTCCCTCCTCGGTAACCTCCTCTATAAAAACACCAAGTTCCCACTAGTCCCTTGAAGACAGGCCTGAGGCCACCGAGTGCTTTTATCGTTCCCAGTGCAGCCACATTGATTAACTCTTGCTGTTCTTTACTGCTCATTCCTTTGTAGAGCTCGCTGCATCAGGTGACCCGCTGAGATGCATAGCGCTGTGGGTTCTGTCCTAAAACCCATGGTGTGCATGAGTTGGCACACAGTCCATCTTCCTGGACCCTCTCCATCTTCCTTTGACCTGTCCCTTCCTATTAAAAGGAAACAGACGCATCCCTTTTAACAGAAGTGAGCAAGTTCAGCAGGGCTTTCCTAACTCCATCTTCCCCCCGGGCTTTTTTAGTTTACTCTCTGGAAGCCATAGGCTGGCCAGGTCAGATCAGGACATTCGGGTCTCCTCCCCTAAGTAACTCTGTCTCAGACACTGATTTCCCTCAGGTGCCCATTCAGACAGAGCCAGCAATCTTTTCTTCTCAAGGGAGCCATCTTTCATATTTTATTTATTTCTGATGACTCTATTATTGTTTTATATATTATTCTCTTTCTATCCATCTTCTATCTATCCATCTATTCACTATCTATCTATCTGTCTGTCTATCTATCATGTACCCATCTATCTATTATCTATTTTTCTATTTATACAGTAGCAGTAAGGTTCATTAAGGATTAACTGTTCCCTTCTGATCAAGAGAATAAGATCTGGGTGGCCTGAGTGAAGATATAAAATTCCAATTGTGCAGGGCAACCACCCAGCTAAAGGACCGCCCTCAAGAAGATCTACTGTAAACCAGGATAGGCAAACAAGGAATAATTATGACCTCGGTGATGTAATATACTCTTCTTTCCCATAATCCCACCTCTCTCAGCAGCCAGCTATGAAGTCACAGACACGCAGCTTTGAAAGTCAGCCTGCTTTTCTAAATCACTCAGGAAATATGGTACTTCCTTGTCCTTTCTCTCTCTTTTCTAATCATGTTTTCCCTAATACTTTCCCTCGCTCTAATTAAACACTCCTCCCTGCCATGTGGCTGCTCCTCCAGCATGTGCCATGTGTCCCCCATGTCAGCTTAACTCAAATGGCTTTGGTTCTTTCTCTTCCTTATCTCTCTCCTTCAGGAAGATCCCAAGATCTCTGGCTTGCTTGCTCTGGGGTTTTTGTTTAAAATGATAGTAATATTCTCCCCAGTTTTCTTCTGAGTCTCTTCTTAAATTATGTTATTAACCACGAAGGAATCCCAATTTCATGAATAACATGTGGGAATTCTCCCAGAGTCTCTCAATTTTCCACTAACACTGTCAGCTACATATTATCTGTATCTGTATCTATGTGTATGTATGCATCTATCTGTTCATCTGCATTCATATCTGTTTCTTCACTCTCCATCTGTCTATCCCTAGTGAGGAAGGTAAATGATGGTAGAAGGGTTTTCTTGTTCATTTTTAACCCCACACCTATAGCTGACCTGCTAACAAATGACGATTCATTGTTCTTCTCCGCTTTCACAACTTCTGTACCTGTCTCCATGCACGTTTATGCTTAATGTCTACAAACGGCCTCAGGGCTCAAGCATTAGAGACTGTTGTCCAACAGTAAAATGTATCAAGATGAACATCTATGCTCCAAATACAAGGGCACCACATTCATAAAAAAAAAAAAAAAAAAAAAAAAAAACCTTACTAAAGCTCAAAGTGTATATTTCACCAAAGATGATGATGATGATGATGATGATGATGATGATGATGATGATGATGATAACAATAATAATAATAATAATAATAATAATAATAATAATAATAATAATAATAATAATAGACTTCAACACCCCACTCTCATCAATGGACAGATCAAGAAAGCAGAAACTAAACAGAGACACAATGAAACTAACAGAAGTTATGAACCAAATAAATTTAACAAACATCTACAGAATATTTCATCCTAAAACAAAGCAATATGCCTTCTTCTCAGCACCTCAGGGTACCTTCTCCAAAATTGATCATAGTCAGTCACAAAAGAGGTCTCAACAGATACAAGAACATGGAAATAATCCCATGCATCCTATCAGATCACCATAAACTAAGGCTGGTTTTCAATAACAACAAAAACAACAAAAGCCCACATACACATGGAAGCTAAACAATGCTCTACTCAATGATAGCATGGTCAAAAAAGAAAAATATCAAAGACTTTTTAGATTTTTAACAAAAATGAATGCACAACATACCCAAACTTATGGGACATAATGAAAGCAGTTCTAAGAGGAAAACTCATAGCTCTGAGTGCCAAAAAAAAGGAAAGAAAAGAAAAAAGAAAAAAAAACTGAAGAGAGCATACAAAACAACTTGACAGCACAGTTGAAAGCTCTAGAACAAAAAGAAGCAGATACACCCAAGAGACATCTTTAGATGTTGAGAAACTATTTGACAAAATTCAACACTCCTTCATGTTAAAAGTCTTGGAAAGATCAGGAATTCAAGGCTTATACTTAAACATAGTATAAGCAATATACAGCAAAACAGTAGCCAACATCAAACTAAATGGTGAGAAACTTAAAGCAATCCCACTAAAATCAGGTACTACGCAAGGCTGCCCACTCTCTCCCTACCTATTCAATAGTACTGCAAGTCCTAGCCAAAGCAATCAGACTGCAAAAAGAAGTCAAAAAGATACAATTTGGAAAGAAAGATATCAAAATATCACTATTTGCAAATGATATAGTATACTTAAGTGACCCCCAAAACTCCACCAGAGAACTTCTACATCTGATAAACAGCTTCAGCAAAGTGGGAAGATATAAAATTAAGTTGAAAAATCAATAGCCTTCCTGTACTCAAAGGACAAACATGCTGAGAAAAAAATTAGAGAATCAACACTCTTCACAATTGTCACAAAGAATATGAAATACCTTGGGGTAAACAAGCAAGTGAAAGATCTGTATGACAAGAACTTCAAGTCTCTGAAGAAGGAAATTGAAGAAAACCTCAGAAGGTGGAAAGATCTCCCATGCTTATGAATTGGAAGGATGAGCATTGTAAAAATGGCCATCTTGTCTAAAGCAATATACAGTTTCAATGCAATCTCCATCAAAATTCCAACTCGATTCTTCATAGAGTTAGAAAGATCAATTTGCAAATTTATTTGGAATAATAAAAACCCCAGGATAGCAAAAACTATATTTAACAATGGAAAAATTTCTGGGGTAATCATTACTAACCTCAAGCTGTATTACAGATCAATTGTGATAAAAATTGCATGGTATTGGTACAGAGACAGGCAGGTAGATCAATGGAATAGAATAAAATACCCAGAAAGAACCCGCACACTTATGGTCATTTGATGTTTGACAAAGGAGCTAAAAACATTCAATAGAAGAAGGACAGCCTCTTCAACAAATGGTGCTGGTTCAACTGGGCAGGGAGCATGCAGAAGAATGCAAATCAATTCTTATCTCCTTGTACAAAGCTCAAGTCCAAGTGGATCAAAGTCCTCTACATCAAACCAGGTACACTGAAACTAATAGAAGAGAAAGTGAGGAAGAGCTTAGAATATATAGGCACAGGGGAAAATTTCCTGAACAGAACACCAATGGCTTATGCTTTAAGAACAAAAATCAACAAATGGGACATCATGAAACTGCAAAGCTTCTATAAGGCTAAGGACACTGTCAAAAGGACAAAATGACAACCAAGAGATTGGGGAAAGGCCTTTACATCTGATAGAGGGCTAGTATCCAATAAATATGAAGAACTCAAAAGAATCAAATAATCCTATTAAAAACGGGGTACAGAGCTAAATAAAAAATTCCCAACTGAGCAATATTGAATGGCTGAGAAGCACCTAAAAAAAATGCTCAACATCCCTAGACATCAAGGAAATGTAAATCAAAACAACCTTGAGATTCCACCTCACACCACTCAGAATGGCTAAAATCAAAAATTCAGGTGACAGAAGATGCTGGTGAGGATGTGGATAAAGAGGAACACTCCTCCACTGTTGGTGGGATTGTAAGCTGGTACAACCACTCTGGAAATCAGTATGGCAGTTCCTTAGAAAATTGGACATAATATACCTGAGGACCTAGCTATACCACTACTGGGCATATACCCAAAAGAAACTCCAACATCTAACAAGGACTCCTGTGTTTCATCATGTTCATAGCAGCCTTATTTATAATAGCCTGGAGCTGGAAAAACCCAGATGTCCTTCAACAGAGGAATGGATACAGAGACTGTGGTACATTTACACCATTGAGTACTACTCAGTTATTAAAAACAATCACTTCATGAAATTTTTAGGCAATGGAATGAACTTGAAGCTATCATCCTGAGTGAGGTAACTCAGTCACAAAAGAACACTCCTGGTATATACTCTCTGATAAGCAGATACTACCCCAAAAAGCTCAGAATACCCAAGAAACAATTCACAGAAATTATGAAGCTCAAAGTGAATGAAGGCCAGAAGGTGGATGCCTCAGTCCTTTTTAGAAAGGAGAACAAAACGCTCATGGGAGGAAATAATGGGACAAATAGAGGAGCAGGGTTTGGAGAAAAGGTCATCCAAAGACTGCCTCACCTGGGAATCTATCTCATATGCAGCCACTAAACCCAAGCACTATTGCAGATGCTAAGTAGTGCTTACTGACAGGATCCAGATATGGATGCCTCCTCATAGGTATGGATACCTGCCAGAGCCATACTGATACAGAGGAGGATGCTTGCAGCTAACCATCAGACTGAACATGAGGACCCCAATGAAGGAGCTACAGAAAGGACTGAAGGAGCTGAAAGGGTCTATAACACCATGGGGAAAACAAAATTTTTAACTAACCAAACCCACCACAGCTTCTAGGAACTAAAACACCAACTAATGAGTTCGAATAGAGAGACCCGTGGCTCCAGGTGCATATGCAGCAAAGGATAACATTCTTTGGCATTAATGTGAGAAGAGACCTTTGATCCAGCAAAGGCTCATTTTCCCAGTGTAGGGGAATGCCAAGGTGCTGAGGTGGGAGAGCGAGGTTGGGAGAGGGAGCATCTTCATAGAAGCAATGGGTGGGGGAGGGGGAGGGGATTGGCGAAAAGGGAATAACATCTGAAATGTAAATACAGAGAATATCCAATAAAATAAAAGAAAAAATAATGTCTTTCTTTCACAAAATATTTAAGGCAGCCCAGCAAATGACACACAACATTAAAGGTGTCACAGAACCAGGGTAAGTGGGGGAAATGAGAGTGATGGAGAGGGATACATAGACTACTAGCCATAAGTGTCATATGACTATTACCACTTTATCTCATTCTATTGTTACTTTTTATTTTAGTGCTGAGGCTTCGCATATACTGGCAACTGCCCTGTGTCTGCACTGTAACCACTGCCCTCCTTTTATTTATTTTTTTACTTTGAGATAGGGTCTTGCCACTGTGCCTAGGCTGACCCTGGACTCACTCCACTAAACAGTGAAGCCCTGACTTCGCCATCCTCCCCTCTCTGCCCCTAGATTGTTCAGATTACTGCCCTGTGCCAGGAAGCCTGGCTTTGACTTTACTTACAAAGAGGTGAACCCTGTGTTCTTTAAACAATACTTATTGTAGAGAAGAGGTCTGCAGCTCATTGTGGAGCTACAAATTATGTTACAAGTACTCTGAGTCACTAAAAAAAAAAAAGAAAGAAAGAAAGCAATCCTTTGGCTGAATGCAAAATTGACACAATGTTAGCATACGCAACACAGGGAAAATTTAGGAGTTGCAGCTAGAAGGCTTTCTCATTCAGCAGCACATAACCCAGAGCAAGTTTCTGATTAATATTACTGGTGCATTTTATGGCTATTAATAGCTATCTTAATAAGAGTGTGATGCCAACAATGAAAACAGTAGCATTCATAGCATTAAGTCCTTAAATGCATCCCTTTAAGTGTTCCATGTTTGAAAACATCACATTTCTTCAATTATCCTCATTAGTTTGCTCACTTTGTAGCTAAGAAAACAGACACAGAGTAGTTAAGTATCTTGCTGGAGAATTCACTCAACAGCTAAGTGGCAGATCTAGGACCCCTGTCAATGTTTAGGATACTCACAACTTCACGGAGCCACCTTCGTGATGAATCTAACTGTAAGAGGATGGATAATGAAAATTTCAGATATAACTCAGTTGATGGAGTGTTTGTCTGGTACTCATGATAATCTGGATTTAATCCCCAGGTTTCCACCGAGTAAGGAGAGGTGGTGTATGTCTGTAATCCCAGCAGGAGGCAGGTATATGCAGAAGTATGCAAGCGTTTAAGACCAGGTATAGCCATATAGCAAAGTCAAAGCCAGCTTGGGAGCTGCAGGAGAACTTCTTTTAAAAGAGAAAAGGGGGCCTCCTGAGACAATCTGAGAATTTAGAGATCTTGCCACCGCAGCCTGAGCCTCAGAAACCATGTAGAAAGCCAAATGTGGTGGCATGCACCTGTGACCTCATCACTCCTGTGGTGGAATGGGGAGCAGAGACAGGAGAATTGCCTGGAAAGTCCAGAGGTCAGCTAGCCAAGGGTTCACAGCAGGGCTAAAACAACCAGAGAGAACCGGCTTCAATAATGTAGGAGAGAACCAACTCCCAATATTTTTCTTCTGGCCTCCAAATTCAACTCACACCCCTACCTCCTCACACAAACAATAAATAATACGCAGATTAGAGGAGAGAGAGAAGGTTTTATTTGTGTTATGAAATTTTATTTTATAAAATTTACTTCGTGAAATTTTGTTTTATGAACTTTATTTTATTTGAAAAAAAAAAAAAAAACAGAAGAAGTGGTGTATCATTATTTACTTGGTCATTCACTACTCCACAGAATAAGAGCCAAGGGAGAAAGGCAAAATAAAATCTGTTTTAAAGTAAGCTGCTAAGATCACTCCCACAGAGAGAGACTCAGATTGGAGGGTCTACGTTTATTTGTTGGGGCTGGTTAGATCTGTTCCGAGCAACAGGATGAGATGGAGAGCACATACCAGTGTGGGCTGTCACACTGACGAGATAGCGCATATCCCTTAGGGCACGCCCTGTAATGCCTGTAATACCTGCACAGTACCTGTGAGAGTCTTCTGTGGAGATTTGCCCGTATTTTTCCCATGTGGGGCACAGCAGATCCGTATCGATCGTGCTAAACAACTGTAGAGATTATGATGTGAATGAGTGAGGAGTGTTCGTGTCAGAACCCCGAGGATCACACTGCTAACCAGCTTCTATGTGCCTCTTTTAAACTCCACAACACGGAGCACCGTGCCCTCCGCTCCATCACAACAGCAGACTGATGCCTTTTAGGAAAATGAAGCCACATCACTCACCATTCTCCCAACAGACAGGTTATACAAACTACGCGTTAAGGCCTCTCACTTACTTTTCAACTTTCCTTTTTCTAATACTTTATTCAGAATATCTGTGTGTGGGATATAAAAATCATCATTAAACATTCATGATTCCTCCGTTTTACCCTGTAATTAAAAATAGTTTTTAAAAAGCAAGTGATATTTGGTATGAGATTTTATAAATTATACTCTTTTTTTATAGTGTACTTCTTTAACCTCTGTTTTTCCTAACAGAAATGAGGTTCATGATGTATACAGTGCACTGAATGGTATAAAATGGCAAAATGGGATAAGGAGGAAAAAAAGACAAAGCTTTGGCAAATGTTGACACTGTTGCCTCCGTTGAGTATAGCATTTAGCCCTTCCTGTAATTATGGCAAAAATGAAAATGTGATTAGTTATATAACTTATTTACTTGTCTCCATAGCAACCTAGCTTTCTCTATCTCTAGCACTAAAGTTATTGCGCCATGTTGAAATTAACTTTCTTAGAATGTGTCTCTCACTTAATTGGGTTGCTTGAGGTTAGAGACTCAACACACCACATAATCTCATGGGAGGGCCTCCTCCATAACCCATCCCATACAGTATTCATTGGACAGAAAGAGAGAAAAGCCCAAGTCTGCACAAGAGATGCATAATTTTTATTATTAAATCAAAGGGGAATTTTGTTGTTTTCTTTTTTCTCCTGGGTCCCCAGGATGATGCATGAGACAGTGTCCTAAACAGCTTTATTGGAAGTGCATCAGTGAAACCCCAATGTCTGTTTCCATGGTGATGTCTAATATGATTTTGAGCTATAACATCAGTGCCCCCGTAGGAAAGTAGTTGGATGCTTCTTATTCGGGCTTCTGGTCCTATCTGTTAATCTGTAACTGAAGCAAGGGTTAGAGTGATGTGGATTTGCCACGGTTTTCCCTGGACCCCAAGGATCTTGGAGGGTCACGGAATTCACTAAGCAGCCAGAAAAAAAATGGGAGGGAATTTCCTGATCAGATCACAAACCACTTTTGAACCAGAATAAGTGTTTTTGTATGCAACGTGTGTGTCATTTCTTCACAAAGTGATCTAGAAAACAATTTCGTGGCCAAAGAAACTAACAAACCCAACTGAAAACCATGGACTTAGAGAAAGGGATGAATACTGCAGTACCTTGGGTGTGAGATGTCAGAACCCAGCTGGCCTGTGGACTGACCTGGAGTTCTGCTTGGAGCATGAATACCAAGACGATTCTTCAGAAATTCTGGCTCTGTGTAAGATAAAGCACGGGCCTCTAGGCTGAAGCCAAGAGTTCTTCAAGCTATGTGGTTGCTCACACACTGTCTGTCTCTAACCTACAGGGGCATTACCACCACAGTTCTGTGCATGGTTCTGTGGCAAGAGTGTGATTTCCTTTAGTAGTGTCTTCTTGATGCATCAAAAGTGGGATGTGGGATACCGCTTCTTAATATTAAAGTCTTTTTGAATAATAGTCATGGTCTGGGTTTATGGTTGGGGTAAACTCACATGACTACAAGTGAACAGAGTCCAGGAGTATTAGATCCTTTGAAGCTGCAGTTACACATACTTGTGAATCACCAGACATGAGTGCTGGGAACCAAACTCTAGTAACCTTTGAGAGCAGGAAGTTCTCTTAACCACTGAGTCCTCAGTTTGGCTCTAGGCTACTCTTTCTTTTATTTTTTCTTCTTTCCTTTTTTTTTTTTTTTTTTTTTAATTTAAAGACAGAGTTTCTCTTTGTTGCCCCTGAAACTACATATGTCCCAGAACTGGAACTAGCTCTGTAGACCAGGCTGCCCTCAAACTCAGAGATCTGCCTGCCTCTGCCTGAGATTAAAGGTGTGTGTCACCATGCCCAGCAACCTGCATGTGACTCTTAAAAGAGAACATCAGGTTTTACTCAGATAGAGGCAAATTTCTGTAAGTCATGTGACATGCTTCTTGTGGTAGTTTGAATAAGAATGCTCCAAGCTGTAGCATTTAAACAATTGGTCCCTGGTTGGGGACATTGTGAGTTTGCATTGTTGGAGGAAGTACGCCACAGCAGATGCACCATTCCGTTTGCTCTCTTTGCTTCCTGCTTATAGTTTAAGGTGGAGTTTGGTGCTCCAGCCAGCATGCCTGCTACCACGCTTCCCTACGCCAGCACTTCTTGACCCCTTCGATAACTATCTCCAAAAATATTTACATTACAATCCATAACAGTAGCAAGATCACAGTTATAAAGCAGCGACAAAATAATTTTATGGTTGGGAGAGGGTCACCACAACAGGAGGAGCTGTATTAAAAGGCCACAGCCTTAGGAAGGTTGTGAACAACTGCTCTAAAACCTTACGCCCAAATAAACACTGCCTTCTATAAGTCGCCTTTGCTATGGTGCTTTATCCACGCAATAGACAGGGAACCGATACACTTCTCACTTGGTTTTCAACTCTTTTTTGTTTCGCTTTTTAATCTTCTACTCGTTTGAACCATATTTACAGGATATAATGGTATCACAACTCATGATCCTGTCAACTGGTAAGTTGTGGCCAGGAAAGTGAGTTCTGTTTGGGGTCCTGTGGTCGTTGTTTTGGTTGCTGGTGTTTGTTTTCCCCTCTACATACTCTCGAAGTTGTTTGCTTGTGTCATACAGAACTGAATCAGAATGTTACTTGGTATTCACTTAGCCTGGCAATAAAATATAATGCACAAATGAGAGATTAAAAAAAATAGTGAAATCGCACTAAAATTAAAATCTTTATTTAGAATGTAAGTTGTGTCAGCCTGAGAGTATAAAGTGTCTCTGATACCTCTGAGCAAATCAGAGACATAGGCCATAAGTAGAACATTTTAGCATCATACTCGGGTGAGATGTATGATGGATAATAATATATCTACTAGTCCAACCCAGGGACTGTTGGCTACATTAAGATCCCACATCCCATTGAGTTGGCATTATCACAGCTGAGAGGCTCTGTTGGAGCAAATAGTCGTTGTTTCATGCACAAAATTGGAAACTTAACAGTGTGTTTCTCTGGCCCATAGGAAACTACATGACAGCTTATGTCCTATACTGAACTACCACAGAGATAGGGTCAATTTGATGGCACCATTTTATTATCAATGATGATGGCTTACACGTGTTGTTCTCTTAGCTGCAGTAGACAATGCTCTAAATTAAGTTTTACATATGCTCTATCTATAATTCTGAGTAAGACCTTCTGACAGTTATACTGTTGTGTTCCCAACTAAATAACAGGGAAACAGACCAGGTGTGACTCTCAGCACCCACAAGTGGGTTCACAGATACCTGTAACTCCAGTTCCAGGAATCTAACCCCATAGGCTCGATTGCTCTCCCTCCCCCATCACCCTTCCTCCCTCTCTTCTCTCTCTTTCCCTCTATCTCCTCTCTTTCTCCCCCCACCCTCACACACACACACACACACCTACCTACAAGCAAGCAACTATTTTTTACCAAAAACATACTACCTAAACAAACTAAAATCCATTCTTATAATGGAGATGATAAACCCTGACATAGTTATTATAGAACAATTTGAAAAATAGAGCATATTGATTTAATATTAGAAATAAGAGGTGCTAAGCATTTGGTGAGTTTGAAGTCGTTGCGTTTTATAAATGCAAAGAGCTGTTACCAGTAAAGAGTTGTTCATTTATGTTATTACTGGAGTATCCTAAAGGAGGTATAAAGCAGGGTGGAGCAGTGGTAGCTGCTTCTTCATGACAACCCATACGTATTCTGTAGATGATCACTGTATCCTAAAGAAGGAGATAGTTACTATATATATAATATTTGTTAACTGTCTTCTATAGATCTTATTGGTTGGAGAGGGATCCTGGTACAGGATAAAATCCAGAATGGAACAGAAAGGCTGGGAGTACTTTTTAATCACACTTAGAGTGTGGGGGAGAAGGACATAGCCTGTCTGGAAGACTTGCACTGGGAACAGGGTGTAAAAGCCAGGCTACAGGAAAAGGCTCTAAAACATCAACAGTGGGGAAGACCCTCTGTTCTTCAGTGATATGACTAGCTTGTGTGAATAATTTCACTCTGTGGGGAACAGAAACCTACAACTGCCTGGTGGGTGAGCATCTAGAGACCCTAATACTTACAGGCAGACTTGGAAGAGGAACTTGTGACTAGGCAATCTAAAGCCCTCCCAGCTTTGCCATAAACCAAGGAAGTGCAAGGTATCAAGTCTTTGTTTTGGACCTGGTGTAATGGGTTGATATAAAACATCATCAAAAGCTAAATATCGCATCTCATTCGAGGCCAGTGAAAGTCAGTTACAGTGTGGCCCTTGGTTGGGCCAGGAGCAATTGTTTCTCAGGTCACTGGTAAAGTGATCTTCAATAAAAATAGGCCGCCACGGTTCTTTCTCTTTCTGTGAAGCTGGTGGTGTCTGGGTCATGCAGAACTTGAAGAAATATCTGTCCTTTGCTTTAATTGCTATGACATCCTTTTGTCCTCATAGAAAACCCAACGGGACAAGCAGGACTTCAATATTCTGTAGTCATGAAGTTCAGATGTCAATCTTATCTCAGCAAAACAGACAGAATGGGAAACAATCCCCTGCTCTCTTCTGAGCCTCCTTTGATATGCTGGCATCTCTCAGCCAGTTGATTCAAATGTTCAGGTTGACTTAGCTTTAATCAGATAATTGTCCTTTTCCTCAGAGAACAGGCCTATCCTTATGCTTAGCAAAACCTGCACTTCCTCAGAATGACTGAATTCAGTTTATGTGCAATGGTGGACAGATATTAGGCATTAAAGACACAGATCTGGATTCTTATGTCAGAGTGGCGGGTAGCTATGAGAAGCAAGTTCCTTGATTTCTCTGGTGGTGAGAGCCTTCGTTTGCTAAAGTAATCAGATTCTGCCTCTGAATGCTTAAAAGTCTGAATCTCAGGCATCCTTAAAAATAGATAAATATAAAAAGATGGATACTTTTGTATGTACATATACAAAAGTAGAAAAGTCTTTCTTCCAGGTGTGAGGTTTATTACAATTGTAAGCCTGGTTCATTCCTCTGTCCTCTTCCGGTAAGATGTGGCTTTCATCTTGATGTTCTTGCACCCTTGGCTTTTCTTTTGTAATTATCTTCGCCTTCTCTCTATTGAAAAGGAAGAATGAGGGAGGGGAATAATAGAGGAGGGAGATATGGGAGGAATGGGGAGGGCAGAGGGGAATGAAATAGGGATTCGAGTGGGGAGGAAGGGGAGGGAGGAAAATACATCCTCTTGTCTTTGGCTCGTGTTTCTAATGTTAGTTTCACTGAATCCCATTGCTGGTCACAGGAGATCGGGTTGGGTGGGCTGTAATAAAATTGTATAGGGGATTCATGGATTATGAATTAGATACCATTTAGACTAATGTCATAAGAGAGATTTCCAGTTTGCATAAATCTATTGGCATTGGCAGTGATTGTGAGGAATCAGTCAACTTTCTTTCTGAGCCTTTTGTTGTTCCCGAACAATTCACTAAATAGGTCCACCTGCTGGTACCAAGTCTACCAATTTTGTCTTTGATCACTGGAGACTGTTGTTGCTTTATCCTAGGTGAGTATCTAGGGCTTGTGCTTTTAAAAGTAACCATGTTTTTGTTGTTCTTGTGTTAGGGTCCAAGAACTGCTGAAGGAAGACTCAAATAGTATGCAAAAGCAAAGAGTATTTACTCAGCTAAATTTCCTGCATGCAGGGGTCTCCCCATTTGGGAACAGAGACCTCTAGTGAACTCGCAGGCCCAGCTTTTATGCCAGTTAGGGGAATTCCCGGGAGGGATGAGTGCCCTTTTACCTCGATTGGTCAGCTCTGTGTCTAGGGGTCTACTGATTCTACCATTGGTTAGGTTCTGGAGACTTCCCAGGGTGGGTCACTTATTCATTCTAGCTACCAATCTTATTTCAAGCCAGATGACAAGGTATCCTCAGATTGGCTGCCTGCAGCTGTGTTTGGCTGACCACAGGTCCCTGGATCCGGGTCCTCATTTCTAGGAAACAGAAACGTAGGCCTAGTCTCCCAAACTGCCAGTTTCCAGCCTGCTCTGGCTAACCCAGACCTCTCCTTCTTTTGTTCTGTCTGAAGACCAGGCCTTTCTGTGGATTGCACGTTGGTCTGGATGCTTGTGTCTGAAGCCTCTGGAGTGCTGGGATTATATGTGTGAGCCATCATGCCTAGCTTAATTACTAATTACTAATCAATTACTAATCTTTTTCTCCTTCAGTCTAAGAGTAAGGTCACAGACAGAACACTTTAGGCATAATTACATGGGAAAAAAAATCCTTAAGGGACCATCCTTAATATGTTTTTGAGATTTAATTATGTGTTGATTTAATATTAGCCTACTGTTATCACTGTGAGATTATCAATTGGATGTCTTTAATTTGATAAGGCTTATTGAGGCTAGCTTTTAATCATTTTAAAACAATGAATGATTTAAGAAAATGATGCGGTGAAATAATACTGTCATCAATAGAAAAATCCATCCTCGACTTCTAATTTATTACGAGATCTTTCTTTAAAGTTTAAAATAGAATGAAAAGAACTAAATATTAATATTTAAGGGCAACCAAAAGTTTAGAAATGTAGATCATTCTTCTAACTGGATAACTTCCCGTGCCGAGACGAATGCCTAAGTAGGTTGCATTCCTCTACGCGTCCAGACTTCAAAAGGAGATCATGGTCCAGTTGCATCGACAGAGTTAAATTCATTGATTTTTAAGCATAATTTTTTACTGATTTTTTTGTTGTGATTTGCACATCACGTACTCCAATACCACTCATTTCCCTAACCTCCAATATCTGCCCTCTGCCCTTTTCACCCTTCCAAAAAAATAAAATAAAATAAAATAATTAAATAAAGACAAATAAATAACCATCCCGCCAACCCCTTCGCAGGGGCCTGCTCCTCTATCAGCCACGGCCTTCTCTGCACCTGCCAGGGCTGTTGCATCTTCGGGTCCCCTGCACGTGTACCGTTCAGCTCCTCCATCTTTCCTGCCTCTCCATCACCTGTTTGTTGTGGCATTGGACGCTGCCATGTGTCCGTGCAGTATATGCTTTTACCCAAAGAGCTTTATTTGCAAAGGTTCATTGCAATGAGACGTTGGTACGGTTCAAGGCCACTGGCTTCTGCTACATTCATACTGAACCCTCACCGAGGATTGCTGTTGCCTTGAGTGGTGGAGATGCTGAAGCTTTGGTTGTGAGAGACTGGTCCCTGCATTCCCTCTGGCAGCTCATAGGCAGGGTCGATGTTGGGATGTAGCAGCTCAAAGCTCTGGATCTGGACCTGAACAGAAGTTGAGCTAGTCAGCTCGCCAGCTCTCCCTCACTCCTGCCAGCAGCCACTACAGCCAGCTCTCTCACACCGCCCAGGCAAGAGGGCGGGACCAGCTCTTCCAGGCCCACAGCACCCTTCTCCAAAGCAGCAGCAGGAGACGGGGGCTCAGCATTGTCCATGGCCATCCGCACCAGCATAGTGCAGTGCAGGCCTTTCACTTCAGACTGGTCCTCGCCACCATCATGTCCCCTCTCTTCATAACACGCAAAGAGCTCCACTTCCTTTTCCCTCCCATCTCTCCACCACATACTTGTTCATCACAGAGGCACCCACCGGAGCTATGGCCTGAGTCCCTGGTTGATTCTTTTCACTTGCTGTCCATCATCAGATTGGCAGTCGGAATAAGGGCACTTGTGTTTGTGAAGTGAGCACTGAGCCGTCTCTGAGGCTCTGCAGTTTTGCTGCTGGTCTGCATTCTTGCCTCAGGAAACCCCTATAGCTCCCTGCATTCTGCTTCCAGAGGCTTCTCACTGCAGAACCTAACACCACCATCACCAGGTACCACCAGCTCCGTGGTACCCAGTGGGAGCCTGGCAGCTGAACATAGGGCATGAATTCTTCCATTATCATCATCATCATTATTGTTATTATTATTTGCTTTTGAAAATGCTGTTTGACTTATCTGGAGTTCTAGATTTCTCTCAAGAAATGAGAACAACACACACACACACACACACACACACACACACACACGGATACACCGCATTTTGTATATAATGAATAAGCCAAAATAGTGTCTAGCATCTTTTCAGGGTTCTACATATGACAGTTACGATGACTTTATCTTAGAAATTCTGACTGCAATGCTCCTATGCATGGAAAGCTGGACCTAATTACCTGGTATTATGAGCATGAGCCTAACCTGCTGTGATACAATAACCAAGGCATAAACTCCAGCAGACTTCCTCACCATCCTGCCGGACTGCCTGACTTACTACAAAGTCCCTAAGCACCTGGGAAGCATGGAAAGCCAAGACCGAGGTTAGGGATTCATAAGTTAGCCTGGTTCTGATAAAAATACTCGAATGGAATTTACAATGAGTAGAAAAATAACACACACAATGCTTGCTTCCTTGGTCTACAACGTTTTTGTTACAATTGAGCCAACTATGCTGTTAATAATAAACTAGGTTTCTTTTTCTTTCTTTCTTTTTAATTGAATATTCTCTGTACTTAGATTTCAGATGTTATCCCCTTTCCTCCAATCCCATCCCCTCCTCCTATTACCTCCACAAAGGTGCTCCCTCTCCCAACCACCCTCTCCCCTCTCAATGCCTTGGCATTCCCCTACACTGGGAAAACAAGTCTTCACTGGACCAAAGGTCCCTCCTCCCACTGAAGCCAGAAAATGCTATCCTCTGCTGCATATGCACCTGGAGCCATGGGTTTCTCCATTCGAACTCATCCAACTCAATTCTTCATAGAGTTAAAAAGATCAATTTGCAAATTCATTTGGAATAATAAAAAACCCAGGATAGCAAAAGCTATTCTCCACAATAAAAAAAAAAAAATCCAGGGAAATCACCATCCCTAACCTCAAGCTGATTTACAGATCAATTGTGACAAAAACTGCATGATATTGGTACAGATACAGGCAGATATATCAGTGAAATAGAATCGAAGACCCAGAAATAAACCCATACACCTATGGTCACTTGATCTTTGACAAAGAAGCTAAAAACATTCAATGGAAAAAGGACAGCCTCTTCAATAAATGGTGCTGGTTCAACTGAAGGTCAGCATGCAGAAGAGTGTAAATTGGTCCTTTCTTATCTCCTTGTACAAAGCTTAAGACCTCCACATCAAACCAGGTACACTGAAACTAATAGGACAGAAAGTGGGGAAGAGCTTAGAACACATAGGCACAGGGGTAAACTTCCTGAACAGAACACTAATGGCATATGCTCTAAGATCAAGAATCGACAAATGGGACCTCATGAAATTGCAAAGCTTCTGTAAGGCAAAGAACACTGTCAAAAGGACAAAATGACAACCAAGCAACCAACGGGCCAGGAAGAGATCTTTACCAATCCTACATCTGATAGAGGGCTAGTATCCAATACATACAAAAACTTCAAGAGGTTAGACTCTAGAGAATCAAATAATCCTATAGACTGGGTTTAAGTTATTATTTTTCTAAACAGTACTGGGGCTGATACAATATTGTGAGATGACAAGAGTCACAATAAAAACGAACAAGTACACCATGACAAGAGGTGCTTCCTCATACAACATTTAATAAGGTTGTTGTATGGAAAGACAGCTTTACTTGGAAGAGTTTGCCGGTTTTCTCTGTATGGTCAGTGTTAACACGCAGAGAGAAGCACTGTGATAAATTTAAAAATGGTTTCCATAGAACATTTGAAGTGACAACACAGTAAAATGAAATGTGTTGATAGTGTTGGTTTATTCTGATGCTTTCTTTTTCTCTTCTGTAAGTCCCTTGGGACAGAGGACTAGATTTCTAAACAAAAATTCAGAGCACACAAGAAGCTAGAGAATGTTTATTCCATAGTGTGAGCGGCATCCCAAGAAACACCCCTGGGTGCAGGTATGCTTTTCTAGCATGTCTGTTACAGGATAAAGGGCTGTGTGTGTGTGTGTGTGTGTGCGTGTGCGTGTGTGTGTGTGTGTGTGTGTAAATGTGTGGATGTGTGTACCTGGCTACATGTATGTGTGTACACACATATATCATTGGTACATGTGAAAACAGGCTCAAATGTACCACATGGCATATATGGGGTCAGAGGACAGCATTATGGATTGATCTCTTCCTGTCTTCTACCTGATTTAAAGCAGTCTCCCTTATTCACACCTGCATACACCAGACAAGCTGGTCTGCAAGGTTCCAGGTATTCTCCTGTGTCAGCCTTCTCTCTGACCTTTGGAGCCATGGGATTACAGATGCACACACTACACACAGCGTGACACAGGTCTAATATCCCATGTGTCCAGCCATCAGAACTCCGGCTGTCATATGAATGCCTCACTATAACCTTTTACTTAAACGTTGTTCCAGAAAATCCAGCATGGAACTGTTGAGGTCTTCATTGAAAGTCATAGAAATTGTGTGCTCATGTAACTAACTTTCCTGCACATATTCTTTGCCTCTTAAATTAAAAAAAAAGAAGAAGAAGAATCAGTTCAAGCAATGGCCAGGAGAGCTGTGCTGGAAATAGATTTCTTTTTTGCATCAATTTTCCAACATGATGCATGTTTTCAGTGGAACTTTTTGTTGTTTAAAGACCTCAAGTCAACCCTAACCTCAAGGATTTTTCTCTTTTAGAATTGTATTTGCCCCCCCCATTTCCCATGACTTGTCCCCCATTCATTTCCGACTTAGACCTACTATCCCACCCTCCCCCATGGACGGCCATCACTAACACCGTTTCTGTGATGTGCTGATTACCTCTCTTACTCAAGTACAGTGAATCCTGAATGAATGCTTTTCGGTGTTTCTATCACTCTCTTTGCCCTATTTTTTGAAGTAATTTTCTCTACCACCCCCCTTGCCAGACCACGTGCATTTGGGGCTATGCCTCAAGCCAACCATTTATTGCTGGCTTTGTTAGAACCACTCCCCCCACTCCTTCCCAGAACCTGTAAACTAAATGTGGCTGAATCCCCAGGGCCTGAAGTCACTTTTTTTCTTTTCTCTGCCTCAGGGATCCATATCCGCTCCAGTGGTATGTCATGGACCTGATCCTCATACATAAACCTTGGGTTTTAAAGTTTCTTATTTAACTGTGTGTATTTAATTTTTTAAAGTTGTGGTTATGTTACATGCATGTGCGTGTGTATGTGCTATGGGTGGGTGGATGACTACAGAGACCAGAAGAGACTATTGGACCTGCTAGAGCTGGTGTGACAGGCAGCTCTGAGCCACCCACTGTGGGTGGTAGGGACAGAAATCAGACCCTTCGGGAAAGTAGCAACTGTTCTTAACAGCTTATCCCCGTGAGTATTTACTTTTAATTAAATATTTTTTTAATTGTGTGGGACATTTCTAGACATGAGGTAGTTGTTGCTTTCTTAAAGAAAACACTAATATTATCAGGTAAACATTTACCTGGTTTAGGTAAATCTAAATCACACTGAGGGACTGCAGAGCTATGGTGACTGGCTAAGAGGGACAGCGGCAGGAATCACACTGAAACACACAAAAGCGATTATAGAGCTGTAATGCCGTTGAAGGAGGTGGCACCTCCAAACTGAAACACCTGACACGACGGTGCATCTGTGGTGACCAGTGGCTCTGGTAAAACCTCAAAGTCTAATTTGACTAGGGGTCATTTTTAGAAGATCTTCAATTTGCCATTCTAGATCTTCCCAGGGAGCTTTCCGTGTGTGTGTGTGTGTGTGTGTGTGTGTGTGTGTGTGTGTGTGTGTGTGTATTAATATATATATGGATATATATGGATATATACACATACATATATATGATTATTCAGGGAAAAACTTTAGGACCAGCAAATGTTCAATTATTATAGAAAATAACTATTTGTTATTCCAGAGATATTTTGGGTCATTTTGATAACAGAACTGACCTCGTAAGCGCATTAGGTCAGTAGAAAGGCTGTAAGTAAACGCGTGTTGTTTCACAGAGCCATTCATTGACAGATGAGGTCAGCTCTGAGTGATGACAGAGGTGAGGGGTTCATGACCCAGGTTGCATATAGATGACTGATGCTTTTGTTCGGAAGAAGTTGCAAACTTCTTACTTCCAAGAGTAAGTCCCAGTTGCTGCTCTTGTAGCAATGCACCAGTGTGAGGGGCTAAAATCACTGGGAGGAACATGTTTGCAATACCAGCTCAAATACCAAAAAGAGCTGTGGCGATGATCCAATGAGTGGAAATCAGTATTCCTCGGCACACTCTAGAATTGATGTGTGGGGATAAAGCAGAAAAGGCCTTTCAAGCATCTAATAGATCCTGAGTATTAAGCCCATAAATCTAGCAGCTAAAAAAATAAAATAAAATAAAAAACATGGTAGAAGAAAGTCTTTATTATTTTTATTAAGTATCTTTCTCACCGTGCTTCAAAAGAATTAAGTCTCAAAAATAACTGGGTTGTTTTTTTTTTCTCAATTTTAATAGAGCATATTTGATTTTCTGAAAAGCCCACCTACTTTCCTTTCTCTCTCAAGAGTTGTGCTGATACTTTCTAAATAAATCCCAGGTGAAACAGCTACTCATTTTTGTGGAAAAGACATTAGTTAAGCTCCCCAAGTGCAGAAGGTCTTCGGTCTTAGGCAACGTGTGTAGTTCAAATAAAAATAAATGAATTTCAGTGCCATGTGCCTGTACCGCAAGTTTCAGAGGGTGACTTTCAGCAGTGAAATTCTTGTACTAAGTGAGTTGTTCTTCATGGATTTACGTTAATATAGCACATAAGTCCTAAGTAACTTTCAATGAAGTGGCTTCTTTCCCTTACAAAAGAGACTTGAGACTCTGTTTCCAACTCCTAGGATGTGCATACGGACTGACCCTCACAGGTTCACGTGTTGTGGCTTCATTGACAGCTGATGGACTTTTGAAAAGCAATGGATTCTGGGATTCTGATCTAATCAATGAATTAATCTGAGAAGAATCATAATACAATGGCATTGCGGGAGCGAGGGTGCGGAGCTTCATGGAACCCAGACTATACGGTTGATGAAGCAACGGGCACCTGGAGGACTCTGCACAGAGGAGGGAGTGCAGGTGTGTGGATTCGTCAGAGTAAACTGAGTCCTGTCTGAACGCAGAGCAGTGAACAGTGAGATGTACAAGTGACTCACTGAGAGGGACAGCGAAGGGTAAAAAGGAGAGACTAGAGCGCTCCCGGACAAGAGACAGAGATGATGGAACTGAGAACCAGCTACAGAGGAACGACTGTGCACACCTGCGCACGTTCAACCGGAACAACAACCCTCCTGAATCAAATCAGGACAAGGGTCACAAGAATTTGGGGAGTGAGTTCTGGCAGTTAAGGCAGCCTGGCAGACAGACTGCCTTTCCACGTGTTCTTATCAAGGTAAGCAGACTTTGATGCCAGCTCCCACAAAGCAAAGGGGAAGCAGCATCCGGTTCATCAGTCCCATGTCGTCTGTAATGCCCGCTGTGTGATACGTGGTAGGACACTGTCAAATAAACAGGAATGTTTGATCTGCATGAAAGAGAATAGGTCCTGTCTTAAGAAGCAGGGAAAACATCTACTTTACCCAACTCTGGAATTTAAATACATGTTTTTAATTGTACAGGTATGAAATGGGCAGCCTATGCAAAGGCCTTCTGCAAGATATTCAAGTGAAGCTCTAAGAATAGAACGCTCTTATTTGTAGTGTGAGCAGAGCCATCTACCCTAGTCATGAGACACTAGCTTGACTGGAAAGAATGATTAAGAGAATAGTGTCATCTAGACTTCCGTGACTGGCAGGTATTTTATTATAAATAGAGTGTATCGGTCACTGGAAAGGCAGCATCAGTGACAGGGTTCCAGTTTTGAGGAAAACCAAAGTATTGGAAAGTTTGCCAATATTGGCATCAGCTTGTGTACTTAGTTTGGAAAATGTCTTGATGAACTCCATGGTGGCGTGCTCTCAAGTGATCTTTTAATGTCACACGGGGAACTGCATCAGCGTTGGACGACAGGCACAGCTCAGTGATCCAGTATCCCGAGTGACTAGTTAATGTATATGCTATGAACATACACAAAGGATTCACTCAAACCAGATCAGAGGGCTCTCACGTGACAGCACAGAAATCCTTTAATACGCTTCCGGATTAATAATTACTAATAACAACTGAGATAACCATCTTTTTTTTAAGGTCCAAGTTTTATATCAAAGAAAACTAGCAATGCTTTCTGAAAGGGCTATTAAGTTTTTCTGATCATCTCTAAGTGTATGTTTGCCTGAGTCCTCATTCTTTCCAAGCCTAGCAGGTTAGGTTACAAGCAGGTATAAAACCCAGACGGACAGTTCAGCACATACAAGAGTACCAGAGCGATTGGTCCGTTGCATGACTTCTGCTTTCCTGGCCATAAAAAGCCGCTTTGTGGCTTTGCTCTGATCCTCGGTAAGCATGGATCCTGGTAGATTGCTCTCTGCCAGTGCACATGCGCACATCCATTTCACCCCGAAGCTATTCCTTCCAGATCCCAGCCCTGTGGCGCCTTCTATCAAAGACTGCACTTATTCATTCTGTATTATTACAGAATGGAATCATGACAAAGTAAGAGGTCTCGGCAGGTGTTAGAAGTTAAACAGATTTGGTGCCCCAGTTCACCCCAGCCAGCCTCCAGAAGACGGGCTGCTGGATGATTCTTATTTCTCGATTCGAAGCAAATGCAGCTCTCTCATCTCTCTGCAACTCCAGCGAAATGGCTCTCCTTAATAGCCTTCACATCCTCTTTCCTGGGAAATGTGTTGTCTCCTCTCTGAACTTCACTTTTGGATTTAACACTTCATTCCTCTTCGTTGCTTCCCTTGGGAGGAAGTCAGACAAATCATAGCCTCTTGTAGATCTTGATCATGAGTGGGCAGCTGTCTTTCCAGCTGCCAGCCCCAAGGTTGGGTCCCATCTGAAGCAGTCAGAGAATTTAGCTGATGTAGTGGTTAACTGTGAAGTATTACAATCTAATAACAAAACTAGCTAATGAAACATTTAAGAATATATATACTTATAAATTAAATATTCTAATATATTTAATATATACTATCCTGCATGGAACATTTAGATCTTATGTATATCTAAGAGAAATGTTTAAAGTTGACAAATACTGAATATTCTAATAAAAATTAATATTTAATATATTTTATCTACGTGAGAAAATTTAGAGACTTACTCTTAAATGTGTCTAGGAGAGATGTTATAATATTGAGGGCGTAAAAATTGCCAGAACAACAAAAACACAGCTGTGCACACAAAGACAGAGAAGCAAAGTAGAGGTATCGGACTTTCTCACGCTGTTAGATCACAAGACTGAAATCCTAATTTTCAAACTCAAATATGCAAGCTTTGTGGAACATACTATGAGTCAAGCCACCTGCAGCTCATCAAGTTACTACCAATGTCACATGATGAAGAGATATCCGAACTTAAGCCAAAACTCAAGTGCCCAGCACTGGTAGGAAGAGAAAAGCTGGTGCCACAGCAGTTAACACAGCACTTGTGGGTTAGGGAAAGATGAAGAGAAGGAGATTCACATACAGACATAATGTAGAAGTACACATGCTATGTTTATAAAGAGAACATGGGACATCTACGCAGGAGGTAGAGGTTTGGCTGTTGGCTGATAGGGTTTATAAAGCCAACATAATAATGGGTAAAGGGGTGGATGATGAGGGTGTCTTACCAAAGCAGCGTAAAACAGTGAAATTAATGCAATGTTCGGTCTTCTGCTGTAGTCACTGTACCGCACAACAGGACTCTTCAAATGACTCCTATGACCAAAAACAGTTACCTCCATACGTCACATCCTGCAACAACCCCAACTTCTAGACATTTGGCTATTCGTCAAGAGACATTCCTCAAATTAAACGCTGCATCGGACAATCAAGACAAGCTCTATCTTAGGACTACAAAAGGCTGCGGATAGGAGAAATTAGGTTTGGACCCTATGATATTCCCTGTCTCCTAAAATCTTTGATCAGGTTCAAAGTTTATTAAAAAGACAGCACTATGCTGAGTTATGTCTGCTTTGCAACTGGCTTTGTTTCTCATAAGATGGACTGTGAAACATTTGCCCATTTTACCATGCAGATTTTCACTACTGTCTGTGCACACACTAGAGCCATTCACTATGCAATAAAGCAGCATGCATCAAAAAAATTTCACAGCGTCTGAGCAGTGTTTTGAGGCAGCATCCGTATTTTCTGGCCGTGGCGGTTTGAAAAGTGCTCATTAAGATGCCAACATCAGTGACTGACAGCAAAAAAATGGAAGCAAAATTATTTTTACATATATAATCTATGTAGTTTCTCTCTAATATTTCTGATGTTTATTTATGGCTATAATCAGAAAACCTATTATGTGTCTTCCTTATTCATACAGAAATAACTTATTTCATGAAATGATAAACATTTTAGCAAAAAAAAAAAAAAAAAAAGGCTTTGTGTGAAAAAAAAGAGCAGCATTGCATCAGATGTGTTTTTAAGAGAAAGAAATAGGAAATTGTTGCAAGAGAGTATTAACTCTGCTTTGGGTTTCTAATTTAATTCTTCTTGTTTTTATTTGGTACAGGCAAGTACTAAACAACCGCATAAGGCTGGAGAGATGGCTCAGAGGTTAAGAGTGCTGACTGCTCTTCCAGAGGTCCTGAGTTCAAATCCCAGCAACCACATGGTGGCTCACAACCATCTGTAATGGGATCCGATGTCCTCTTCTGGTGTGTCTGAAGACAGTGACAGTGTGCTCACATACATAAAATAAATAAATAAATCTTTTTTTTTTAAAAATGTTTTTAAAAAAACACCTGAAGGAGGTAGAAAATAACTTAATAAATATCGTATTGATGGGTGTAAGGTGGAGTCTCAGAGCATTTGGTGTCATCTCTGGAGGGCTCCTCTTTTCTGAGGAGGAATTGGAGGGGGGAGAGGAGAGCTAGAAAGAGTGGAGGGAGGGGTATCTGTGGTTGGGATTTACTGCATAAGAAGTGAAGGGACCCACTCTTCTCTAGACCCCCGGTTAGGCACAGACCACATCCAACCAATTTCCAAGCACAAACTAAACCCAAAGAGATCTTTCATTAATCAAGGCAAAGAGACAAGGTGGTAGAATCTGAATGGGGCTGAAACGGAAGCAAATAACTTTGCAGGTGTTAAGAGGAGAAAGGGGAAGAAACCCGTGTTGAAATGTTAGGGCACACTGGTAAATTCTGATTGGGTATCTTAATTGGGTTAGTGAAAATAACAAATTTTGATTCCTGGACTTTTGGTATTCAGTCTCAGCAATGAGTCCTTGGCTAAATAAGGGGACAGACCTTTGTGGAGCTTTAGGAATTGTAGTGACTATTTCTGGTTGTCAATTTGAGTATATCTGGAATGAACCACAATCCAGAACTGGGAGGCCCACCTTTGATCCTGATCTTGAGGCACAGAGGCTATGAATCTTAGGACACTAAGGCAAGGAGATCTCTGAGCTCAAGGTCATCTGGGACAAAGCAAGTCTCAGATCCAGCTGGTACACGCCTTTAATCTGGGACATACCTTCTGTTGGAGACCTACATAAGGACATTAGAATAAGGAAGGCTCTCTCTCTCCCCCACTCTCTCTCCCTCTCTCTCTTTCTGCCTGCTTGCCTTGTAGGACTGAGCATCTCCTAGATCCTTGGACTTCACAACTGCTACCAACCATTGTTGTGAAGTCCAAGTTGTAAGTCACCAACAAATTCCCCTAAGTTCTGTTACTCTAGAGAACCCTGACTAATATAGGAATATAATCAAACAGTTTAGCAAGGGGAAAAAAGGCAATCCAGCCTGTTAGAGTCCTTCAAAAAGAAACTATTTTCAATTTTAAAAAAAACTTGCTGATTTTACCATGTAAGTTGACTGTTCTCCCATGTAGATTTCAAGAAATCCATACTATTGTTTTGATCCACAGTATCTTAATTGAGATGAAGTTGTGGCTGCATTGGACATCTGCAGACTGGACAAACTGGGATCACCTACCGCCAGACAGGAGTTATAGAATGATATAGACAAGGCCATAATGTTAAAATAAAAATTTACTGAAAGTTCTGTGAATATCCTAAGCAATATTTTTAGAGCCTATGTAAGTTTCTTTGGATTATAATAAAGAATGTCGTATTTACCTCCATAATTCATTTTGGAATACCATTTGGGGAATAAAGATCTACATTCTTTTGAAACATTAATAAAAAAATAAAGAAAAAACATATTGTTAAAAATAATTAAGAAAGGAAAGAAGAAAACATGGCAGCCTCTGCCTGCACCTTTGGGGGATGTTTTTTGTCAGGATACATCATATGATATGAAAAAATGAAGTATAAGCTGCATAGAAATGTCAAGTGCAGATGTGCTGCTTAAATACCCCCAGCTGACTTCCCAGGGAGCAGAGAAAGGTTGCTGTCTGTAAAAGCCAGACTTAACCTGCAAGCCCCACTTGCCCAAGGGCAGATAACTTCCTTGAATTCTGGCGGCTGTGGTTCTTGGAAAATTACAAGCCATGTGTTTTCGATCCCTTAGCAAATTTGTCTGCACCAGGCGTCCTTGACTGGATATGGGCAGAAGAAAAGCAGGCAGGAAATATGTCAGGATGTGTGCAGGCCCCTGATTGGATTTCATGGTGGTTATATGGCTTTGCCTTTTAAAGCATCTGCAAAAACTTGACTTGTGGCCTTTTTCTGGGAACCCAGGGATTGGCTTGGTCAGAATCTATCATCCTGGTCAGTATTTAACTAAAGCTTGCTTCAGTTTTGGCTCTAAATTGTAGAACTGGTTTTTCTCTCACAATTTTTAGGATTAACCCATTCACTAGCCACATAAATGAATCATCAGTTAAAAAAAATCAATGGCTGCAGCTCCAATATAAACTGACCACCACCAGATATAGAATCAATGATAGCACATAAACAGAAAATTGTTATTTTAACCCAATAGACAACATACCTTTTTTTTCAGGGATATAAAATAAATATATTTGTCTTTGAAAATTAAAAATATACATTATTGTGTTGAATACTTAATTTAGGTAAATAAAAGATTTATTAAACTGATGACATGTTACCATGTAGACATTTTTAAACAACATAAAAGTCAAAATGTATATGCATGTGTATGTATTCTATTTAAGAGACATTATAACCAAGGCAAGTAATAAAATCAAGCACTTAATCGGAGGCTTACAGTTTCAGAGGGTTAGTCTAGGACTGTCATGGTGAGGACCATGGCAGCAGGCAGGCATGCCACTGAAGCAGTAGCTAAGAGCTTACATCTGATCCACAAAAAAAGAAGCAGAGAGAAAACTAAGCTGGAATGACCTGATCTTTCAAAACTTCAAAGACCATCCCAGTAACACACTTCCTCCCACAAGGCCACACCCCCTAGTCCTTCCTAAACAGTCTACCAGTTGGAAACCAAACTTTCAAATATATGAGCCTCTGGGGGCCATTTTTATTCAAACCACCTGATTATGTTGTAAAAATATCTGAATATGAGATCAGTCATAGCAACAGCAGAACACTTAGCAGTTTAAATATCCAATAACAATCAACTTCAATTACCAGCATTGGGTCAGAATAAATATACAAGAAAAGATTCAGCAGAAGAGGACAAAGAAGCTGAATTTAGAGGAACCCTATGGAAATAATTGAATTAATTGGATAGTGTGCAATATGAAATGGTCAGGCTGATGCTTGATGCTGAGCCTCCCTTGGAGAGCTAATGAGGACAGAAAGGCATAATGCAAATTCAAAAGCTGGTAGACAAGAAATGACCCAGATCATGAGTCTCTACCATGACCCATGAATGTGGATGAGGACATTTGATGAAAAAGGTTCTCTTTGGAGAGGGATAGCCCAAATGACTAAAATAGTCTTCAGATGTGAGAAGAGCTCTGTGGTGCACTTTAAGCCACCCTCTCTAACGGCTAGCCTTCGAACTTTCCACTTTTTACAGTGGATTCATCCAGATCTTAAACAACTTAATCTTCTAAAGTGGATGCTACCTGATTTTCTTCTCTTTACCATTGAACCATAACACTGATTTCCAAACTGAATGACACATCTTTCCTGCCTGCTCTGTCTTGTACTCCAACATGCTTCCTTATTTAACAATTAGACTGTCCAGTAACTTCAATGACTATAGTTTAAGTTAAGATAAAGCTACCAGGCATCGTGGTTAGTATAGATCTTAATCACAGTACTTGGGAGGCAAAGGCAGGCAGATCTCTGTGAGTTCAAGGCCAGCCTGGTCTATATAGTTCCAGGACAGTCAGTCACGTAGTGAGACCCTGCCTCTAACATGCGCGCGAACACACATACACACATACACACACACACACACACACACACACACACACACACACACGTGACTTCCTAGGACCCTTACAAGAAAAAAAAAAATCTCACAAAGATGGACACGTGGAGAGTTTCATGCAAAGATGGCAGTGACAAACTAGGGAGTGCTAAGGACATCAAGCAACTCTTACAAGTAGAGCTGAGAGAGAATACATTAACCTGCCCAAAGCCAAGACTCCAGCCTCCAGAACCACGGAGAAGACAACTCTGTTTGAAGCCACCTTACTAATTGAATCCTTAGGGTTGGGGGGGGGGGGGTTCCTGAGTTCATATTGTTGCAAAAACAAAAGAGAAACGGAGTTTTACCCATCGATTTCCTAAAGAGATAGCATATACAAAAAATTGTTTCACAGATATTTAAGATACGATCCTAGTAAGTTTTAATACACCTTTTGGAGGCAGTTGTCAGGAGAAAACTGTTTCAATTAACAAAAGCGGAAATGAATGGTGGAGCCTCCCGTGCTGCCATCTGGTGGTCGATAGATGGAAAGGCAAGCCAACTTGTTCCCCTGGGATTCGGCCCAGAAATCCAGCTCCGAGATTTGGAATTGTGATGAAAAGTAAATGTTCAGCAAAATTGAAAGGAAAAGGCTACCTAAATCTCCCAGTTAACCCAGTGCACGAATTGCCAGTACGGGTACACATGCAACTCCTCCGATCAGCTGGCATGTAGGACTCAGGAAGCCCCCGTGCCCACCCTCCTCTCAGGACAGTGAAATGAGGGTCTTACTAGCATTCACACAAACGCACAAAACAAAACCAAAAGACAACAACAACAAAAATAATAACACACACACACACTCACCAGCGGATGCTGAGGAGGTGGTCTCCTTGGGTAAGTACTTGCTGTGCAGGCAGGAATACCTGTTTGGATCCCAGCAGCCAATCAAAACAAAGGAAAGCAAACATACATGCAGCACAGCACAGTAGACAGTGAAGTCAGTAGAAAGACTGGAGCATGCTGGCTTACCAGCCTTGCTACATGGCCAGGGAGACCTGGTCTCAGGTGAGCAATGATAGAACAGGCTATCCAACAGGCTATCCCTGCCTCCCTCAGGTCTCTGCATTCAGGTAAGTATCCCCCGTCATTTACATACTATCATACACACACACACAAACACACACACACACAGCCATGCATGGGATGTTGGTGGGAGAGGGGACAAACATCAATTCCTAAAAGCTAAGTGTTGCTAAGAAACAAGATTTTTTTTTTATTAAAGAGATTGTAAAAAAAGATTATAATAAAAACAAAAAAACAACATATGGGAGGAAGTGAGAGGACGGAGGGGGGAGATCCTGGCAACATGGAGCTTTCCAAGGACCAGCTGGATCCAGGTGGGATTTATTGGTGTTAAAAAGCTATGAACATTAAGGGGTTTACAGGTCTAATATATCATATAGAAGGGCAGTTTGTATCTTTGTCTATTTGATGCAGTCTCGTTGTGTAGAAGATTTGTGGATTGAGTGTTGAATATATAAACCTGTATGAAAAGCTTTAAAAAAAAAAAGAAAAGAAAAGAAAAGAAAGAGAAGAAAAATTTTTTTTGAAAACAAGCAAATTAAAAGCTAGAAAGGACCAGCCAAGCTTAAATTTATGAGAGGGAGAAAGGGAGGTAGGAGGGAGAAAATCCAAGAAGATTTTGGATCATCTCCATCAATATTCTTTCTAAGTGGCTAAATCTGCTTTCTAAGTGGTTCTTCCTTAAATGATGTCATCAAGGACACTTTTTCCCAGGAGCCCCTGAAGGTGCTGACGTGATAGTGAGGTGGGAAGTTATTTAGGGGAACAAACGTTCTACATCCGCACTCTGTAATAAGATTTGCTCTTATTCATCTGACTCTGAAGGAAGATTGCCCCACAGAACAGAATGAGCCTCCGTATGAGGAACATTCGAGGCCCTAAGACTTCTGTACCACAGGAAGTCGAGATGAAGTAAAACTGTCTTGAAAATCTGAGAGCAAGGTTTGCAGTGGAGCAGTCTGGGGAGGGAAAGACTTGTGCTTTGGATTATCTAAGTTAAGTGCATGTCACAGGGAGATGGACTTTTTAGAAACCAGAGTCGGAGACCTCGATGCCGAAATGCCTCCTGGGCCATCTTACAATGATGTAAGGTCAGATCTCAAAAAGTTAGATGTCTATACATACCCTGTTATGTTGCAGTACACAGTTTGTGTTTTAAAAATAAATAGTTTGCTAGCATTCAAATATATAGCTTCAAAAAATACCAACAAAGAGTGAAATAAATATTCTGAAGAAACTGTCTAATTGTGTCCAGACGTGCCTTGTAGGTATAGGTACCAGGTAAATAATAATGAGAAAAGTAAACCCACAGTCGAATATGATACATTACTGGTTACAATTTTGTGTGTAAATGTGTACTTGTGTGTAGCCACACTTGTGTGCATGGGTCTGTGTGTATATGAATGCACACATACAGAAGCCAGATGTCAACCTAAGGCACCATTCCTCAGGTGCCAACCACCTGACCTGGGGCTTATTTATTTGGTTAGGCTGGCTGTCCGGTGAGTACCAGGTTTGCCCGGCTCTGCCTCCCCAGTACTGGGATTACAAGGGCATACCGCCCATGCCTAGCTTTCTAACTGTAACTTTTAAACACTGTTAAGTTAAAAGTTATAATCCAGTTGTACAGTGTGTAAGACTGAGGAGCCATGTTCTGGGATGAAAAAAGTGTTGAAAGGATTGTATCTACTTCATGCTCTCTGGACACTAATAGGCAGATGTCTGTGAGTTCAAGACCAGCATTGTCTACATAGCAAGTCCTAGGCCATCCATGGCTATATGGTGAGACCTTGCTTTTAAGATAGTGAAGATACATGGGTTGGTTCAGCACCTAACACCTGAGGTTTGCTATTCAGTATGTAAAGGCCTGTATGACCTTCTCAAGAACCCATTTTACAGATAAACAGGCAGAAAATGTTGCATGTCTATACCTAAATTTCCTTGTACTATTTCTGGTCCCTTTGAAGATCACCCATTACCTGCCCCTGTGTCTGGTCCCTGTGTTTTTCACAACCATTAAAATGGATTCTTGGCAGACCACCAGTTTCTACCAAGACAAAAGCTAAAATGTCATTGTATAGTATATATGAACCCACTTGCTGTAGCCCACACCCCTACAACTACCGCCAGTATATTTGGTTCATGGCTTCCTTTGCTCTGGGACAATGTGAACTTACATAACCAGTCTCACAGTGGAATATAGCCTTAGAGGTAACCTAAATCCATGCTTCCAGGCCATGGAAACTCTCATCTATCTCAAGAATAAAGTCTCTCTTATCTCCTTAGAGGTAAGAGCTGGGTTTATGTTGACATTAACCATAGACTTCTAAAGGCATACATGAAATGACCAGAGGGGAAAACTGGTCTTTACCAGATGAGGTAATTCTTAAAATTCAGTCTTTTCAGTTGACTAGAGTCTCGGTTTTTGACTCTTAATACTCTCATTTCTAAATACAATATGTTCAAGTCTCTAGCCGAAGTCGGAGCATGCGCAATGAGGAACCTTACAAGCCTTTCCTATAGCATTTTAGATTAACAGTAACTTCTCTTTCCTGGCAGTGTAGTATTGCTGTATTTTCACAATTTGCATAACCGGTCAGGGTTACCTAAGAATGAGCCCTCGGCATCAGCAATGCTCTGTAGGAAACATCATTAATTCAGAACAAGCAGCTGGAGAGAAACAGGTCTGATTTTACTAAAATAATTAATTAATTGATTGATTAGTTAACTAATTAATAAAAACCCTCTGCCATGTTGAGATCAAAGGCATGTGACAGCCAACTGGGCAGTAAAGAACAATAAAGCATCTGTTCATATACCGTCTCCTCCTATTGACATATTGAAATGTAAAACACTGATATTTCCTAAAAGATTTACGTATTTTCTATAAATCCAAGATTTTGCAGAATATAATTATAATTTCCTGAGGATACAGCAAATCTTAACTTATGTAATGGGATGCTCTATTTCCCCTTCTGGAATCTATAGATGGCACATCCTGACCAAGTGAACAGAACTTAGGCATAGATGAGAAAAGCTATTCTCCTGTGGACCCGGGAGGCTCACTATCATTACCCATCAGAGAAGGGTGGTTCTTGGAAATGTGACTGTTTCTTTGCCACTGATTCACAGTAAAGCAGGGGTAGAAAATGACTGTGTCATGAGAATCACACTCATCTGTTGTTACATCAGACCAGATTATTGAAAATCAGAAACAGAACTCACAGGAAGCAACTTACCAAAGGGCACAAACCTCCCTAAAGAAAGGAGCACCCACGTCATTTCTTCCAATATGCTGATACCATCCATCCATGGTACTAAACATTTTTGTAACTTAAAAAAAAAAAAGGCATTTTGTATTCTGGAAGCCTCTTTGGTTGGGGAGAAATAAAGACCGCTTTTCTACAAATAGGCACCAAGCAACCATGACTGACAAAGTGTGCATCAGAGATGATGTGTTCTATCATACGTAATTCAGATGTCAAGGCTCTAAGCCCTAGATTAACATGTCAGTCTGAAGTCGGCCTTGGATGGGTTTTCCTCGTGGAATATCATCCCAACATTATCTGCTATTAGCTCATGCATGCTATTTCCGGGACGGTGTGACTCGCATAGATCTGTCATGGAGATGCTGTTTGGGAGTTGTCACCCCATGATATCGCTGCAATTGAATCTTGTACTTTTCTGTCTCACCACATTAGGGTGATAAAAAGCTCTGCCAGCCACACTGGCCAGGGAAGCAGAAAAATTTCTGCCTCCCTCTCCTCTCCCCCAAATCCACTCATCCAGCCTCAGCCCCAGCTCTACGATACCACCCACTGTGGCCTCCCCTCAGCTCTGCCCCCATTCCCAGGGGAATAAGAAGATCCTGCTTGAACACCCTGTTTTTCTCTTTTCTGTGGACCCCCTCATCTTTCTCCTTTATATCTCATCCCCATTTTCACCTGACAGCTTCCTTTACTTAGAGACCCATTCTCTCCAGAACACTCAGTGGCTACATTTATCAGGATCCAAAAAGAATTCCCTACCAGATCCACCACACCCTCCTAAGAACCAGAGAAGGCAATGGAAACCAAGGAACAAATCACCCACCCAACAATGGCAAGACCAGACACCAGCCACCAGCACCTAGAATTACAATCAGCCCAAAGCCAGATTCCTGGATGCTAGCACATAAAAAGGGGGAGGGGGGAATTATGGGTCTGGAGAGATGACTCTGACTGCTCTTCCAGAGGTCCTGAGTTCAATTTCCAGCAACCACATGGTGGTTCATAACCGTCTGGAATGGGATCTAATACCCTCTTTTGGTGTGTCTAAAGAGAGTAACAGTGTACTTGTATATATTAAGTAAATAATTTCTAAAAAGCAATCAATAACAGGAAAATATGTCTCCATTAGAGTCCCTCAGACCACAGTGGGTCTGAGAGATGAAGCAACTGAAGCACAAGGCATGGATGCTAAAATAGCCTTTATGAATATTATAGAATTTCCTGAAGAGAAAATCGGAGACAGTATGAAAAGACCAGATGTATGAATAACAGAAATAGAGAAGAAGAAACAACCAAGGACAAGGACATAGAAACTATTTCAAACTATTTCCTGCCCCTCTCAGAACCTGATCCTGCCTCCCTGTTCCCCTCTGCCTCCCCTCTGCCACTCAAGCCCCTCCCTCTGCCTTCTATGACTGTTTTGCTTCCCCTTCTAAGTGCGATTCAAGCATTCCTGCTTGGGCCTTCATTTCTTTGGGTGTGTGGAGTGGACCGAGGTATTCTGCATTCTATGACTAAATTTACTTATTGGTAAGTACGTATCATGCCTTTCCTTTTGTGACTGGGTCACCTCACTCAGGATGATATTTTCTAATCCCATCTATTTGCCTGCAAAATTCATGAAGTCCTTGTTTTTAATAGCTGTATAGTATTCCACTGTGTAAATGAACGACATTTTCTGCATCCCTTCTTCAGTTGACTGACGTCTGGGTTACTTCCAGGTTTTGGCTATTTCAAATAAAACTGCTATGAGCATAGTGGGGCACATGTCCTTGATGTATGGTAGAACATTTTGGATACATGTCCAGGAGTAGTACAGCTGGGTCTTCAGGTATAACTATTTCCAGTTTTCTGCACCCAGCCAAATTGACTTCCAGAGTGATTGTACAAATTTGCAGCCCCACCAACAGTGAAAAACTGTTCCTCTTTCTCCATCATCCTCACCAGCATCTGCTGTCACCTGAGTTTTTGATCTTAGCCATTCTGACTGATGTGAGGTATACTCTCAGTGTTGTTTTGATTGCATTTCCCTGGTGACTAAGGAGTTGAGCATTTCTTTAAGTGCTTCTCGGCCCATCTGCTATTTTGTCTTATTGACAGTATCCTTTGCCTTACAGAAGCTTTGCAGTTTCATGAGGTCCCATTTATCAATTGTTGGTGTTAGGACCTGAGCCATTGGAGTTCTGTTAAGGAAATTGTCTCCTGAACCAATGCTCTCAAGGCTCTTTCCCACTTTCTCTTCTGTTAGGTTTAGTGTGTCTGCTTTTAAGTTGAGGTCCTTGATCCACTTGGACTTGAGTTGAACTGGGCAGTTGGACCCATGGCAGGCTGGTATGAGTTTCTGCTGTCTACCTGTTACTTGCAGGCCTCTGTTCTCCTTAGCAGCAGCTTTCCTATAAGCAGGGTCTTTAAAGAAAAAAAGCACCACTTTTTTCCTGGCCTCTTTTCTTAAAGAGACAAGTGCAGTAAAACTGGTTAGTTGGTTGATTTTAAGGTAGGGTTTTGTGCCTCTACCCAGGTGTTTCCTTGGGTTAATTTGAATTCTATGCCATAGTTAAGTGCCATGTGTAGAAGTTAGCTCTGGTTCTTCCTCCCAGCCCCATGCTCCCAGAAATAAGACATTTAAGACAATTTACAAATATAGCCAGGCTCTTCTCTGACTAGCTAATAACTTAGAATAACCCATTTGTTCTAATCTGTATTCTGCCACATGGCTGGTTACCTATGTTCAAGCACCATGCTTCTGTGTATAGTACATCTTCCCAAACCTGGCACTCTCCCAGACTCACTCTTCTTCCCCAGTGTCCCACCTCCTGCCTAAGCTGTAGGCCATCAGCTTTATCGTTGACAGGAGCCACATTCATGCAGACAGGATATTCTCTCTACACAGAATTTTACCAGATTTTCAAAGAAGAATTGACACCAATATCCCTCAAATTACTCCACAAAATAGAACCAGAGGAGCATTGACCAATTTGTTTTAAATGGCCACAGCTACTCTGACACACAACACACAGAGAGGCCTAATAAGCAAAGAAAGAGAATTATAGACCATAACATTAGAGCTTATTAACATAGATCCGAAGTTCTCAATGAAATACTTGTAAACAAAATCCAAGAACATATCAAAAAAAAATCATCCACTATCATTAAGTAGGCTTCATCCAGGAGATGCAGACATAGTTCAATATACTGAATTAATAAATGAAATCCACCATATGAACAAATTGAAAGTTAAAAGCACACAATCATCTCATTATATGCAGGAAAAGGATTTGACAAATTCCAACACACTTCTTCATGATAACAGTCCTGGAGATATTAGGGATACAAATGACACACCCCAACATAACAAAGGCAGTTTAAAGCAATCCCGTAGCCATACTCAAATGCAGAAAAGCTCAAAACAACTCCACTGAAATCCGGAATAAGATAGGGTAGTCAACTCTTTCCATATTTATTCAATATAGTACTTGAAGTCTTAGCTAGAGCAATAAGACAACTGAAGGAGATCAAGGGGATACAAACAGAAAAGGAAGAAGTCAAAGTACCTTAAAAATTCCACCAGAAGACTCCAACAGCTGATAAAATCTTTTAGCAAAGTAGCAAGATATAAAATTCACACACACACACACACACACACACACACACACACACACACACACACACAGAGTACTGGCCAGTTCTGTGTCAACTTGGCACAGCTGGAGTTATCACAGAGAAAGGAGCCTCAGTTGAGGAAATCCCTCCATGAGATCCAGCTGTAAGGCATTTTCTCAACTAGTGATCAAGGAGGAAGGGCCCAGCCCATGGTGGGTGGTGCCATCCCTGGGCTGGTAGACCTGGGTTCTATAAGAAAGCAGGCTGAGCAAGCCAGGGGAAGCAAGCCTGTAAGTGACATCCCTCCATGGCCTCTGCATCAGCTTCTGCTTCCTGACCTGTTTGAGTTCTAGTCCTTCCTCTGGTGATGAACAAGCAATATGGAAGTGTAAGCTGAATAAACCATTTCCTCCCCAACTTGCTTCTTGGTCATGATGTTTTGTGCAGGAATAGAAACCCTGACTAACACACACACACACACACACACACACACACACACACACACACACATACTAGTAGCCTTTTTATATACAAATACCAAAGGGACTGAAAAATAAATAAGAGAAACAATATCTCCTACAATAGCCTCAAAAAATTTTTTTGGGGTAACTCTAACCAGAAAGCGAAAAACTTGTATACTAGAAACTTTTTAGAAGTATTTGACATGCTCAGTATAATGCTGATACATCTCAAGAGGCCTATAATTGTTAGTCCTTGTCAAATGACTATAAACAAAACGTGTAGTGCATGCTTCAGACAGCAGAAAGAAAGGATTTCCAATGGCCTCAGCACAAAGAAGTGCTAAATGATGGGGAGGTGTTAATTAGAAATTATGCAATGAATATTTGTGCTGAAACACCCCATAGCACCCACAGATTGGAACCTGATCTTAGTTTTTATGTGTCTCTTTAAAAGACAAAACCTAAGAATTAACATGAGCATAGGGAGCCTGCACTTTAGGAGTCTGAACAGGAACTAACCTGTAGAACACTGATTCTCATCAGTTTTGTATGATCTGAGGACCTAGAACCAAGTACTCTGTTGTTCTCTGAAAACTGTGCAGATGGACAATGATTTGGGAGGAAAATCTGTCTGGCTAGGTGATTTAGTTTGAATATGAAGGCTTCCTTGTACTGGCTTGTTTTCTGTGTCAACTTGACACAAGCTGGAGTTATCACAAAGAAACCTCCCTTGAGGAAATGCCTCCATGAGATCCAGCTGTAAGGATCTCAATTAGTGATCAAGAGTGGGAGTGTCCATTGTGGGTGGAGCCATTCCTGGCCCAGCCCATTGTAGGTGGTGCCATCCCTGAGCTGGTACACCTGGAATCTATAAGAAAACAGGCTGAGCAAGTCAGGGGAAGCAAGTCAGTAAGTGACATCCCTCCATGGCCTCTGCATCAGCTCCTGCTTCCTGACCTGCTTGAGTTCCAGTCCTGACTTCCTCTTGTGATGAACAGCAATGTGGAAGTTTAAGCTGAATAAACCCTCTCCTCACCGACTTACATTTTGCTCATGATGTTTTGTGCCGGAATAGAAACCCTGACTAAGACAATCCCTAAATGTGTGGAGAGCATGGTCCTCAGAGAAGAGGTGATGGAGTTGTGGATGAGTTAATACATTGATGTATTCATAGATCACTAGGTGAGTGGTAGACAGTGGAAACTTCAGTAGGCAGGACCTAGTGGGAGGGTGCAAGTGACCCTTCGGACGATAGTGAACCTTTTGTCTCCATAACTGTACTTCCAGGTCATCAAAAGGTGAGATGCTTTGTATTAGCTACTTCCCCACCATAATGCTCTGCCTCTCTACTGACCCAGAGCCATAGAGCCAAGCCAGCCCAGACTGAAACATGAGTAACGATGATTCAAAACCAATTCTTCCTCCTGCAAGATGGCCGCCTCAGTTATCTTGTCAAACAATGTAAAGCTGGTGGAACACACTACAGAAACAAACTGCGGCATATGAAGAAGGAACAAGAGAGGGTACCGGATGATATCGTGGCTGTGAGTAAATTTAGACTCCATAATGACCTTCAGAAGATAGTGTGGCCCACATTTTAGTGACAGAAGTGTTCATGGAAAGGTTTTAAGTATCACACAGGCCATGAACCCTAAGTAGGAAGTAATGTTAGAACTATTTCTGATAACTTCAGCCTTCCTCTTCCATATATTCTGAGACCATTACTATACTTTAATAAGGCTGTATCTTAATGTTCATTATTTTACAATAGGAAGAAAAGGTTTGGACTGGGCAAATGTCTCGGGTAGAGTGCTTTCTCAGCAAGCATGAGAACCTGAGTTCCAATCTCAGAACCGGCATGAATTCGGGATACAGTAGTAACACGTTGTTTCTATAATGCCAGTGTTCCTATACCAAGAAGAGAGACAGAAGGTAGGGAGATCTCTGGGACCTAGCAGGCCAGCTAGTGCAGTTTGTACAACAGTAAACAACAAAGAAACTGCCTCAAGCTTGACAGAAAGTGATGTTGGCCTCTTTACACATGCTGTTCCATACCTGTGCCTGAACTCACACACAAGAACACTCACGTGTGAGCACGTACACACCGTACACATAGCAAAAGGAGGAGGAGGATTGGAGAAACGGCAAGAAGAGAAGGAAGAGGAAGAGGAAGGAAAAGGGAAGAAGGATGAAGGACTAAGAGGAGGAGGAAGGAGAAGGAAGGGAAGGGAGAAGAAAAAAAGGGAAGAGAAAAAATGAAGGAGCAGGAGGGGGGGAAGGAGAAGAAGAGGGAGTGGTAGCAACAAAGTGTAAGAGGGAACAAAAAGAAGGGCCATACCTTCCAGTCCAGAACTGCTCTGGTTAATGCCTTACCGCTGATTGTGTTCTTTGGATTTACTGTGACAAGTAGATATTTGGGTTTTATCACCTACAAATTCTCCTTGCCTCATATTGTAAATACAACAGTGCCCTCTAGTCCTCAATCTGCATGGAGAAGCTGTGTTCCAAAAGAAAAAGCAATTTATTCTTCAATACATGAATGGCGGTTTTAATTAAATAAGCATTATTTCATTCTGATATAATTTAAATAAGTAATGAGTTACTTAATCAAAAAAATTAATCCTGTCATCTTTTCATCTCAAATATTTAATTCTGTGTTTTAACTTTTGTTTTGGGTGTTTTAGTTTTTCTGAGACAGGATTTCTCTGTTTAACAGCCCTGGCTGTCCTGGAACTTACTCAAGAGACCAGACTGGCCTCGAACTCACAGAGGTCCACCTGCCTCTGCCTCCCGAGTGTTGGAATTAGAGGCGTGTGCTACCACGCCCAGCTGTTTTTTTTTTTTTTTAATTTTAATTGACTATATTCTTTGATATTCTAAGTCTACATTAAGAACGAGATCTTAGGAAAAGCTGTAAGTCTATCACAATGTATTAACACGTAATTATGGCATACCCAACACTACATTTGCCTCGGAGAAATTGTCGAATTCTCTCGATGATTACTGGTGGAAAGGAGTCTTCTAGAAACACCTTAGGGAAGCTTCCCACACAAGCCTCCAGGGGTCCAAGCAGCATTTGAGTAGTTACTATCTGAAAACACCAAGCCCCGCCCTTTGCAAAGAGAACAGAAGTATAACATTCGTGGCGTCGAGTCTTGGATCCTTTTAATCCTACACATTCCAGAAAGCAGGAAAGCCTGGCCTGACGCTGGGACCAAAGTTCATCATCAGGAAGCAAAGAACGTAGTTATGAACAGACCCTAAGTCCATGAGAGGCTGATTGAGGGTTGACCCCAACAAGCCAGAAAAATAAGCCTCCTGCATTTGCATTGAACTGTTTCCTGTCTCACTGTGGGGCAGGGCGTCTCCTAGTGGTTAAGACTCACTTCGAGTCTTACACTGTAATTTCCCACAGTATTAGTCCACAGCCAGGAAATCAGACTCATGCAGATTTAAGATGGCCATGTGTGCACCAAAGTGTACCTGAACTGACAGCTGTCTCCTTCCTCCAGCAGTAAAACGGTGCACTGTCTTCTCTTTCCTCTGACAGCCTGACCCTATCACCAGGAGGGTAATAATAAATGGGGTTCACCTGGAAAATCCAGCCCACATTCTCCACTGTAGGGTCTTAACACATCACACCCGCTGTCCAGATTAAACTTACATGTAAACTTGATAGAACTGAGGAACACAGACTTGGAAGAACCTGTGAGGACTGTTCCCGGAGAGGATTAACCATGTTGGGGAATGCAGATTGAATATGGACCACATCTCGTTCCTGGGATCCCAGACAGAATAAAATGGGGGGAAAGGAGAAAGGCAGCTAACTGCCTTAGCACCTACCTTTCTCAGCCTCATGTTCTGCCCAAATGGCCTTCATGCCTGAGGTGGTGGATTGTATCCCCTTTGACACTGAACCTGAGCCAACTTCTTTCCTCCTTTATGTTGCCAAAGCCAGGCATTTTTATACCAACTAGAAAAGTACCTAGGAGTCACACATCTGTGTAATGGTTGCTGTTGGCTTGATTACAATGAGATAGAATAGCTTAGCTCACAATTGCCTTTTAACTTAAGGTAACATTGTCAACCACTTTGAGAGTTAGTATGAATGTGTCATTGGGGAAACAGTGATTCAGTCTATCAGAGAAAGGGTGACTCTTACCATTCAACACTGCTCTAGAATTCCTAGTTTTGACAAAAAGATGAGAAATAAAGAGGCATGAAATGCCTAAATGTCTGTATCTATTCTACAGTCTGTGGTCACAGAACACCATGAGAAATGTATGAAAAAAAAAAGTCTCCTGGAAAAACAGAAGGATGTGGTGTTTCTCTGCAAAATAAATTATATTCTTGTGTGCTATTGTGATTAATCTTGCCGACTTGATTGGACTGAGGAGTCTGCAGATCAGTAAAGATAAAGCGGTATTGGTTATCCGTTTGTGTAATAACTTGGCATTTGCACTTAGCTTCAAACTAGCCTTATTTTGAAACTTAATTGTTAGAAACCAGTTGAAACTGTTTGATAGTAAGCACCATTTGTCATTACAGGATGAGACTGTAATGAAGACTTAATCGCTGTTTTACAATTATAATGTTTGAAGTCAGCAAGGCTTTTCAGTAAAGGAAAACAGTTATTTATAAATGCAAGCCTACAATTACAATGAAAACATGTTGGCTTTATTTCTAATTTGAGTTTAATATGTATAGGAAATAAAGGGCTTCAAAACTCAAATTACAATCTGCATTTTAAAAAATAACTTATTCTGTTTTCCAAAGCTGATAAAAAAAATATTGTAACTGTAAACCATCATGTAAAAATTGAAAGTTTCAAAACTATGCTTGATTGGTTTTCATCTGTACAAAGATGATGCAGTTATTTAAATATGGAAGTAGGGAGAAAGCAGACTCTGCAGGATCTGTTGTTGTGTTGTTGTGTTGTTGTGTATAATAATGCACCTGGGCTGGAAAAGGGCTCAGCTGGTAAAGCTCTTGCACACAACCCTGGAACATGAGTCCTATCTTTTGAACCCACATACAGATGGAAGAAGAGACTCAGAAGTGTCCTCTGAACCTTCTCAGCTCCTAAATGGTAGGCATGCTCCTCACCACATCATGTGCACATGATACACGTACATACATACAAACATACATACACACATACATACACACATACATACATACACACATACATACACACATACATACACACATACACACATACATACACACATACATACATGCATACACACATACATACACACATACATACACACATACACACATAATACACACATACATACATACATACACACATACATACACACATACACACACTACATACATACACACATACATACATACACACAAACATACACACATACATACATACATACACACATACATACATACATACACACATACATACACACATACACACACTACATACATACACACATACATACATACACACAAACATACACACATACATACATACATACACACATACATACATACATACACACATACATACATACATACATACACACATACATACACACATACATACATACATACACACATACATACATACATACACACATACATACATACACATACATAGATGCATACACACATACATACACAGACACACATGCATACACACAGAGACACATGTACACACACAAACACACACATACATACAGGCACACACATACACATGCACAAATAATAACTATGTTGATAATGCCAGATATGTTGCTTCAATTCCAGCACTCACTAAGCAGAGGCAGATGGATCTCTGTGAGGCTGAAGTCAGCCTGGACTACGTAGTGAGTTCTAGGCTAGCCAGAACAACACGGACCCTGTTCCATACAAACCCACAAAAACGAATGGTTTTGCATCATTTGACACCAATACTTTATTAAAGATGCCATGTCTTTAGTGACACAATTGAATGGAATCTGATTTCTATTTGCTGGATTTACTGTCATTTGTATGTATGTGTGTACATCTTAATTATATGCCACTCCTTTGCCAGACGAAAGCATTGGGTTCCACAGAGGAAAAGGCAGTTGTGAGTCCTCAGTGTGAATGCCGGGAACCAAATTCAGGTTTCAGAAGAGCAACAAGCACTTTTAACTGCCAAGCCATCTCTCCAGACTCAAAATCTGATTTCTTAACTAGAAATATGTTCTTAACATAGTTATATTAAAAATGACTTGCCACAAAATTTATGTTGAAAAACTACTGACTTCACACAAGTATCGCAGATATTTTTAAATTTATTCAGTTAGATTCTTCAGTTTTTAAAAAATTAATTTCCTTTTCTGAAGATCAAATTCCAATGGTTATGAGAATAATTATAATTAGAGAGTAATTAATGCTAATCATGCAGCCAACTAGATGGCATCTACTACCCCTCTCATCTGCTAAATTTTATTTAAAAAGAAACGTGTGTGGCTCATATAACACTTGAGTGAACAGTAATTGAACTTCACGCACCATCAGACAGTCAAATTTAATATATAGTCTCAATTACTGTCATAGAGCACAAGGCATGGGTTTTCATTATATCTGAAACAGAGCATCTTTCTTTGAAGTAGCTGGGCTTCTGGACCTAAGGATGCAAACCTCTTGCTGCTGCAAGGGAAAGCTCCAGGGGGAATTACCCAAGCATTGCCTCCACACCTGTGACACTATGAAGCTCAAGGTAAACACATATTTCCCAAATTATCAGTAACGTGGTGGTGAAATAGTTCCCTAAGACAGTCACCAAAGTCAGTTCACTCTGGTGGTTTCTGGGATCTACATGTGCGTTACCTTCAGCCTGGTAAATCAATGGTCAGGCTTCTTGCTAATTGTAGATCTGAACTTCCCTCTCATGTCCCATATTTCTTCCTCTGTTCTTTGAGATAATGAATCCTTTCTTAGAATGTTATCTGTCAGTTCCACGGCACAAGAATCCCTTTTATAAGGGCAAGAAAACCACTGTTTGGAGTAGGTTGTAAGACAAGAGAGCCTCTGTATCCCAGCCTCTTCAAGAAACCAGGAGGTTAACTTTGGTGGGTTCCTTGCTCCAAGCTATAAAGAAAATCTCATCTAAAGGAAATGAGAACACTTTTGCTCTTGATCAAGCCAGTTATCATAAACAGAGGCCTGTGATCTGCCCTCATCCCTGTTCTCAGCTATTAAACCTTCTAAGCTTAGAACCAAGCTCTAACCTTATTACACTCACTATAAGAATAAATAGCATAAAATGCTCATTCTAATTGTATTTTTGTACTTGTGTGTTTTGCTTTGACAATATGTCACCATGAGCAGAAATAAAAAGCAAGAATGGCCACATTTATGTCAAAGACTCTCCACTGCTACTTGTTGGTTAGAACCTCCTGATTGTGGAGGTCTGGGATGTTGCAGATCCGTGCCTAAATTATCTTGGGTTCTCTTTAGTCCCCTTAATAGATGTTTATTGCACTATTTTTGTCTTAGATTAACATCCTGGTAACTATCAATTATATCCCTCCATGGCCTCTGCATCAGCTCCTGCTTCCTGACCTGCTTGGGTTCCAGTCCTGCCTTCCTTTGGTGATGAACAGCGATATGGAAGTGTGAGCCAAATAAACTCTGTCCTCCCCAACTTGCTTCTTGGTCATAATACTTTGTGCAGGAATAGAAACCCTGACTAAGACAATACATAAGAGACTATGTCAAGTGTTACACACATGCCTTATTACAAACACACACACACACACACAAATGCATTAGCCACTTGAGTTCTGTACCAATATTTGATTTAGAGTGTTAAGATCACAACAACAAAGGAATAAAAAAAAGTTGGCAATTCTATAGTAGCTCACACGTTTTGAGGAAAACAAGAAATGTACAACTGAATATGTAAAAATCTTAGTGCAATGCTCTGTACATATAACAAAGAGCAAATTATAGCTTTACTATAACTAAAACCATACTAGGCATTTAGATTATCTCGCAGGTTTGTGTATTATCTTCTGCAGGGATATTGTTCAATAATCTAAAAGGGATTTTGAAGCCCAGTGTACTTATTATTATTTGAAATTTTAATTAACATACAGATTTTGGAGGTATTTAGTATTTTTATACACATATGCTAATGTGTTTTGTTCCTATTCATTCTCTTTCCACATATTTCTTTTTTTAATTGAACAACTTTATTTTAAAAAAACAAAGATAAATGTGCAGATTTTAAGCCTTTTGCATAAAAGTATATGAATACATTTTTGTCAGTCCACATATTTCTTCTCCATTTCACTGGTTCCTTCCCATATCAAAAAGTCCCTCCCTTCTGCCTTAATATCATGTGAATTTCATCATCCTCCTCACTTAAGAAGATCTGTTCCTCCACTCTTAATGATCCCCTTCTTACTTTAATGTCTCAAACACACACACACAAGCCCTGTGCACGTGCACACATGAATGCATACACTGGCACACTAGTGCTCACACATGCACATACACACACATACACTCAGGCACACCACACATGGACACACCCCTAAACAAAGATTTCACATATAAGAGGAGACATGCTTGTCTTTCAAAATATGGTATGTTTCACTTAGCATCATGATCTCCAGTTGAAGTCCTTTTTTTTTTTCTGCAAATAAAAATGTCATTATTTTATTTCCTGCAAGGCTAAATAAAATGCCATTGTGTATATAAAGAACATTTTCTTTGTCCATCTATCTTAGGGTTTTACTCTTGTGAGCAGATACCATGACCAAAGCAAGTCTTACAAGGACAACATTTAATTGGACTGGCTTACAGGCTCAGAGGTCCCATCGATTAACGTCAAGGTGGGGACATGACAGCATCTAGCACAATTCCCTGAGCAGGTGGTCCTGGGCTGTAGAAGAAATCTACCTCACAAGAGAGAAAGCATGGTTTCTTCTTCAAGTTCCCACTTAAGTTCCTTTCGTGCCTTCCTTCAGTCACAGACTACAACCTGTAAGCTGAAACAAACTCCATCTCTAGGTTGCTTTTGGGTTGTGACATTTATCATAACAACAGAATGAAACTCTTGTATATATGCATCACATAAGAATCTAACTGAATGTACATTAGTGACTAGAACTCCAAACTCATGCCAGGAAGCCAGAAAGACAAGAGATAAATAGGTTGTTCTCTGCTCTTTCCTGATTAATCAATGTCTCTGTTAGTTTTAAAGTTTCCCACTGTGTAAACATGATCCAAGCTAATATCTCATTTCAAAGAGAGTCCAGCTGTGTAAATCCTATTTTATATTCTCACTTTTACTAGCATAGCAGTGGCCAGTGGTTATAATGAAAAGTACACTAAAAGCTATTTAAATGTCGTTGATTTATACAGCACTGTCTGCATAAAAGACCGAACAGATAACTAAGCCAGGGAATATTTATGGCTGCACTCCTTTGATTTGCAAGCCTGGCTTAGCTGCAAGTAAATTAATGTGCAAATTAAATATTCAAGAGCCAATTTATGTTATTTGTTTATAGTATAACATCCAGGTGTCATTTTTTCTCTTCTATGATATACATCTGAGATTCAGATGCAAACACCAAGCATATTTGTTAGGTCTGTGTATTGCTAAAAATGGAACCATGGGGCTGCCTGGAAGAAAGCATTTAATCTTTAAACTAAGACAGAGAGTTGATGGAGGAGACAACGTAGGTAGGGGAGGCTCCCTGCTCAGGTGGCAGATCCACCAGGACCACTATCAGAGGATGCATACCGAAGAATAGCTTACAGCGTGGTGTTTTCCTTCATTCAGTGACTCAACTGGGTTCCAGAGAGAAAGGGATTTGAAACTCTTGTCACACAGATATTTCACTTGATTGAAGGGGTTGAAACTGAAGACCAAATTTAATTTTATTCTGTCCTGGGTGAAGTGAAAACTTAAGGGTTTATTTTTTAAGTCAGTGGATGGTGTTTTATTAAAGTGGACACAGGTGTGAAAGGCTAAGGCCGACTCCTGAAGGAACCTTTTGCTGAAGCAGACACAGGAACAAGGATGTTCTGCTAAAGCAAGCACGTGAATGACACATGATGAAGGAGTCTTTTCTAACAACACCCATGTATGTATCCACCTTACATGAATTTGTTGGGCTTCAAGGGAGGTTAAACCATGTAAGAACCATTATTAGAAGTAGTATTTGAAAAAATTAGTTACAACTGTGCATGGAATAAACATTATACAGAAAGAAAAATAAGACAGGTCTCCTGGGAATCTCATTTTCTACCTTAGAACAATGTTACATCTATAACGCCAGTTATATGGAGGCAGCAATTTTTAATGCGATTATCTTTTAAATTGTGATCTTAGAATCCATTCACAATAAAACTTATTAAAGATATAATTTTTCTTTATGTGGATTAAGAAATATTTTTTCTTTATGTGGGTTCTATGTAATAATTTGTGCTGTACAAATCAAAACTGCTAAAAAATTTTAAATTTCTGTTTAATTGAAATTATATTCATAAGCATGTTTTAGTACAAAAATTATAAGTATTATCGTATGTATATCGTGGTTTTATAAAAAATCTATTTTCTAAAAATAATAAAAATTAATGTAACTATATTTTACACTTTGGTAATTATTGTTTGGTAGTGGTTTTTGTTCTGCTTTTAGTAGACAATAAAACTCATATAGTTTCTCCTGTTTTCTTCCGTTCTGTTGTTAGTGTGTTTCAAATGTGTTGGTTAAAGTATCTACCTGAAAAAAAAAAATTGAGTCAGAACACATTATTGGAAAGGGCAGACATTTTAGCAGGTAATTTTTCTTTGATACATAGAAAAATGCAAGTGTCATTTTTCAATATGAAATTTGAAATTACGTTGAGGAACATTTTGTTCTCTTGATTTTAACAACACAGAAGCTGTAATATGCATATGCCAATTGGATCCAAAACTAGTGGTATATTACATGCTAATTACACCAGGATTTGATTATTTTTCTCTTCATGGTATAATCAAGTCAATCTGTGACTAATTATTCAATGTCACTAACATTTTATATGATTTCTTATTAATATGTAGGTGCATGTAGGTGATGTATATGCCTGGGTGCTTGTAGCACGGTTTGTATGTGGAGGTCAGATGAAGATTTGTGGTTTGGTTCTCTCCTTCTACTTATTCAAACCCTGGCCCCATATCTCTGCAGATTAGAATCTCTCTCTAGATGACACTTCTTGTTGTGCCAGTGTACCAGTTACTCTTGACCCTAAATTCTCACAAACAGCATGGCATGCCTGGGTGTTGAGTTGGTTACTTCTTCATAAAGAAAGTCTTGCCTAGCCTTATTAGCCGTCTTTCTTTCTTTCCTTCCTTCTTTTTTTTTCTTTCCTTCTTTCTTTTTTCCTTTCTTTCTTTGTCTAAAGTCCTTTCTGTAATAGGAATAGGATCTATTATTCTTCATCATAACTCTTGAGTTTCACGTGTCTGACATTTCAGATTGATCCTGATTTTCTAGACTGCTGACAGTCCACACATATGCTTTATAGTTCACCCATATAAGGTTCTATTAAAACTATGAAATGCAACTTAGAATGATCACTTCCTGCTAGTTCATGTTTTTAAATAATTATTTACAATGTAGGCTTGAGGTGGAAAATGGAGATATTTGAAAAAAGTAAAAATTAAAACCAATAGTGGCATACACCTTTAATTCTAGCACTTGGGAGGCAGAAGCAGGCACATCTCTGAGCTAGAGGCAAGTCTGGTCTACAGAACAAGTTCCAGGACAGCCAGAACTACACAGAGAAACCTGTCTCAAGAACAAAACCAAGAAAAGAAAATCACATGCATTAGCACATGAGTATAGACATGGATGAAACCCCAGTTCCTGTGATATAAGAGCTATTTAGAAACTGCTAATTTAACCAGTTATTTTGAAACCACTAATGTGGAAACTAAATAATTTGTGGTTAGTATTTTATGTGTAAAAAGCACGCATTGCCTAAGACCCTAAGAACAACTTATAACATTGACTTGACTGCTTAGGTCTATTAGAATATTTTTGTTGGGAAGCAACAGAACTCCCATCAGGTTGGCTTGGGACAATAAAGACATTGAAGTCAGAGATCTGGCTTCTGGAATGAAGTCAAGTCTTTGTCCTGTTAGTTGCAATTTTTAGGGAAATTTTTACAAATTATTTGCACAAAACAAGACTCTCCTCTGGAGAAATTTGGTCTGAATTATGTGTGTGAAAAATCTGAATAGTGAATTCCAAAATAAAACCATTATGATCTCTCAAGAGCAAGAAATTGTAAAAAAAATATCCTATACTCCTGGCAGAAAACCCAGAAGGAGTGACACAGTTCTGATCAACTGAAGACTGTGATCTTTTCTCCTTTCAACTTAGAAAAACACAAAGCTTCCAAATGTATGTGGAGAAATAAAACACAAAGATGAAAGAATCGTAGATTATAAACACCAGATACCCCAAGGCAAGAGCTGGTGTCTCTCTGTTCTGTGCATTTAGATTATTCAGCTTTACAGTATTGTTAAAAACCAAAAGACATTCTGCAAGAACAGACCAGTGATTTATGAAACAAAGTAAAAGCTCTTGAAGTAGCCATATCAATGTGTCTTCTCAGAGTCTATTGAGTTACTCTATCCTCCTGATTCCTAGCCTTATCGGTTCACTCTGACTTCACATCTATCTTTTATTTGAACCTATACAATTCCTAAATTGTATAGTAAAACATCTAAGTCTGGTCTAGCTTAAAGGGATAGCATAATTCCTATGATTTTGTTCTGTGACTAAGTACCACATTGATGTGTGAAGAACTGAACTTTGAACACCATGAAAATGTATAGAGGATTAAACATATTTTCACTTCCTCCAAGTTCATAAGCAGTAAGCACTAGAGTTTCAAAGCAGATAAAAGGAAGACAATATTATATGGCAAATGTCACATTCTTAAATATTAAATAACATGTGTAAATTCAATATTTCCTATTATATTCTAAATATTATATTACCAGCTCTTTGGATGAATGACTAGCTGAATGTGGGTAAGGCACACAATCGTTTTGTCCTTCCTTGTTTGAAAAATGATGCTGCAATAATAGTATCCACACAGGGTATAGACTGTAAGTTTTCCCTAATATGCATCTTCTCACTGGTTTATCAATATTACTGTGCATTCTTTCTTTTTCTCTCTTTCCACGAATCTATATAAAGTGATAAACAGAAGGTATCTGTATAGCTAAAGGTTATCTCACACAGTTCTACCCCATGAAGTCATTCTGATGCTGGTTCCTTCTACACTGTAGCCCTGACATTCTCCACATGAGTACATTCTAATAGACTATAATTTCTGTCCCAGTGTGGTGGGTTGAATATGCTTGACCCATGAAAAGTGGCTTTATTAGGAGGTGTGGCCTTGCTTGAGGAAATGTGTCACTGTGGGGATGGACTTTGAGGTCTCTTCCTGTGCTCAGGCTCTACCCAGTGCAGAAGAGAGGCTCTTCCTAGCCACCTGTAGAAGAGAGTCTCTTTCTAAAGGATCAAAATGTAGAACTCTCCGCAACTCCAGCATGTTTGCCTGGATGCTGACATGCTTCTAGCCATGCTGATAATGGACTGAGCCTCTGAATCTGTAATCCAGACCCACTTAAAAGTTTTCCTTTATAAGACTTGCCTTAGTCACGGTGTCTCTTCACAGCAATAGAAACCCTAAGACACCCAGCATTCTACCTTTAGTAGCAGGCTAGCTTTCCTTTTTCTTCTTTTCCCTTATTCGCAGATCTAGATTATCTATTTAATGCTAGAGCTGACTCTGTGGATCTGCATTATATAATGACACTATAATTTGGTTCTATGCACTTGAACTTGAACTCCCGTTAAAGAGCTCTGCAGGAAAGTCACAGCAGTGTTACAATACAGGTCCAAGGTGCTTTGGTTTTCTCTTGCTATAAAGAGAAACACCAAGCACACAGGTGCCCTTCTACCTGCAGAACAAATGTCACATCAAATCACATAACCAGATGTTTTCATTCCTTTTTATATAACTGCTCATGGGAGAAGTTCATACCTTTCCTTTTTGGCCTAACTTTTAAGGCCAAACTTTTACACAAATAGAACTAAGTGATAAATTAAAGGACTAATATACAAATAGAAGCTGCCTTGTTTTTCTAAACCTTCTGAAGCAGATATATAACTAAAGCATAAGTTCATTCTCTTTCACCATATTGAGTCATCTTTCTTAAATATCATTATCTGGTACCACATCTGTCTTACTTAGGGTTCCTATCACTGTGAAAAACACTGGGGAAGAAAGGGTTTATTTAGTCTGACATCTTAGATCCAATCATCCAGAGAAGTCAGGCCAAGAACTCAAGTTAGAGATCTGGAGGCAGAAACTGAAGCAGAAGACTTAGAGAAATGCTGCCTGCTGGCTTGTTCTCCATGCCTTGTTCTGCCTGACTTCTTATACCAGACAGGCCTATCTACCTAGGAGGACCACCTCCCACAATGGGATGGGTCCTCCCACATCAATCATCAATTTAAAAAATCCACTTTGAGCTTGTCCACCAGTCAGTTTGGTGTGGACCAAATTTTGTTGTTTTGTTTGTCTTCCCTAATGACTCTGGCTTGTGTCAAATTCACATAGAACTTGGCATCCTATCACCATAATCAAAGTCAGATACTACTGTGCACTAGACAGCTCTGTAAGGTATTCAGGTAGTCCTGACTGATTCCAGATTTTTAACACCAAGACCTTTTAGTTGCTGCATAAAATAGAACAAGGCCTTGCCTTCCGAGTAAGTGGATACCTGCGCACTCAAAATAGGACCTAGAATCACTCAACTTCCAACTATTTTTTTATTTTACTTTTTCATCTTTATTCATTGTGCAGAGCCAGCTTCACGAAGACATTTATATACCAGTTTACCATTTACCTTGAGCATACTCTCCCATACCCCTGCCTTTCATTGTCAGACATCCTACTCTCTTTAGTCCCCTTTGCTCCCCAGACAGTTCCACGTCTACCTTCATGTCACATGTGCACCTGACTCCATGCACCATCACAAAACATAGGACCCAAGATAAAACTGTGTGTGCCTGAGGGTATAGTGACTCGTGTAAGACGATTACTTACAGTTGCATCTCCTTCCCTGAGAACTGCATAAATTTGTTCTTTGTGGCTGAGAAACATTTCATGGCACGTGTGAGCTACAATTCCTTCATCTATTCTTCTGTTGTTGGGTGCACAGGATACAAGGAAGACAAGGCTTTTGTAATAAAGCTCAGGGGTGGGTGGTATCCAAATGGGGGTTTGGTGGGCAAATAGGCAGGGTTACAGGAGAACGTAAGCATAGCACACTAGTACCTCTTGAAACAAAGGTGTGGTTGCAAGTAAGGCAGAACCAGGTAGTCACAAAGGTAGTCCTAAGAACACAGGACAAATGGATGGAAGAGGTGGTCATAGGTGGTCAGGGCAGAACTCGTTATAATCAGAAGCTTCTGATTTGCCGAGCCAGCTGAAGAGAAAGGAAGCAGTCATATCGACTGGACTGGTTTACATCAGTTTCCAGCAAGTCCAGGGTTTTCCGGACTACCTATGGCTGGTGTGGTGTAGATCACCTTTGGAGCGGTTTGTGGAGTGGTTTCTGGCTGGTGTCTACCAGCTGAGTGGAACTCTGCCAAGACAGATACAGACTAGAGACAGGAGTTAAAGAGCTTAAAAAACACTTTGATATTTGGAGCTGCCCTCTCGGGAATAGGCAAGAGACAGGGAAGCGCAGGCTGTTCGTTGACAGGAGTTCTTATCTGGAGACCATTTGACCCATAGGTGAGTCTAAGTCTTGTGATTCTTTTTTTTTTTCCATGACCTGAGGCTTAACTTAAAATCTTGGAGCTTGTGACTGATAATAGTAAATGCTTTACCAGTTTATTAGAACTCCATTGATTAATGTTAAAACTTTAAATCTTTGAAATCTTAGTGTGGTAATAGCATATGATAATCTGTATTTATATATACCTTAAGTAACTTTTTTAGATCCTCATAATTTATTTAGACTTCTTATATCCTCAAATGTTTACAACTTAAATATTTTAAACCTTTGTCATGTATGTATATTTTTTATTCAATTATTTATCATTAGCGTTACATAAGTGGTTGGGCACCAAGAGCAGCCTTTGCAAAGCAAGTTACTTTAGATAGTAAAAGTTACATTTGAAACCTGTTTGTCCTTTAATATGAAGCCTGTTAGTCAGGCAAGCCTGTCTGTGAGTTTGCCTTTCTTACTGGATGATCTAACAGCTCTAGAAAGGGAAGACCTGGTTTGTATATATGAAACGCATTGACCAGGCAGCGGAGGCTATATTGATAAAGCTACAGTTAGCCATCAACCATCAGAGAAAAGTAGCTTAGAGCAGAAGTATGATACAACTGGCCTCCGTATCAATTAAAAAAGGAGAGACGTAGCCATGACCTAGGCGGTTGTCCTAGGTTCCTATGGTCTCAATGGCCTCACTGGGGGCAGTGGTTGTACATCTTTGTCTGTCACACAGGATAGCACTGGCTGCCAGACCCAGGTCTAAGAGATGTTCCTATAGAGGAGGAACCTAGAGGACAAGACAGAGCAACCCGAAAGTATTTATGCAGGGCCCTGGAAGCAAGCATGGGGCATGCTCACCCTGTGGTTAGCATTACCACAATCCAGGTGGAGTTGTCCCGCATCCGTCTTCTTCGGAGACCTTAGGACTGCAGCTAGGAGCTTCGACCTCTGTCTGCCACGGTGAGCTTTTTCCATTAAACATTTTAAATGTCATGTATGGCACTCAAGATCTCTGAAAAGTTTTGAGGGCTGTCTATTAACTATACCTAATTTTAAAGAAACATTTTTAGTTACTTGCTTTAGGTTTAACCTTGAAAGCATATAAAGGAGGCTAAATAAAGCTTGTCCCTATAAATGCACACTTTTTTTAAAAAAATGGTCATTTACAAGGTTGCTACTTATCTGCATGTCTTGTCTTTAACAACTTATAGCAAGTTAGACGCTTTTGTAAGATTAAGATTCTATAGTTTCATCCGTGTTGAGTTCAGCCTTTAAAAGAATTATGATTCCTGAATTGAAGGTGCTTTAGTAACAAATTAAAACTCCAAGGCCTGACTGCAGCCCACGGGGAGACTGGTAACTGCGCTTTCCTGGTCCTCCCAGTGCACCACCACAGAATGTCACAGTTTCTTGCATGACTCAGTTTACCCAAATAGCTAAAGCTTAACAAAGTTGGCAGAGATGAGGAGGCTAGACATGGATTCATAAGCCGGCATTTGCTAGCCTGAATAGACCTTCTGTGGTGAAGGTGAAGAATGAGGAGACTTTCTATGGGTCCTTTGCCAGACTGCTGCGTTCATTTTCCTGCTGTATCAAAAGACAGGGATGTGCCAGATGCTGGGCGTTTGGTTCCAGTGTAGCTCTGAGCCCTTTTCAGGGTGAGGCTTTAAGCATGAAAAACATGTTTTGTGTTTATATACTTCAGTTAACGATTGAAGCAGAACTTCGGGGGGTTAAAAAAAAACAAGGTTAGCATATTTGAATATTTGCCCAGAACTATAAGACATATGAATTAAGTCTTTCTCTTAAGATTACCTATAGCCTTCTAATTATTAACCTTGTGTTCTAAGTTTTAACTTCTGCTACAGATTCTATAGATTTTAACTATGTCCAATAAACTTATAAATCCTGAAGTACAGAAAGCACATGTAATAATTTTATAAATACGTTTATATCTTAGCAGATGTTTCAGGCAACTGAACCAAGTCTTCAAGATACCCTTACCTAAAACATATTTGAATCCCTAGTAAGCTAAATCCGGTGACCAGAAAGCTCAGAGATGAGGCAATCAAAAAGCAGCCACATTGATCCAGGGCAAGGGATTTGGGCCTGGGAGGGGTTAATGCACAGAAGGTGCTTGACAGGGTTCCATGCTTGGGCATGGGGTGACTTGGCACTGTGGGAGTGGCAGAAGCCAGCCTGATCTGGATCCCAAGTCCACCTCTAACCAGCACAGGCGCATATACAACTAGAGACAGAAGTGATAACAAAACCGAGACATAGGACTCATCCAGGTGAGAACTACGGCAAGCAAAACATAATACACAGAGTAAAAGAACAGAGACGTGGACAACTAGGGCCACTCAGAGGCCCACCAGTTTGACCAAAAACAAAAAAGAAAATTATTTCTTAAGGCTCATTTTTTCCAGTTGCCTCCCCACACAAACCAGATGCTCAGAACCCACTAGAGCCTTCCTAAGTGTAAACTTTTACCCAGTTGACTTACGCTGGGCCTTTCTGAGTTATCATGCCTGACATCCTCTGCTGGGCCTCTGCAAACCCTCTGCTTGGTCCCCAGTGCAACGAGACATCCTTTTGTTTGCTCGGTGCAGGCAAGGTCCGCTTCTGCTCTCACGGTATACAAGCATCGTGGTGGGGGGGAGGAGGGGGGGCGGTGAGGGAGTGGGGGAACTGAAATAAAGTTTATAGTCATCGAGGTGGGTCAGACGGGAACTCATTCGGTGTGAGTCTGTTTTAGCGGAAACAGCTCTCCTTTATTGGGGGTAAAAAGGGGAGTGGATAGGGATTTTCAACATGAGTGTTCATCATTGTCTGGGGCTGAGGTGGGGGTTGGAAGGCTTAGAAGCTCAGGGGCATGCAGGAGGAAGCGCTTCTTACTCTTTCCGGTCTCAAATGAGATATTTCCAGGTTTGGACAAATCCTGACCTCACTCTTGCCCTTCTATATGAGATACTAGACCTATAAAATCCTGAATGTTCATAGCTATTTAATGCCAATTAATATCACCTGGGTCTAGCTGGTCCTTGGGAACCTCCACCCTCCATCCTCTGACCTCCTCAGACCTCCCAGCCCTTCCCTCCTCTCTCGCCCTGCCCAGTCACTACCCAGTCACCCGCTTTCCTTTATTTTACTAATTAAAATGGGAAGGTTCAGGGGAAGTCGTCTCTTCTTGCGGAAGTGGAATTAACATTAAGATACAAACAGCTTCAGGACAATCTACATGCCTAAAGGGAAATTGGATTACAAAAAAAAAACTGTTTCCTGTCCATTAGTCCCCTGGAATGCCTAGCATGTGATAGGTATAAACCCTGGAATGAAGAAAAATGTGTCACAAATACTAGAGTTTTTACTGAGGCAAAAACCCCTGCTATCCACCATCCATATTCAAGATTACAAACAGGTTAAAGCACTAAACACTTGGAAACGTGGTCAAATGATCCTGTCTCGTCAATGCAGAGTCTGGGACCCAGGTCATTTCTTTTACCTCTTCAACCTGTTAAGCAAGTCACCCAAAGAAAAATTGTCCAATAAAGTGTCCTCCAATGGATAAACGTACAGGTTCAAACATCTGTGTGGGGTAGGATTGGCAAAGGCCAGGCTCTGGAAGGCTCTTTTCCAGCCCTTGGATACATTAGCTCTTCTGTGTGAAAAGCAGCTTGCTGGCCTCCTCGGCTCCAAGGACAGTACAGCCTTCTAGGGACTTCAGTTCCGTGTCATCCCCAGCTGCTGCAGGGGAGAGGAGTTAAGACATTCCGCATGCAGGAGATCAAGGCAAGCTACTCACGGGCGGAGTGTCGTGTTCACAGAGGTGTCTCTACTCGGGCAATCAGGAAGGGTTTGGTCTGCCCTGGCCAAACCTCAAAAATTTACGGCCAGAAATTTAAGGAGATGGAGCAGAGTGTGAGAAAGAAACAACTCGGGCATTGGCAACGGACTCCGGGGAAGGACGCCTTAGTGGAAGGGAAGCGGTCTTCACAGAAACCCTGCATGGCCAACGAGCGTAGGGAAAACGGCTTCAAAGGGGGCCAAGAGTACGGTGATCACGCCCCATCTTGGCAAGGACACATGTCTAAATTAAAACCACTTCTTTATTTACATCCTGATCAAAGCTTCCCCTCCCTCCTTTCCTCCCAGTCTCTCCCTCTCACCCTCACCTCCACACACACACCCCACACACCCCTCCTCCCCTTCTGTTCAGATAAAGGAAGACTTCCCGTGGATATCAACAAGCCTCAGCAGGTCAGGTTGTGGTGAGACTAGGCTCATCTTCTACCGCGGCTGGACGAGTAGGTAACCCAGTTATGGGAAAGGGATCCGAAGGCAGGCAGTGTAGTCGGAGACAACCCCCTGCTCAGGTTTTAGGAGTCCTCCATAAAGACCCAGCTGCGCAGCTACGCAGAGGGCCTAGGTCTGTCCCACGCACGCTCTCTGAGCACCAACATATTTTTACCTCTGTTTCCAAGACATAAACTGGGTCGATGCCTTCTTACCGCCAGCACACCTTCTAATTTGTATCCTGTGTTTTTTCCCTTCCCTGCCATTCCACTCAAAGGGAATCATATCTGCTTGCTTGGTGACTAAGCTGTGGCCTGCTTCTGCATTCTCCAGGTAATATATCCCAAGTCTCTCCTAGCTATACCTGGACATTTGTAGCTTCCTCTGGACATTTTTGCCTTTTTTTTTTTTTTTTTTTACTCCATCGGTAGAAAAGACCTTCAAGGGAGATCTCTCTCGTTCAAAAAAAAAAAAAAAAAAAAAAAACAACAACACTAAAGAGTTAAAGCCAAAGGCATGCCTAAAGGATCCAGGGGCCAGTGGTGTGACGTAATCTGTTCATGTTGCATGCCGCCTATGACCACAGCACCAGTGTGCTACGTAATCCAAGCATGGGAAACTCCAAAGCCCTGGTTATCCCCATTTACCAGTAAAGAGTCTGAGGTTTAGTCAAAACCTGGAAACCTTGGATTAACCAGCAAAGGAAAGGAGAACCTGGCACATGTAGGCTTGCAGGTCAGCGGCCACAGCACTTCCATTTTAGCTCGGCAGTTGTGCGCTGTGCGCTGTGAAGCAGGAGACCCACTCCACTCCGTCCAGACACATAGGAAAGGCTTTAAAGCCTACCATAGGAATTCAATTTTCTTGACTTCGGTCCTGCAATTAAATTAGGTTATCCTGACCAAGAGAGGAGTTCCTTTTCAGACATTTTAGACCGGCATCTCTGTCTGTCTGTCTGTCTGTCTGTCTGTCTGTCTCTCTCTCTCTCTCTCTCTCTCTCTCTCTCTCTCTCTCTCTCAGGGGCTTATCAGCTGCCTCGTTGATATTCTAACAAGTTTAAATACGGTAAAATGCAGGCCTTGGGATTTAGGAGGGAGAAGGAAGGGAGGAGTAAAAAAAAGAATATTCCCCAATTTAAGAAAATCCACTTAAAGAGATCCAAACTGTAGTGCGAAAGCCATTAGCAGCTGAGGTCTCGGGTGAGAAGCACAGTAATGTGTCTGCCTCACGGGCACTTGGAAGGTTTTCTTTGACACACCGAGGGCTGCAGAGCTTTATTCAAATAAGGAAATCTTCACTCTTTAAGCTCAAGCACTTATCATAACCGTTCCAGGCAGCTCTGCGCCCCATTCAGCATCTGAAAATGCCCTTTCCAAAAAAAAAAAAAAAAAAAAAGCAGAGGTTCTGTTGCTTTTCTCTTGGCCCATCTGCTGTTTGCAGTTAATATACAAGGCTTGGTGGCTTCTTCAGCAGCTAAAGGTGTGTGGGAAATTGGAATGGACCATAAAACAGAAGGCGCATGTCCAAAAAAAAAAAAAAACCACATTAAAACAGGAAACCAATTAACCTCCACTCCCCAAAAAAAAAAAAAAACCTCAAGCACATCTCTTGCTGTCTTCTGAACAATCTTACACCTTCAAATGCTGTATATGGAATGACTAGTTTCCTGCATCACTCTATTGATTCAAAAATCACACCATTGTCAAAATTGAAAGCTTTATAGCTAAATCCAACACATACAGGGAAGACAGGTCCCAAACACAAGGTATCGTGGCTCCGCAGACGAACGGTGAACACAAGGCAGGATGACAAGAGCAAAGAGCCCGAGTTTTGGCAGCACGCTCCGTTGTTACTTTATCCTAGAATTAGCTGTCTGTAGTACCGGTTTTCTGTAAGAAAGGAGAGACAGATCCTAGAGGGGCTGTGTGCTGAGCTGAAAACCTGGGTCCAGCTGAGGCTGTCCCCTGACTGTGACTGCCAGCATGGCTTTACCTCTGCAAAATTCCCCACCCCCATCCCCCACGTAAAGCAAAATAAGAACAGTTGTGCCTGTGAAGTTCAAGTGAGGGAACTCGTGTAAAGCTCGGTACCTGACACAGACCGAGTATGTGAGGGTAGCCAAGGATACTGAAAGGAATTTGAAGTGACACCATTTCATGCGAAATAAGACATTCAAATCCAAGATTTTCCCAAGAAAGGGGAGTGATTTGGAGAATTCTATTGCTAACTAAAAAATGGTAGTCAGGGCTGGAGAGATTGCTCAGTGGTTAAGAGCACTGACTGCTCTTCCAGAGGTCCTGAGTTCAGTTCCCAGAAACCACATGGTGGCTCACAACCATCTGTAATGTGTAATGGGATCCGATGCCCTCTTCTGGTGTGTCTGAAGACAGCTACAGTGTAGTTGAAGAGCAAAAAGTTGTCAAAGGACACTGATTCCTTGCCCTAGGGCCCTCTCCTCTGCAGGTAATCGCACCCGGAACTTTCTTGAGAAGAACAGTTCCCAGAATAACCACAGAAAGTCCTGATGACCTCTGTGGAATGTTTCAACGCCCTAGGTGTGTCCCAGGTGTATGATTCATGTGACACATGGTTTAACTGATGAATAATGTATGACTCTTCCCCTTTGAATTTCCTCATTCTCCCCCATCCTCCCCCTCTTTTGTGGTTTTTGCCTTTATAAGCCCATCACAAGTTCAGGCCGGGGTCGAACTCCTCTACCCCTGTGTGGTGTATGAGTCTCGACCCCAGCATGCTGGCCTGAGATCTCGCTCCGTTTCACTTTCAATAAACTTCCTCGTGCGATTGCAGCAAGTCTGGTCTCGGTGCCTCGCTGGGTGCGCGCCTCTCCTGAGATTTGAGTGAGGGTCTCCCTTCGGGGGTCTTTCATAGTCATAATAAATATTTTTAAAATATGACAGTCTTTGAATGTGGCCTTGAATAAGTGAGAGATGCAGGTTGCAAACTATAGACAACTAAGTTTAGAGTAAATATACTTGATGCATTTTAAAAAATAAAAATGGTACTATAGCAATTACAGAAAAGCTTATAAGTCAAAGAAAGGAAGAAATGGATAGAAAGGGAAAACAAAGAACCGAGAGAAGTTAGTTTGTTTTTTTTTTTTAATCTTTTTTAATGGTTATTATGTCTAACTTAATGCCAATAGTCTGACTATGCTAAATAAAAGACGGGTACTATCAAAGTAGATTTTTTTTAAAAAGGGGGTGGGGAGATTCAATGGCACATTACCTAAAAAGACTCACTTTCGGTGACTTCTCTTTTTGAGCAGCCCACATCCATGCCTTGTGTATTACCCTTTTCCTAAGCACCTTTCTCTCTCTCCCTTAATACCTGTGGTAAAATCTATAATACAATTGAGTTTAACAAACTAAATTTTGGTTCCAAAAGAAACGGTGGGGGGGGGGGGATGCTGGGAAGACGCCTCAGGGAGTAAAGCACTCACTATACAAGCTTGAAAGCCTGAGTTTGGATCCCCACACATAAGTTAAAAATCCAGGCATAATGAGCAATCTTATGAGAAAGCTGAGACAGAAGGATTCCAGGCACTTGCTGACACCACTCTAACTGAATTGGTGAGCTCCAGTTTTAGTGAGGCGTTACCTTTCAAAAAATAATAAGGTAGGAAACAATTGAGAAAGACGCCCAGGAAACATCCCACAATGTCTGAACCAGGAAGGAGAAAGAAGCCCGACCCAACCCAAACACCTCTTCCTGAAGAGGACATGGAAATTACAGATGCTGAGCCCACTGATGTTCAACTGACTTCAGAGCTCAAATTCAGCGGCCACTTCCAATTGTATCCTAAGGAGTCAACAGACCCTCATCCAGACATCGGAAAGGAAAGAGACATAGAGATCAATGCATTATCCATGCTCAACCATGAACATAGAGCAAAATTTCACGCAACTCCTGCCAGTCTAATCTTCACACGCTATCTGATTCCAAGATTGCGTGGGCACACCTGAAGCACCCTACCTGTCTGCAACTGTTCAGACTGAAGACTGCTTGGCTTACAAGACTGCAGCACTTCACAGGGATGGGATCAAAGAGCGTACAGTCGCTCAAGATGTCTTCCAATGCTCGGCCACCGTTGCACACTGTTGATTGGATCAGGCCATCTGAAAAGATGGTTCGTAGCGGCTCCAAGCAAACTTAAGGCAGATTCAAGACTCTCATGGTGGCAATAGGAAATCTGGCCGTGGGGAATCTGCTACTCACCTTAGCATGTATCAGCTGGTGCCTCTGTGATACTTGGGTTGAGAGTCTGCTCCTTGGTCTCTTGTCAACTAAAGTTTAAATCCCCTGGTAAAGACCTTCGCATGGTGGCATCGCATGCCTAAATGACCACCTATATGATGATTAAACAATACCTGGATCCATGTATGAATGGGCCAATAGCCTTACCGCAGGTGGCAAATGAGATACCACCTTTTCTCTCAACAGAGAGGGATCTCAAGAAAAGTCTAGAGGAATGGTTTAAATTTATTGGTGCTGTAAGATGGTGATTCTATGAAGTTAGCTTCAGGAGCATGTCCAAACCTCTTTTCAGCAGCACACTTTTGGAGCAACAGAGAAAGTGCAGCAATGACAGAGTTTACGGTCCAGTGATTCAACCCAACCCAAGTCACCCCTTACAAGAAGCCCTACTTCCAAGGGCTCAGAAAGACCAATTGCAAGATCTGGAATAGGAGGAGCGTTGAGTCCAAATGTTAAAGCTATCCTGAAGTTAGTTGGTGTTACTGGATTTTCTATTGACAGATGAACCAATGCTAGAGAGAGAGAGACAGAGACCAAGACCCAGTGTGAGCACACACACACACATTCACTCTCTCTCTCTCTCTCTCACACACACACACACTCACTCTCTCTCACACACACACACAGACATGAAAGAAGTCTACTTTAACAAGGACATAGACACGTTAAAGCTAAAACAGATTTGTGGCAATTCCCCTACTCAAGGGAGAGCTGGAGCTGCTGAACTAACTTCAAAGCTAAGAAAGTTGCCAGTGACAAAGTGAAGCATTATATAATAATAAAAGACATAGTTCAACAAGACATAGGCAGTCTTTTGTATCCATCAGTATAATGGCAAAACATCAGAATACAGAAAGTAAAGATGGAGCGGCTTAGGGCATTGTGGTGTACACCTGTAATCCCAACATGCAGGGAGGTGAGGGAGGAGGATCTTGAGTTTGAGGCCAGCCTAGGCTACATAGTGAGTTCCAGGTTAGCCTGGGCTACATAGCAAGACCCTGTCTCAAAAAAATAAATAAATAAAAAGTAAGTATACCAGAAGACAAGTGTGAGCCTACTCCTACAGTGGGAGACATCAATGGGCTTCACACTACTAACTGAACACAGTGATCAGAGTAAGAGGAAGGTGCAGTGGAATCAAATGGTAATTTCAATCCACTAGATCCAACTGACATTTACAGAAATCTTTACCCATCAGCAGAGAACACAGTGCTCTTAGACTCAGAAGGTACACTCCCCAAGCTAGGCCACTTTCTGAACTATAAAACATACCTGAGCAAAGTTCTGAGTCATAAATCATATATCTGCCCTCAGACAGTAAAGTTAATATAATGATCAAAAAATAGACATGTGGCTGGGAGATCCAAAAATATTTGAAGGCTCGTGTCTGAATAATGTACAGCACAGGACTGAGAGGTAGCACAGTGGCAGATTGACTGTCTAGCATGTGTAAGGCTCTGGATCCAATTCCCAGGGTTATGCACACGGAAATAAACTCAATAATACATGAGTTTTTAAAAAAAAGAAGTCCCAAAAGAATGTTCTGTGTTTTCAACAAACTGAAAACACAATGTATTAAATTACAGGCTGTAGTGGAGCAAAGCATACATTCAATGTACATGTAAAAAAAAAAAAAAAAAAAAAAGAAAAAGAAAAAGAAAAAAGAAAACAAAGATCAGTCCTTTCTTCTTCCAAAGCCATCAAAGGAAGTCCAAGTCCCAGCAGAAGGTAATGAGGCTGGATAGCAGGAACCGGTGCCCAAAAGAGACAACCACACACAAAAGTTGGGTTTGTTGAAGAAAGCGATGAAACTGATGGCTTTCTCATAAGCTAACTTAAGACACAAATTGCCAATATCAGAAATGAACGAGGAGACATCAGTACCGATCCCATGATCATTACGAGGGTAATTAAGGATGAGAATTATAGCTCAGAAACAGAGCACTCGGTTTTCCTGTGTGAGGCCCAGCTGGATTCCATCTCCAGCACGACAAAGAGAAAACAGGGCTGAATGAAGGGGTGAACAAGTCTATGCCCAAGAGAAATAGACCAATTCCTTGAAAAGCACAATCCAGAGATAATTATGAATAACAAAAAAAAAGGTCCCTTGTCAATTAAAGAAGTAGAATCAACAATTAATGGGCCCTGATAAACAGAAAGCACCCATACCCACTGGTGACTTCTTCCAAAAATTTAAGGCGGAAGCTACACCAATTTTCCATAATTCCTTCAGCAAACAGTAGCAAAGGGAATCCTTGTGAACTCAAAGTGAGATTCCATTATTACCCAATACCCAGACAGCCAAAGACATGGCAAGAAAGGGGAGATAGAAGCATTTCTCATACACAAGACCCCAGCAGCAGAACAATCAACCAGAGACATGAAACAGCCAACCACAAGTACAGAACAACAAACCACCTGAAAGAAGGTGAGGACACGCCCTAGAATAAACACCCAGAGAACGGAGCACCGAGCGGCAGGTCTAACCAGGCCGATCGCAATGCTTGCCGAGAAGAACAAGCAAAAGCATCCTTAAATACAAGAAAAGCCAGCAATGTCTGTTTATTACACGTGGATAAGAAAGCAGAACTAAACAAGGAAGAACTTCAGGGCAGCAGCACCCTGTGCATAGTAAATCGCAGAGACCTAAAACCATCTGCCTCCGTGCGCAAGAAAGCTGGCAAAGAGCCCCAGGGTCACAAGACACTGCACTGATACAGAGCAAGAGGATATGCTCAAATGAAATCAACAGGCTGTGAGAGACAAAGAAAAGGACATTAGCACTACCAAACCGACAACGCAAAGAATTGCCAAGCGGCAGTGGCTCTGCCAAGAACAGTGAGAACACATAGAAAAATGGCTACGTGACACAGAAGGGGGGGGACTAGAAATCACAAGATTTCGAAATTCCACACAACTCTGAAGACTTTTTCATCAAAGGGGAAAAATAATCAAGAATAACTATTTATCAAGGTCCTAAACAAAACAAAATGAAACCCACCAGATTCTACAAGACAAAGTGACAGTAGAAATTACTCCAGGCTATAGTCCCAGATTTTATAACCTTTCTGGCTGTCCAGACTATCCGTCCAGAGGGAGGAAAAGCATCCTTTCAGATGTCTATGTAAGTCCTCAGATAGTTTTCCTATTGTGGACCAATTATCACGGAAGTATGGAACAGGCTGGGCTGTTCTTTATTCAGCTGAGGGAGCAAGTCAAAAGAAAGGTGAGTTCGGTTAATCAGTAAACAGGACATGAAACGTGACAGAAATTCCAAGGCTAAGGGTGAATATGGTCCAGCTGAACTAGGAACATACGTGTTCATTTCAAACTAAGACAGAGGACATGAGGGGCAGGCAGTGGTGTGGTGGGGAGCTCTCTGGTAGGTAACCTGAAGAGATGTTTAAAATTCTATACTAGCATTTCAACAAAGAAAGTTATTATGGACACACTGAAACACAAATGGAAGTTTGAGACAATTCCCCCCCCCCAAAAAAAAAACAAAAAAAAAAAACAATACTGAGAAAATTATCATCATGAAATAAAATTCTCTAAGAGGTAACAGTGTCTCTCTGATACTAACATTGTGTATTTTACAAGCCCAGGAGCCAAGATCATAGACTTCATGTTCTTTAAAGAATTATAAATAAAATTGTCAAAAGGAAAATATAGAAAGAGCACCCCCAAAAATAAGGCAAAATAGAGAGATGACTTGATCCCTGAAAGAAGCCAGACATGTGAGGTAAAAGCTATATTTACACGATCTGTCACCAGTGTGCACATGGGTCCATGCAGCACAAAGAAACTAAACCTCAGGCAGAAATCCATGGTATTGCCGACTCCAAATACTGAAAACTGCAGATTAACACTGCACACAAGTGGGAAAGGAAATATATGGGGAAAACAAATTCCAAAAGGGATGTCCAAATAGCCCTTCAACTGTCCTAGGCGCCTGCCGAGCCAGCAAGAGCAGAGTGCTCACAGTCAGGAAAATCTAGAGCTTCACAGGGGCAATGTTTAAGAGGCTGAGGCTAAACTGCACAGAAGCAGCACCACATGCGAGGAAGGTACACAGAAAGATGAACCCAGGTCCCAGTTGCATACAATACGAAAAAGCCAGTGCCAAGAGGACACTTAGAATCTTTTTCAAAGACCCATCTAAATGGATCTTCCAAATATAGAAAGCCCCAAAAAGCCAACACAGCAGCAAAACTCAGCCACTTCTGGTACAGTATCCAAAGCACACATGGTAGAAAAAAAGGAGGAGAGAAAAAAAGAAAGTGAATTTTACCAGTACACAAGAATCCAAGCTTCAAATGTAAATGTGTAACCAAGGGACGGAGATGGAACAAGCATCCACCTCACAAGGTGCTTGCATCCAGAATTATTTTAAAGAATTACTACAACTTATTTACAGCCTAGTTTTCAGACAGCCAAAGTGCCTGGATGAGAGTGTATCTCCTAAGAAGATCTGCTAGTGGCCAGTGGTCACACTAAATGCTGTTCAGCAACTTTTAGCAATAGGAGACAAAAGCAAAAACATGGCCCCCTGCCCCCTGCACCCTGCACTGGGATAGCTGTCATTAAACGAAGGTGATGCCATCAAGCAAGCTGTACAAAAACTGGAACCTGTATTCCTTGGTGGTGGTAACGCAACAGAGAAAGCAAACTGGTGGCTCCTCACAGTGTACAACATAACTCCTGTAGGACCCACCATCTTCATTTCTAGAGAAGGACTCGGGAGAAATGAAAATATTTCATCCTGCTGGAAAAGTAAATACATGGATGGCCCTGGTCTCGGACTGACACTTCATCCCTGTCACATGCATCCCCCTTTGCAAATACCCATAACCAGAGTCCAGGTTATGAACAAAAGCCAAGAACAAACAGCAGCCTACAGGAAGCCTGGTCTATTGCCCTTCAAGACAGACAGTGTCATTAAAAGTAAAAGATAAAAACTGAAAAAGTACCTACATTTACAGGGCCACAAAAGATATAACAAATAACTGTACCGTGGCACCATGGGTGGAACACTGAAACAGAAAAGGGACATTAACAGAACACCCCGGTAGCATCTAAGCAAAGCCTGGGGTGAGCAGCAAGATACTCGGGTCAGAATCTAAACTTAGAAAACGCCCAACAGAAATATAAAATGTTAGCACTTGGGACAACCAAATGAAGGATGTGTAGAAACTGATATTTCAAAGGCCTGTGTAAGCCTAAGATTCTTCCAAAGCTCACATTTTTCCATTTTTATTTTTCTTTAAGTCAGGTAACTAAATATAACCTTTCAACAATGCTGACTGCTGCAAGTCAGCGAGTGGTACAACGTGTCCCAAATTCTTATCCTTCCGTTTTAGAACACTACTCCAGAATATACACAAAATCAACTATGAGAGCCTTGATTTACTGTCTCGTATACTTTCTTTTGATCAAGTTACTCTAAGAGAGTCTTAGAAGAGAAGTAAAGCAGGAAGAGAGAGCTCTGTGGAGTGCCATCGCTTTTGCTCTTGTTGCTCAGAGGATTGGATGGGAAATAGGCATTCAGAGAGTCAAGCACAATTTGTCCACCTAAATTGATAAGTCAGGAAGACAGAGCAGGCAAGGCAGAGAAAGGGAAAGTACCGGGGGCAGAAATGGGGAAGGAAGCCAGCATCTCCCTGGCACCTGAACAGAGTGAGAATGGCCATGGTAAAACTCCCAAGGCTGCTTCGTACCCTCCTGGCCCAGGGGAGTCGGTTACCCACAGATTCCTGTTAAGACTTGCTGTCCGTCAAGGTACATTTCTAGGTCTTGTGTTCCAGCTCAGGAACTTCAGTGGACCAAGTCAACAAATTCTTTGGCAAGGAGCTGAGTGCCCCTTTCATGTGTTTTTGTCTTGGGACATATTCCTTGGGGACATTTTGTGCTGCATCCCATTTTCCACATTGTTTTCCCCCTATTAGCTCCAGTGCTTTTCTATGCCTGTTATACGTCCCTCTAATCCTCATCTAAGGACTTTTTAAGGGCACCAGAGTGGCTCAGCCATTAATGACACTCACCCAGTAGGCCAAGCAGGTACCAAGCTGGCCTCAACCCCGACTCCTACAACAATGCTTCAGGAAACTGTCCCAACACACCTCCTACCACAGAATGAACAGTTGAAGGCTCTTTAATTGAGTCACTAGGACTGCCAGATGAATCCCATTCAAGCTGACTCAGCATCTCCTCTCCAGGCCTTTTCCGCCCATCCGCCGCCAGCTCTTACCACCGGATACTTCTCTAGCCCATGCCAGCATCAGAGTAAATAATTCTTTCTCCTTAACTTTGGTTCCTCTTATGACCACTAATTTGAACTTTTAATTGTAATGTTAATCAGTAATTGACAAGAATTGAAAATGAATACTTAAAAAAAAAAGCAGAAAAAAATATTTTCAAAAGATTCATATGGAACTTTTCTATAGCAGAAAATTTATAATATCTGAGGTTAGAGTATCCTGGGTAGGAGGTGGGGATGTAGCTCAGTTGGTAGAGTGTTTGGGCATTATGGAAAGAAAAAAAAAAAAAACACCCAGTATCACAGAAACAAGAAGCAGGGCATGGTGGTACGTGCAGCAATCTCAGCACTTGGGAGGTAGAGGCAGAAGGATCGGAAGTTCAAGGTCATCCTCAGCTACATAGCAAGTTGATGTCGGCCTAGAATACATGAGACCCTCTCTCAAAAGAAAACAAAAAGAACTCTGAGTTGCAACTAGCCCAGGAGACTATCCAAACAACAACACGGAGGGCAACGGCCAGTCTCCAAGTACCATGGTGTGAATGTGTTGGCTGCATGAACAAAACATTCTGAAATGACAGAATTCCAGAAGAACGGTGTCTAGGGCTGGGGACTGGGAAATCTGAAGCCACATAGAAAAGATAAAAAATGGAACACAAGCAGCCCCCCTGGGGGAGGGTTGTGTCCTCTGAGGAACACGAGGTAGGGGCTGTGTCCCCATCAGTGTCCTCATCTAGGGTTCTAGACTACCATCTAGACGTTGCCACTGCTGCACAAAGTATGGGAGTAATCGGCATCAATTCACAACATCACACAGTTCTAGAACCGCCAATCACATTTTCAACTAAAACATACAGACCACCAGTGAGGCACTGCCACAAGCAACATCAGTGGGCTTTGATAAATAACAGAAGCTATGTAGGACACACACACACACACACACACACACACACACACACAAATATGCAAAAAAGCTAAGCAAACTGCCAATAAGTCAGCATAATGGGAGTTTCTCTTCCTCTCTCTCTCTCTCTCTCTCTCTCTCTCTCTCTCTCTCTCTCTCTCACACACACACACACACACACACACACACACACAGAGAGAGAGAGAGAGAGAGAGAGAGAGAGAGAGAGAGAGAGAGAGAAATTTTTGTAGCACAAATAATATGAGGAAATGATGGCCAAAATGTTTTCCAATTTCCATGAAAACCACTCAACTCACAGAGCTAAAAAGCTCAATGAACCCACCTCTCCAACACCACAGCACCCTCAAATTTCTCAAAGCCAGTGTCTAACTGCTCTAAAAGCAACCAGCCTCATAAAAACATAAGTGCCCAGCAACTTGCTAGGAGAGGCTACAGAGCAGTTGGATTCAGACAAAAGGGCAAAGATGCAGTCCATCCGGCTCCATCCAGAGCAAGTATCTTTCATGAAGATCTGCTTTAAGTCATTAAAAAACAAAAACAAAACAAAAAACAAAACAAAACAAAACTGAAGGAACTGATCACCAGAGCAATCTGACAGACAAGAAAATTCCTCTATTCGGAAGGGCAAGTGGCACTGTGTAGGAACCTGGCTTTACACAGAAACAACAAAGGCCAAAAATAAACTGAAAAGCTTCAATGTAACATGATTTCCCAGGCTTTTCAGCTTCCAGGAAAACAACTGAGTGCTCAAAGCAAAAAAAAAAAAAAAAAAAGGTACTCATTGTAAAGTTTCTAACATTCCTAAAAGTGTCTGTGTGCAGTTATAATGTGTCTACATCACCTGCTCACAAAGCATAGTCAACAAGACAGGTATAGGCAGGCTGAATTTCAACATCAGAGACATTTTTTTTTCAAATTTCTGGAGGCTAGAAATCTACAGAGTACTAGAGGATTAGACCCTGCTTAGGGCCCCTTTCCCAGCCTGCAGGCAGCCAACTTCTCTCCGAATGAAGAACCTGTAGCTTCTCCAGGGAGTATGTTGCAAAATAAGAAAGCAAGCAAGCTCTCTGGTGTCATCTTTTATAAGGACCCTAGCCCTAGCCTGATGGTCCACCATCATGGGCTCAACTATCCCAAATTACTTCCCGTCACATTGTGGTTAGTGCCTCTACATGTGGAGTGGGAGACAGGAGGTCTGCAAGGGTTGCTATTGAATGCATCGAGTTACCTTGTTGTTTGATGGGAGAATGGTATAGCATGTGCAGTAAAAACGCTAGCCAGAATAATGCTGATCACACAAGACTGAAGGTTAAAAGTCTTTGTTTTTGTTTAAAAAGTCTCAGCTAAATTAATGGAAGACCAAAAATTGGAAGAGCAAATCTTGTCTAGATTAGACAAAAAGAAACTGGCGCAGCGAATAACATTGTCACATTACATGTAAACAGTCTAAACAGCCGACTGACTGTCAGATGTTGTTGGAACAAGTAAGGTGGGTACGGGGGAGAGCTGTGATGGTAAATCTTGTCAGCCTCATGGGATTTGAAGTTACCGTGGAATCATCTGAGTATGGCTGCCAATGGATTTTGAGAGTTATCTAGGCCAATAAAACATGCACAGGCTTTGGGTCAGGATGGGAGAAGAAATAACAATAGAAAACTAAATCAAAGATGTGAACTGGCCTTCAAAAAAGGAAGAAAGATGGAGCAAAACCAAATTTATAAAAAATGATCATCCTCACTAAAAGGCCAAGAATTAAAAATTAAAGGAAAATACAAGATGCTGTGGTATATCTGCTAAGGAAAAAATTAAATTGCCGATGAGCAATGAAAGTTCTTTTACATAGTAAGGAATATAAGTTTTTGTCTATATGGAAAATAATTTGCATTTCTATCTAAAATTGAAAACCTACATGCTCTGAGATTCAAGAACTTGTCTGCTCTTGTATTTTGTGCACATTTGCACTAAGAAAAGAGCATATGCAATTTTCTGCCAACATTTTTAACAACAAAAAGAGGAAAGGATATCCCTCATCCTGTTTCTCATAGCCAGAAGGATCTGTAAACAGAATATTGTCAGAGAACATACATAGCAGTGAGAGTCAGCAGTAACCACTGGCGTAAGTGTGAGACCTCAAGACTATTCATGAAAACAAAAATTAAGCCCTCAAAAGCAAAGCAATATATTGTCATAAGTGCAGGCTCTAGTGTTAAAGACAAATGTGACATTAGCCACCCATCTGCTATATCTGTGCCCTTGTCACACCAGTTGTTAAATATTTTGAATATTAACCCTCAAAATAAACAATCTAAAAAAAAATAGCAACGGCTGAGGAAAAATAACCACAAAATTCAATTCCTACCAGTTTCAGGAAAGAGCAGCGAGCAAAAGCTTGAACAGTTGACGTTTAGGGCAGTCCTCTTTTTCCGTATGTGTTTGAGACTATGTTGTGTTTCTCTCCTTCCCTGATGTGCACACACACACACACACAGGACAGCCCAAGTGTTCCTGTGCTCTGCCACCTGTGTCACGGTGCTACCCCGTCTTTCGATAAGGGCCAGGCCATGGTTCTAGAAATGACAGTGTGTGGTTTCCATGTGAAGTCCAGGCCACACCAACCAAATTCCCTCTGCCACGCAGTAAGGCGCTCTGAGCAGCTCTGTGGACAGACCCAGGAGTCAAGGAGCTAAGGGTTCCTGGAAAAGCTAGGACCAGATGATCTGGAAAATGGATGTGCATGTCCTACACCGATGTTCACATAGCTGCCTCATCTGATACCTTAAACTTCAAGAAGTGTCCACAAACAGACAGCACCACACAGCCCACAAAGTCTAATTCTTCCTCTACCAAGGACACTCGAGACAATAGGCAACTCGGTAGCAACTGGGGAGAGCTGAACTTTAGGTCACTGTTGTCAGAATAAGAAATCTCACCAGTGGGATGCTACCGCCGAGAAAGGAAGAAAGAAAAAAACAAGCCTCAGGCGTGCACTCTGATGTAGATCTCGAGTCTCCGTGTGCTGAAGGGATGACTTAGTCAACAGCGTGTTAAGTTACACTTTTGGGAAACTCGTAGGTTGCAGGCATAGGCCAATGGAAAGCAGTCGGATCCCTGAGGCGCATGCAGCTGAAGGGGATAGAGGAACTTAGACCTAACCCTTCCTCGTCTTCCTCTTGCCCGCTATCAGGCCAGCTGCTCATCTCTGCCACAAGCAACTTGACGTGATGTTTCCTGCATTGCCACGGGCCTACAAACAACGCAGCCACAGACTGAAGCTTCTGAAACTCTGAGCCAAAATAAATCTTTCTACCTTATACATTTCATCATATCTCTGCGATTTTATCCCAGCGACAGAAAGCAGACCATACCTACACCCTACAGACCTAACAGTGGGCAGATACCAAGGCAGATCTCGAGGAGTGTCACAGGTTTTGGGGTGATTGCAAAGCTTTGGTGACATTTGAAAGGTCACCAGTTAGAACACATGGGAGCAGAAGAGAGACTATTTAGGAGACTGTGTAGAGGCAGATTGCCAGGTCCCCAGAGGTCACTAATATCTAGCTGGTGGGTCAGAGACATGCTGAAGGGAGCGCTTATCTAAAGGACTCAGAGACTGTTGTTAATGTAAACTCTCCAGCCTTTCCAACTTTCCAAGTTTGCAAAAGAAACTGAGAAATGGTTCTTGAGCAAAGATCTTTCCAGGCGCCCACTAAAGAAAGTCCACTCTGAAGCATCCCAAACTGCATTTGCAAACAGCCCCCACACCCATCCCCACCCCTGCTTCTGCCAGTGTCTCTGAGGCAAACAGCAGGAAGCTCCAGGGTGGGTTACCGGGCTCAGCTGCAGTCTGGATGAAGAGGTCTTATTCTGAAGACCTTGTAAACATGATCTTTGTCCTACAGAACTAGCCCATTTAAGCAGGAAATTCACAGGGCTGGAAGGGAATTTGACAAGAGCAGCCTACACCCTCACCCGACCCCACCTCCCACCCCCAGCTGCTTGGGCTACAAGTGACAAAAAGAATACCAAATGAAAAGCGGTCTCTGAACTTTCAAATATCCTCTGACAAGCCGCTGGGAAAAAAAAAAAATCACGTGAGTACAAGCGACCAATCAGAATCGTGCAAAGATAGAGGCTATCAGCAAGCAAGCAGATTGCTTCTTCCGGTGAGCCAGGAGAGCAAAAATGTGTCCAATGTAGACTTTGGAACTACCTTGGTGTGGACAGAGGGCCTGTGGCAGCTACCTTCGGTCTAACCTCCACAAACACTCCGATGTGAGGAACTTGACCCCAACAACCTTAATCACACGATGTCACCCTGGAGTTGCCTGGGTGAGGATTTTTGTGAGAGGAAACTCATGAAGGAGGAGGTGAGGTTTGGTTTTTTTTTTTTTTTTTTTTTTCATTTTACCCATGGAAAGCACTAGAGGCTGGAAGGTGAATTAGGGTACCAGTCTCCAAGATGACTCCAATATTCCTGGGTTCCTGGTATTCAGACCCTGTGGGATGCTTCTACAGCCTTGGGGCCAGGCAACAGACATGTTCACTTCTTGCCAAGGTTTCCATTCTCTCAAAACTGGAACATGCCAGCAACCTTCCAGCGGCCCCCTTTAGCAAGGGAGTAACAACACAGTTAGCAACGGCTAGCTGGCCTCAACTTTCCAGGCATGTGAGACATTTTAACATTGTTTTAAACACCCACCAAATATACAGGGTTAGTTGTGTCATCGCAGATGTGTGATAAGCATCTAGAATAGAAAATAAAGGACCACCAAAAACAAATCTCGGAAATGGGGGGTGCTGCGGGTTTGACAATGGGTGGAAGCCTACACGTCTCCCCTCCTCTCCACTCCCACCTCCAAGCAGATACAAAGCTCTCTCTTTTTTCACAGCCATGGGACCTGAACACATTTCCTTACAAAACTTTTTCTCAGAAAACAGACACACCATGAAGCACAGGCTGGGAGGAAACTTGTAAGGGATTTGGTGCCAAGGGGCAGCTTGGGCTTCTGAGCTAGTAAATTTCTTGATATACATAGAGTCACAATGAGTTCCCACTCAGAAGAATCTTGCTTTAAAACTTAAAATGCATAAGGCTTTTTTGGGGCAAAAGTAAATGATCAATCCATCTCGCCTTTTTTTTTTTAAAAAGAAATATTGTTTTCAAGGGTTGCCATTGGAATTTTTTTGTGTGATTCCTCAAAAAAATAAATAAATAAATTACTTCTGGTGAAAGGAAAAATGTAAAGTAGATGTAGCCACAGGGAGGGGGAAATGAAAATATTATTCCACTCTTTATCATATATGCTGCTATAGAATGGACTTAGTTATTCCATTTTAATAACAGCAAAGTGAAAAAAGGTTTTTTAAATTTTCTAATTATATAATTACATCATCCCCCCTTCTTCTCTCTCCAACCTTTCCTGTGTTCTCTGCTCCCTCTCAAATTCATTGCTTCTTTTTTAATCATATTACATATATATTAATAATTATGCAAATGCAACCCACTGAGTCCATTTAATGTTGTTTGTTTTTAGGGCTAATCATGTGGTATTTAACAACCAATTAGAGATTTATCCCTGAGGAAGACCTGTCCTCCCTTCGCTGCTGTTAACTGTCTAGAGCAGACAGACAGAGCCCATTTCAGCAAGCCGCAGCTGGCCAACACGCAGAGAACAGTTCATCTTGTTGTCCAGCCACAGCTTCATCTACAACACAGTCCCTACTCAGAGGCTTAGTGAGCATCAAGGAGGATCTTTAAGGAAGAGCCAGAAGACTAGAAGTCTGCTATGACATGGTGACCTCTAGACTCGGACAAGGAAAACAACCCTGGAACTTCAACAACACAGCTGCCTAAGCAAGACCCCAGCAACAGTGACGACGCTGACAAGGTTTTAGTTTCATCTACCCACGTACCTCTGTACCACAGAGGCTCTTCCAACTTTACCTCATGCTCTTTTCCCAGCGTTCAGTCACTCTGGGCCCATTTGCTATTACATCTGACAAGATTTTATTCTTTTATGTCTCTACTACATGTCGTCAATGGTCTCTGCAGGTTTCTGAGAAAATGTACCATCAGAAGGATGGGGGAAACATGGGGTTTTATCCACTGTAGCTACAAGAACATTTTTTTGAGCCCACCCCTCCCTGAGTAACAGGATGGGGAACATTTGAACATGAAACTACACATTATGGCATCTCTCACCCCATCAAATGAGATCTTTTGGATAAACTTCTAGAAATGAACATCGGCTTCCTCCAACTCCTCTGTCCCCCTTGGGAGTCTGGTGAGGGTTGCCAGGTCCCCCATGGCATGAAAGGCCAACCAACTTCCCCCAATCTTGCTACTAAGACAGATCCTGGGTGTATGCAGCTGATTCTCTTGGTGGGGTGTTCTGATCCGACCCGTACAAGCCTTCTCTATGGGAGTTCCTCCCAAAGAGCTCTACCACCTGCCCTTACTGACAGCGCTTCCCTCGCTCCTGCTGGAGCTGGGAGCCAGCTGGGCCTCTCCTTGTTGCCCCATCACTGATCCAGGTAGCTAACATGGATATTTGGCAGCTTCTGGCACAAGCTCTCAACAAAACACAGGGGTCCACCCTGCACCTCAGCACTGGTTCTTACTGTGTCCCCAATGCTGCTTCAGCATTATGTAAATTTGTGTTACTTTTCCCTTCCTCCCTGCCCCACCTCCTGGGATTTTCTAAAGGCAAGGAGTGGCCTCACCTCCACTGGTGACATTTTAGCCAGCCTATACGAGCACTCCCCACCCCCACCATGGCCTTCCGTGTCAAGTTCCATAGAATAGAGCAAAGTAAAAAGGTATCTGGGACAGAGACAAAAGTAACAACAAAGGCAGAAGAATCCTTAACGCGCACATAAATAACCAAAGGCAGAGTGGTGTAGAGACCAGGAGGACCTGGAAGGGCAGAGCTGTCAACTGACCTCAGGCCTTGGTCACATGCAGGTTTCGGGTAGCTCTGAATTAGACCTGTTTTCAGAACACACGTGATCTAGAGAGCCAGACACTCATAGCCCTGGGGAAGGGAAGCCATTGATGACGGCACTGTTTTGGAGAAACTTGGTTGTAAAAGCGGGGTAGGGGAGAGACGAGCTACTGAGCAAGGATCACAAATCCATCACTAAGAAAGAAAAGCCTGGCTCCCCTTTCTGAAAGTGGCAGATGTAAGTGAAATACATGGGAGAACTGGTTCTGCTGGTGACCCACAGTCAGTGCACCTCTGTCCCGACCAAACACACACACACACACACAGACGACAGCTCTCTGTTCAAGAGCGAGGCGGAGTCGCTGGCTCTAACTGTGGCAGCCACGGTGGCAGAAGTAGCTAGGAGGCTGAGCTGAGGAGCCAAGAAAATGGCTTCTGGGTTGCATAGCAGGTGATACACAACAGGACGTATGTGACACTGGATGCCCAGATCACTTTGACCAGGGCAAATTTAGGGGAACTGTAGACTAGCAGTGTGTGTGTGTGTGTGTGTGTGTGTGTGTGTGTGTGTGTGTGTGTGTGTGTTTCTATTTTTACAAAGACAGAAAATTGGCCTTCATGTCTGGCAACTCAGTATCTCAGCCAATCCTGGATGCCTGCTTTTACCACATGGGCTCCAGTAGCTCAGATAAAGATGCTGTATCCCCAGCCCCTGTGAGGCAGGGTGGTGCTGCCAACAACAGACAGCCAGAACGGTCCTTAGAAATCAATTAGCCAAACACTTGATTGTCCCATAGGAAAACTCTAATGCAAGACAAACAGCCTGAATTCAAAGGCAGATCTCCTGAGCTTATACTTCATGACTCCCCAGTGGAAGAAAAGGGTCCCAAGATCCCCAGAGATAGTAGTCTCAGTGAGGTGGAGACACACCCTGTGTCTTGGGCTTCTTTAGCACCTGCCGTAGGTAAAGCTGCCTAGTAGAAACACTTGAATTTTTTTTAAACAATGTGTTCCCCTATTTACTGACAAAACTTAGAGCCTAGAGGTCTATATGGAGAACAATGGCACCTTTGGGTTTTGAAGAAGCTGAATTTCTAGGTTTGGGCAAAATGATTTTCTCCCTTAGAAGTGTATGGAAGCAGCAGGTTTCCAAGCTAAGCCAGCAGGGGGCGTGCTCCTCCACTCTTCCCAGCACAGCATAGGCTTAATGTGGCAAAAAAATAAATAAATAAACAAGCTTTGGTATCTCCCTGCCAATAAACACCAACAGTTTCAAATGGCCTGTACACTTAGCTCCCTTTGTCCCAATAGAGACGTCAAAAGACAAGCTGGTATCTGGGTCTGGGAAACAAAGTTCAGCACTATGGGAGGGAAAAAATAAAAATAAAGAAAATGGGGGCCCAAGATTTCCATGGTGCAGATTGGAAAATATAATTCTGATATCACAGCAAAAGGAAAAACATGTTCTAACTTTAACAATGTGTGTAGCAAACTCAGTGTCTAGTGTTGAGAACCAACAATCCACTGACCCAGAGAGGCTAAGTAACAAGAAGGGCTCAAGGGGACACATGGATCTTCCTGGAAAGGGAAAGTAGATTCTGTGTGTGGACTGGAGATGAGTGGGGACGGGAACAGGAGGGATCAAGCAGGGGGTGGGAAGAACAGAGGGAGAGAGTACTGGGAGAGAAAGACAACTGGAATTGGGGAGCAGTTGGGGGAAGGGCTCAATATAGAAACCTAGTACAGTGGGAACTCCCTGGAATCGAGTAGAGTCACCCTAGCCAATTCTCGTAGTAATGGGGGATATTGCACCCAAACTGGCCATCTTCTATAACCAGGCAAGGCTCCATCCAAGCAATGGAACTGGGGGACACACCCATGCAACCACAAAACCTGCAACCTACAATCTGTCCTGCCTACATGATATGCTGGGGTTATTATGGTGTTTCGGAACTTGGAGTGGCCAACCTATGACTGGTCCAACTTGAGGCCCACACCACAAGAGGGAGACAATGCCTGACACTTTCTGGATGGACAGGAAGCTGGATAGCCCAGAGACTTAGGATAGAACCAAACATGACAGACAGACAGACAGACAGACAGATAGATAGATAGATAGATAGATAGATAGATAGATGATGTATGGATAATAAAATCTTTTAAATGATTCCTAATAATTATCTGCTATACTCATAAATTGGTGCCTAGCCCAATTGTCATCAGAGGGGCATCATCCAGAAGCTGATGGGAGCAGATGCAGAGACCCACACCCAAACACTAGGCAGAGCCAGGGGAACCCAACCAAAGGGGAGGAAAGACTGTAGGAACCAAAGGGGTTGAGGACACTACAAGAACACAGCCCACAGAATCAACTAAACCCTCATAGGGAATCACAGACTCTATATGGATCTAAGCTGGGTCCTCTTTATATACCTATGGTTGTGTGACTTATTTTTATGAGACTCCCCAAAACAGGAGTGGGGAATTCTCTGAGTCGTCTGCCTACACTTGGGACCCTTTTCCTCCTACTGGGTAGCCTCAGTCAGTCTTGACATGAAGGTTTGGGCCCCGTCTTATTGCAGTTTGTTAAGCCACGTTTGGTAGATAGCCCCTGGGAGGCCTGCTCTTTTCTGAAGGGAAACAGAAGAAGTAGACGTGGTAAAGAAGAAGAGCTGGGAAGAGTGGGGGGGTGGGAACTGCTATCAAAATATGATCCATGAAAGAAACATAAAAGAAAAAATATGAATAACAAAACTTTCAAAAGGGAGGAAAGCCAACAAACAGGATTAATACATCCGAGCAAAACACTGAGAATGGGGAACATAAGCCCATCCCACCTTCCTCAGACCTCTGGGTGTGACAACCCAACAGGCCACAGCCACAGCGGTCTCACAGGCAGGGTGGGGCACCAGAGAGCAAAAACGGCCCCCATGCCACCTTAACTTTCTGGAAAAGTGACTCTCTCTAGCATGCAATCTTAACTTTGGGGTGCAAGCCTAGATTCCCGATGAAGTAATTCCCCAAGTCTCGTGCCGCTGACCCATCCACTGTTCCTGTCTACCACCCTAGCCTTCCCAGAAGAACACAAAAATCAAAACTGAGACTTACTTCAGATTCTAGACTCTCTTATACTCCTGAGGTTTTTCCAGGCAGTGTGGCATCTCTAAGAAAGATCCTAGTACACAGTAGCATAAGCCTCTGGGTGGGCTTCTGCACAGCTGACCACTGCTTCTACAGCTAAGGGTGGCAAGGCACTGCAGGGCTGACTTGTGACAATGAAATCTATGTCTCCCTATCACTCAGCCAACTCACCCTCTACCTGTTACCCCAACCTGAGTCTACTAAGACAAGTCCACAATAAAACCATAGAACTTTATTAGGTTGTGATGAATAGGAGCACTCCCCGTTCCCCCTTCAACTATGGAGTCACAGGCACCCCCTCCCCCACGACAGCTGCATGTGGTCTTCTCTAACCTCTAGATCCTCTGCTGCCTCATGGGCATGATGAGCTCATCTAAAGTGTTTTGGAGAAAACAGGAAGCCACGAGGCAGGGATTCCAGTCACATCCTGGCATCGCTCCATCCAAAAGGCTGCCAGGAAGTCCCCGTGGATTCCATCCTGTGGAAGCATCTCCTCTCCCCTCAACTGAGCAAGATCTATGGGGATGCTTTTCATCCCAACTCTGCACAGATGCTCAGGCATCCGTCCTCACTGCCAGCCCCTTGGACAGCTTCTCTGTGCAAGGCTCTGCCTGGATACTGGAAATACTCCTCTCTCCCCTCTCTCCTCTCTCCCTCTTCCCATTCCGGAACCTTCTTTGAGCCATCTGCCCATCCGTACACTCTCCATCAGTCTTGCTTCTTAACACTTCCAGTCTGAGTTTGTGCCCCCAAGAGGATGCTTCTCTAAGTCCCCAGCAACCTGGCCACTCACAGAGGCTTCTCTCTCTCTCTCTCTCTCTCTCTCTCTCTCTCTCTCTCTCTCTCCTTCCCTCCCTCTCTCTGTCCCCCAAGAGGCCTCCACCACTATGAACTATTGCGATTCTTTCTTGGGGGAGTCCATTTATCAGGGGCCCAGCTGACACCTCTGCTCACCTTCTTTCCCTTTCTGGTCAGCTTTCTTAAGTTCTCCTTTGGAAGCTCCTACTCCTTTTACACTTCACGACTCACTCCAACTTTCATACCAGAAACTCCCAAGGCCTTACTCACTACTGTATGAATACATTCCCAAGATTTCTGCCTCCAGCGTGCAACTCTGCTCAGAGTTTTTGCACTCCCTGTCTCTAAAGGTTTCAACAAGCCCTATCTCAGCAGGACCAAGAACCAACCAGAAGTTATCTCTTCAAGGCACACAGTCCTCCCTCCTGACACAGACTTCCCCCTGTCCCCGTGCAGTTCCTCCTTCCTGAGGGTCTCCTCTTACCAAATGGCATGTCAATAAGAAGACACTGGTGCCAAAGACACAGAGTCACCTTCCCACTTCTTATCTCCCGCCTCCACCAACCAAACAAGGGCTGAGTTCTACCAACCCTGTCTCCTGAACACACAACTCCACCTCCATCTTCATTCTCTTCCACCAAAATAACCATGGCTTCTGTTATCCAAGGCTCCCAAAAGCACTCTTAGGCCTCCTGCTTGCTCCACCCAGGAGAATACCACTAAAAACTGTCACTTCACGGGATCCTTGGTGTGGCCCCAGACATGGGGTCTCATTTAGCTTGGACCATTCTTCGGTGCCACGGTGTGGCATCCGGAGCTTCTCGGATTGCTGTGCTCTAGGGAGAACGGCAGGCCTCGCTGGCAAAGTGGAGGTCGCCTCTACATAGACCCTGGGGTCATGCAGCCTTGGTGGCATCTCCTAAACAAGGACCTAATTGAAAACTGCCTGAAAGCCTAAATAGTGGTGACACAGACAGTGTCATCCAATTGGGAACTGTTATTTGGAAGACATGCTTACTTGGGAGCCAATGAGCCGAGGGTGGAAAGGTGCCACCCCCCTCCCAGGATCAATAGAAGAGCTTGCTGCAGAGTTCTCACATACTCCCAGGAGTCTGAGCCATCGATTCTGTGCCACCTCATCCCCAACCCCCATGGGCAAACATAGTCAGGCAGGGACAGTCCAGGGTGCAAAGCAGCACTATGCTGGGGTGGGGGGTGCCTGGTCTATCAAAGGCAAGTTTGTAAAGTCTTTCTCGTGGCAGAGCTGTTTCCAGAATCTTCAGGGAAAATGAGCATGCTTCCATTGAGAGAAGCAGAGAGTCGATAAGGGGTTCGGCTTGCTCAGCGCGCAACCTGATGCTAGCAAGGTTTGGGGGGGGTAGTAGACGAAGAAACTGAGGCAGAATCCCACTCAGGCAAAGTGGAACAACAGAACTGGCAATAAGGAAATCGTGAAGGTGTAGGTAAACTCTACTCTTACAGCAGGTATTCAGGCGGGTTCCAGTCACACCAAGTGGAAAAATCACAACCACAAATCTAGATAGCTCTGGACAACTATAAACCAGGGCTTCTGACATTCGTAGGAAACAGAGGAGAGAGCAATACACAGAAGCAATTAAAAGGCCAGTGAGCCCCGATAAACACGTGACAGGGCTGAGCACCTTTACCTCCAGGTGCAATTGGTGTGCCCTTGAATTGCTCACACTGCTCCTGTGCCCACTCTATTTAGACAGAAACCTCCTCCATTCACCCAGAAAGTCCAACTTCCCAAGGGCCCTGAAGCCACGCCCCCCCAATCACAGCACAGGAACTGTCACCAAGCAGCAAGTCGTCCTCGTAGGCCGTTGCGGCTTTGAACCAGTGCATAAATAGCTCTTCTTCCATCTCAGATCTTTTCACACGTGAGCACGGCGCGACACCTTGAGCATCCCAGTGCATAAGGAGCCGCCACCCCAGCACAGCTTGGGCCTGGTACAGCACAGAACCCCAGCTCCCCAGATGCAGACCCTCCTCTTTTCCAGAGTCTCTCAGCTTCTCACTAAGGCTGACCCCTCTGCTCGGCTGTGTCTCTTCCCCCTGATGGAAAGTATAAGGCTTCTGAGCCCATCGCTCAGGGCTCCCACGGCCAAAACCTTTAAAGAAACCAAACCGGAAATAACACAGTGCTGGCGCTGGCCCAGGAGAACCCGGGTCTGGGATCTAGAAGTAGGAGAGATTTCCCCCCCAAACATCCCTGGTCTGCTTCTTCTGGTGACAGGTGTGAGAAACGAGAATTGTAGGGGCTCCATGGTGATTTGCTCCTCTGGGGAGCACATAATCTACCTGCCCCAGGAGCCCCCAGCTACTTAGCAACAGCGGTAGAAGGGAGTCCAAATCACAGCCCCTCGCTGCCACATACCCTCCAGTTTTACACAGCACGTAAAGAAAGAGCCACTCCGGGCACTACTCAGAAGCCGTTATTCCATGAGTCTTCCTTTCCAATCACATCCAAACACTAAAGCCAGGAGGCATCCTTCTAGCGCTTCCTACACCCCGGGCGCTTTAAAGACCGAACAAAAGTAAAATTGAGGCGACCGCTTTCACCTGGTCTTACAGGGTCCACAAGCCCGATCAAAAAGCAAGACATCATTTATCCCAGGCATCGAGCAACTACATGCCAGGTACCGCTGTGGGTGTCCGTACACAGACCGGCCCCAGCCTGTCACTTATTACAACCCCAGCACGGGAAAACGGGGCACCAAAGCAGGCAGATGAACAAAAACAAAGGTAAGAGGGAGCTAAACGCTGCTTGGAAGTGTCATTGTTGAGCTGTGTCTCCGTAGAAACCACTCTGTAAAGACAGGGGAGAAGCGCTTTCCTGGATCGAGGAGTGTGGTTAACTACCCCACCCCCACCCCCACAGACCTGGGGCCAAAGGAGTAGACAACCCAGGGGAGAAATGGGGTAGGAGGAGTTCAGAGCTGTGCACCAGAATTATGCAGAGCCTTCTGGGGCAAGACTAGGGATTTTCATTTTGTTCTGAGAGGGGAAGGGGCTTTTATTCTCATGTAGATGAGAGGCATCATTAGGACTAAGCTCCCAAAGCTAGGGACACAATAGGAGTCATCTCTCCAAGGTGAGGTGTGAGGGCCATGTCCATGAAGACACAAATGGGACAAAGAGGGCCAGAAAGCAGGACTGTAAGGGACAGTGACAAAGGGTCTATCACTCCAGTGAGGGACAGCTGCTCTGAGGGGTATCAGCAGGAAGGTACCACAAGGAAAATGTCTGCTGGCCCTGAAAGCCTGCCTCTTTGGAAGTGGGCCCATCACACATTTTTGCTTATCCCTGTCCTTAAAGGAAAGGCAACCTTGTCCCAAGATCACTTACTCATGATTAATAGATACATGGGTTGGAGGATCTTAATGTGCCTGTGGGGAGGGGGGGTTACCAGCACGTGAAAAGTGCGGCTCACCTGAGAAGGAAATCCCTCCCAGACACAGGAAGATGTGGACAATACACCCTATGAAGAGAAGCCCTGTGCTGCTTTGGGGGAAGAAGCAGAATTACAGAGCAGGAGGAGATGACAGGGAGGGACCCAGGAGGCTCAAGCAAGGCTGGGGGTTGTGGGGTGGGGGGGACTCCCAAGCAATATACAAGTTTTCACTGTCTCCTGTGGATGAAGTAGTGGGTTTCCACTGGGAAGGAAGCTACGATTCAGGTTAAAATCAAGGAGACCCTAGCTAAGGAGACAAAGGGTCATTAATGCGCCCCACAGAACCTGTGAGGGTCCCTTACAGAGCCATCCAAAACCACCATACACTGGGTGGAGGGAGGAAGGGCTTCAGGACTGAGTGCTTCCTGCCTCAATACCTCCTCCTGTCCCACATAGTAGACAGAGGCTGCCATTACCTCCAGTTTCCAGACACAGGAAAGGAATGCATGCTGAAAATGGAGCTACATAGTAGAGGCTGCAGTCTGCAGGGTCGGTCGCCATGTTCTGCATAATTGTACTAAGAGCTAGGGTGCATCAGTAACCCTCTCACCAAATTTTAGAAAAGAAAAGAAAAAACAGTCCGTCCATACATTAACTGCCCATTAAAATGGGTCAAGATGGCTGAAAAGCAAAAGGATCTCAGAATGGCCTAGCTATGCTGGCACCTTTAGACAGAGCCTGCTCACCCCCTTTAGCTGTCCTTTCCCAGTGTCCTCACTAAGCACCTCCCAGCTTTTTGGTTTTGTTTTTTGTTTTTTCCCCAATCCTTAGAAATCAATAGGGAGCTTGGCGAGTCACTAATAGAAAGCTGAGCTTGCCCCATAGAGCCCCACTTGGTGCTGAGAAGTGGACCATATAGAAGCATCTTTGAACCCTGCCACCCAGCCTTGCTCCCTGAAAACCAGGAGAAAATGAGAGTAGCCCCGGCATTTCTGTGTGCGCCCAACGACACTATAGGTCTCTCCGTTCACACACACACACACACACACACACACACACACACACACACACACACACACTGGTCTCCCACCCTAGGCCATCACTTCTATTCCCTGGGAGCCATGAAAATTAACCTCCTCTTTTAGTTTCCCCAAAAAAAGCAAACTTGCACAGAAGCTGTTGGCCAAAGGCGTGGACTTTCCAGATTATGTTCTGCTGACCCGGAATGCAATGCTCATCCCAGCCACAGCAGGAGACCTGGGCATCCATCTCAGTCCTTCTCAGTGCTTCCCCTTTGGGAGAAGATACCCATGCTCCTCCCCAACAGCCAGGCTGATGGCCCCAACGTTCTCCCTTTCTACCACCCCAAAGTCAGAACAACTCAGACTTCCCGTTCTCACAAGACGGCCCCCTTGCAAATGACAGGACCAGTCAGCCATCCTATCTTTCCTTAGCAAATAGCTGTACAGTTGTGTTCACACATGACAGATGTGGTGCCTTATATTTCTCAATTGCTTTTTGTTTCTGATTATACCCAGAAAGCAAGCTTTTTATTTTTTTTAAAAGGTTATCCCAGTTCATGTGTGTTCAGGAGGAAGAAAGAGAGGGATGGAGCGGGTGACGACGGGGAGGGAGAGAAAGGGAGAAGTGACTTAGAGGTTCAAAGCCAAGTCAAGTTGCTCTAAGGCTTTTGTTTGCGAGAGCATGTGACAAACATCATTCGACAAAATTTATATCCCCCACTCCACAAGATGTTGAAAAGTGGTGAGACAGAAAGAAAAACTCGTGGGTTTGACCTAGAAGAAAGAGAAGTGACAAAAGTGGGAGGGGTGGGGGAGGAGGAGAATGACTTTAGTCAAATCAGAAATCAATCGGTGCAAGCAGTTGTTTGGAAGGAAACGGAACCAGGCCTGCCTGGAGAAAGGGCAGGCAGGCCGCTGATGTCTGGAGAGGGTGTGCTGTGGCTGAGAAGGGCTTCCCTCAGCAGGGATTTGCCTGGATAAAGCAAGGGGGAGCAGAAGGCAAGTTTGGAAGGAAGGGTTGCCTTCCTTCTGTGGTAACATTACAGTGTGAGAGTCCCCACTAACTGCCCATAAGGGGCAGAACCTAATTCTAATCATTTTATCTACACCAACATCTCAGAGGCTCCTCCGGAACCTCCTAGTCTCCAGTTTCTTCTGTTTTTAGTCCCTCCTTAGAGTTTTCTTATTTTTATCTTCTCAGCTCCAGCCTCTGCCAACTAACAACTTCTGACTAATGAAAAACAGAGTAAAAAACCGAATCCTCTTCTTTCTATACAGCAGTGAGGTGGGGGTGGGGGGAGGGCTGGGTCCTCCCTAGTTGGCCACAGCCAGCTGCCAACTGCACCTGTATTGGGAACCTCAGCCTACTTGGAAAGGCTGCTACTTGCCTAAGTAAGAATCTCCAGTCATATGGCTGGACATGAGAAAGGCACTGGTTTGCCAAGCGTTATGAAGTTTCTGGCCTCATAAATATGGACATATTGTTTTCAGGTTTGGGTCTGTTCTCCAGGAGAGCTAGATGTAGAAAGCTCCCTCCTCTTATAGATACCTGTGGTCTATTGCCCTCTTCTTGTAAATAGAAATTCGTTAACTGCGGGCCAGGGGAGGGGAGGCAAGGCAGCCAAATGCCTCAAAGCTGAAACACTGCCCGTCAGAGGTGACAAGAACTTGGAAGAACTTTGGTTTGGCCTAGCCAGCTCTCACCATATGCCTGGTCTTCTGGGTTGTTTTATTTGAAGGCACGAGCGGGGGTGGGGAGGTGAGGAGTTCAAGAGAAGCTTTTTCTAGCACTGGGAAACACACATCTTTCTTAATGTCTGTGGCCAGTTCAAACTTTCCTAAAACACTGTGTAAATCAAACAACACGCCCTGGCTGGCTGGCTCAGACATACAAGGTGTCCATTTGTGATCTCTGGTCTAGGGCACAGTCCCCACAACTGTCCAACAGTTTAGATTGGCTGGTGTACCCACACTTGCAGCCTAATGGGGGCAGTGGTTGAGCAGGAGCCTTGTGATGTGTCTACACTGGAATCCAGTCATAAGGGGGTGTGTTCTCTGTGTCTTCGGGAACACTCACAGGACTTTCATAAATAAGCTGCCTACAGATGGTGGTGCACTTCATGTTCCCCTTTAAAAGATGAAGAGATGTTTCTCCCCTTGGCTTTTTACAGAAGATAGGCGAGTTTCTGAATTATATATAGTTCAAGCTTTAGGAACCCCACAAGGTAAATAAGGCAGAGAATGGCAGTTGTCCTTGCTCAGTTTGTTCTGGATCCCTTAGGTCCTCTTCTAACCAGCTCAGGCCTGAGACTGCACCCTAGCATGTGTCATCCCCACCCTAGGCCAAACTCACACGTATACGGGGAACTCTAGCCCGACTTGCTTTGCTCATAGAAACCATCTTTTAATGAAACAATCCTTTAAACCGAAGACAATCACATTTGCTTAAATATGGCTAAGATAAGCGATAACTCTAGTGGCAAAGAATATTTTGCCCAGTGGGTCACCATAGCATAGCAAAAGACACTTTAGGGGTTGAGTACACAGAAAGGGATCCTTGTGGACACTTAGCAGAAGACACTCGACATTAAACAATGTGATCCTAGGGTCCCTTGAGTTCTCCAGGAAAGGTGCTCATAACTATGTTAGGAACCACATAGTTAACCAACCCCCATGTAGCACCTCCCTCCCCATACATAATACGAATGCTTGGTGTTCCTGGCCAGGCTTTTTTGGAGTTTTCTCTCCACAGCTCTACAGTAACTGCAGGAAAAGGAGGTTTGTGACCCATGTTTGCCCAGGCAGACCTCTTGCCAGAACGTTAACTGGAATTATGAGGTAAAAGTCTTTTTTTTTTTTTCCCCAAGTCTCAGAGAACTGTGACATAAGCAACATTTGCCACCGTGCATGGGCATCTTACTCAGAAACAGTGTCAACACAGAGAGACAGGAAGGCTCAAGATTTTGTAAGAATTTTGATCCTATTTAAGCCCCTGGATAGAATCAACACTGAAGTCATTGGATTTCAAGGCTTCTGAATTATCTGGTCAAATTCCTAGTCTTGCTTAAACAAGTTTGACATGGGACCACACATCTTGACAGAGATTAGTGGTGATCAGAAGCCATGACGCGAGTCAATAGGATTGTGAGCCACCAAGTGTGTTAAATTTACTCTTAAGACCCTCGCAGATATATATATAGGCACAGTGTGTCTGAAAACCCCAAGAGGCATTACTGTCATCAATAATCATACTGATCAGTATCAATTTTGGTGATCTAAAAGAACTCTTTTAAGTGGTCAAAATGAAAGACAATGGCCAACAAAAGCACGTCTCAAGCTTCAGACTGCTGGCCCACCCAAACAAAATGACATCCTTTTGAACAATCGCCCAGCTCATGAGAGGAGGAAAACAACCCAGGTAGAAACCAGATATTTTTCTTCATTTAAAGCTACAATGGCTAACTGGGAAACCTACCACTGTGAAGAGGAGACAGCTTAAGGAGCAAAGATCTTGAGAAACATTCCAAGAAACTGATGGTTTATCCCACTAGTAGCTGGCTGTTAGTATAACCATGTGACGTTTTTCTCTTTGGACCCATCAGCACTGGCTGAGGAAATCCCTGGCTGGAGAAAAACAGAATTCATTTGCACATCATTGCTTGGGAGCTGGTGTGGGTTGTAGAAATTTTAGCCTTAGGCCCTTCTGACCCCAGAGAAAAAGTCAGCAAACCAAAGACCAGAGAGGATTGAGTCAGGAATTCCTCAATTATTCAGGGATTCAAAATTGAATCACGTGTTGCCAAAGCTGAAAAGGAGTCAAGGTTCATCTATTTTAACTCTATTCTATAGGAAATAAGATCCAGAAATGTCCTTTCTAAGTGTCTTGGGCAAGTATTTAGCCCAATGCTATAAAGTTGATAGTGAAGTTGCCACCATATTAAAAATGAATTTATTAAAAATTAATTGAAGGTATTTTATCTTCCCCATAATTCTACCACCTGCTTTTGAATATGCTTTTAGTTCATTCTTTTCATGCATTGTCTCCCCCCAAATTCTTGGAAGCTAAATGTAAACAGTGACAGATCTCAAGGCCTAAGCTCTGGTCCTTGGCTCTAAAGACCTCCACTTGATATAGCAAAGGTTAACACATTTTTAAAGCTCTGTATGATACTTGTAAATCTCTGAGGTTAAGCTTATGTTTTTTATTATACATTTTACTGCCCCTCTACCCCCAACCAAAGTTGGCAGACGCTCACCAAGTCATTTTCCACTTCATCACAGTGACCTTCCAGGGTACCACCATGATCAGGAAGCAAATCTTCCAGTATTAAAATCAGAAGAAACCTGACAGAACTCTCTGTTTATAGACAAGTCTAGAAGGCCCTGGAGGAGTGCCTGGTCAAAAGTTGTTCCTGTGGTTAATAATAGAACTCAGGAACAAGCCCCTCCTTCTATTTTGCACTACTCTTGTTGCAAATTAGTTTACAGGGATGCTACTATGCCTCAGACCTTATCCAGTGAATGAATAAATAAAAGGACATGACTCCTCCTAGGTATGTTGGAGGAGGTGGTTTATTGTAGATATGAAGGAGAGCACATAGAGAGGGAGAGACAGACATGTGGACAAGTCCAGAGTGGACATGACCAACAGACTGAGCAAGGTCATATGAGGACAGAGGGGAGGAGAGAACAAGAAGAGACCTGAGCCAGGAGACCAAGAGGGCAAGAGGCCAAAAGGACCAGCATAGCAAAAACTGCTGGGCTATGTAGGAAAGGGCAGCCCAGCCCAGTCCCTAGGCTGGAAAAGTTCAGGGTAAGAGTCAGGGTACACCAGTCAGGAGTTCCCACAACAGGTAGGGGTTGAAGGGTGCTGAGAAAACCTCCCAGACTTTCTGGGCTTTGATAATGTTAGCAACACCTCAGTTAGCCATTTGTCCCAGGTTTGAGACCTAACATCCCTAAAATGAAATGCTTGACTATGATGTAAACTTCTAAAATCCAAATAATATTTTCCCCATTGAAATCTGTGGTGAAATGGCAAATCCATCCCATTGGTTAGGTTCAATGGTACACACAAGTCAGCCAAAAATGCCAAGTCCTATTCACTGCTCCCTTGTTTTGTTATTTACTGGGCTATTTGAACATATCATGGATTAATTAGGATTAGCTTAGGTTTATCTTACTCTGTCTTAAAAGATCAACTCACTCAATATCTATAACCATTCCAGGCATGAACTCAAGGATTAAAGAACACAAGAGTAATTAAAAGGTTTTTTTAAGCAAGACTATAAATGATCCACATGATATAAGCACCAACATATCCTTTCCATCTTCTACTTTAATAGAATTTTATTGACGTTTTGTTTAGAAGGTGCTATGAAGAAGTACAAAATCCACAATGTTTTTTTAATCCTTAAAGAACATAAATAGTGAGAAAAAAAGAAGTGTACACATCAAAGAGAAAATTTTGAAAACACCTAAATGATCAATCAGGTGACAAAAGATGAATCGCAAAATAAAATCCTGCAAATAACTTAGAGTAAGAGAAAACAGAGGAAAACATTAGGGAGCAACGGGATCATCCAATGAAGAGAGAGCGGGCGTACCCAGTGTGGAAAAGAGACCAGGGGACACCGTGCACAAAGAACGGGGCATTTTGAGAACCCGCCTGGCCAACGTTGTAAACGTTTCTCAGAGTCCCACAAAATCTGAGACTCTGCAGCTCCTGCTAGAAACATCAAAGCGGTAGGCCCTCTGGTGCCATCCCCCTCTTGGCAGAAGACATTAAAATGCTGTGTCGCAGTCATCTGCCCCTTATACACGTGTGTGTACACTCCATGCTGTGCAGGATGAAGGCTCTGCCAACTGAACCTGCTGTGGGGAAACTGCACCTGCCTAGAAAAGCACTTGTCCTTGTGATTAAAGACTATGAACAAAGTGACAGGAAGCAGGGACCGTGTGCAGTAGGGAGGCCCTGGGATCTTGGGAAACCTAGGATGTGGCGCTTCTGTGGAGTCTTAGGGAAGCCTTCAAGTGAGGTGAGAAAAGCCCCCTTCAGTAAGCAAGGCTAGGACTGGCCTGAAGGTCAGAAGAGGACATGAAAGGGACCAACTCTAAAAGGTGAATAGTTTGGAGTCAGGTGAAGAACCAAGAAAAGCAGTGTGGCTGCTGCCCACTGGATACACCAGGGATTGGGAAGATGTGGCCCTTCTCTAGACATTTCAGTAAGCCTTTGGGAAATAGAAACCACAATTAGTATCAAGTACAACACACTTGGCCATTTACTGCTCCCCTGTTAGATACTGTTCTAGAAATGACCCTGTCTGCCCACTTGCTTCTTGGCTTGTTAGTAATACCATGTCAGCATCCCCTGGCTGCGTCTGGTGACAGCCTGGCCACCAAGTTCTGATTTTGGCTTTGGATACACTCAAGCAGCCCCGTCATGGGAGGCAGACAAAGAGAACAGCTTGTCCTCTGAGGCCAGAGCCTTCACCAGCCCCTCCCTGCTTCACCCTGCTGCTCTCAGGGGCCATTCTTCCAGTGGTTCCCAGGACTTTATCCCAAACTCATTGATTAGGCACTTTAAGAGCATAAAGAGGTATGTGCTTCTTAACACACGGCAAGTGCTGTGAGCCTCCCAGCCTGTGACCCACGGCCCTCGTTGCTGGGATCATCCCCAGCCGTTCTTTGGAACCTCCTTTCCCAACTGCCCCAGATTCTAACGGCTGCCTACCAACTGCCCTCAAGCAACTGCCACCCAGTGCCACCGTGGAGCACAGTACCATATCCTTCTTGTGGTCACTTCAGTGTTGACTACAGGGTTAGACACCATTAGGTCTCAAGCCCTGGGCAAAAACAGCTAACTAAGGTGCTTACTAACATATCAAAGCTAACACTGGCTACCAGGCTCTTCCAGCATCCCCTCAGTCCCAACCTGTTACTGGGTCCTCCTGGTTGGTACACCTGCCCTTTACCACAAACATCTCCAGCCCTGGGACGAGGCTGAGCTTCCCTCTCCCAAGCGTCTCTGGCTCATATATAGCTCAGCCATTTTGACTATGCCAGTCTCTTGTCTTGGCAAGTCTGTGGGCCCAAGCTGCCTACATATCTTAGTCGGCAACTCCTCTCTGGCTCTCCCTCCCCCTCTCCTCACATGGCCCTGCTCAGTCTGGCCACTTTCACTCTGGACTCTCCCTGATGTCTCTGCCTTGCCTGTTTTCCCTTCTATCTATAGTAAAAACCTCAACTCCTTAGGAGCCGTCATGTCGTTTTTGTTTTTGTTTTTGTTTTTTTTTTTTTTACTTTCAATTTTACATTTAAATACTACTACCTATTTTTCTCAGTGGAGCTGGGGTCTAGTGATCATAACCCTGTGGGGCATTGTGCCTTCTCAACACAGGCCTTTTGAGGATCTGCATAAAAACATTTGTCTAAAGTAGCTGGAGATCACATATCTATTTCTTAGAGAAGAGAGAGACAGAGAAAGACAGAGGGAGGGAGGGAGAGAGGGGGGGGGGAGACAGAGAGACAGAGAAAGACAGAGAGAGACAGAAAGAGAGAGAGAGAGAGAGAGAGAGAGAGACCCTGATGTACATCCCTGTTTCAGCTCATATTTCAGCCACCCACAAGAATCTAGTGTAGTATGAATCCCCCCCCACCCCCCCACCCCCCCCCCCGCCTTTAACCCAAAGTACTTTGAATCCAAAGGATATTTGGATTCAAGCTTCGGGAGTCTTATCATTTAAAGCAAATCCTGACTTGACCAGTCAGAACTGGGCTGCTGTAGCCAAGCCCCACCCTAGATCACCAGGAAGCATAAACACTCCTCTGGCCTGTGCCCACTCCTGTCAGGCTGGATCCTTTCAACTGAATCATTGCACACTTTTTCCTTCAGTGCCCAATTTCTTAGAAGTCTGGCTCTCTATTTTCTTCCTCCTCACATCCCTCTCAACACTTTTTTAAAATTTTATTTAGTTTTAGTTTATGAGCACTGATTGGTGTTTTGCCTGCATGTATATGTGGGAGAAACAGGAGTTACAGACAGTTGTGAGCTGCCAGTGGGTGCTGGGAATTGAACCCAGGTCTCTTGAAGAGCAGTTGGTGTTTTTAACCACTCAGCCATCATCACTTTAGCTCTGCTAAAGGTCATCAGTCTTTCATCCATGTCATTAACTCAGTGGCTGCAGACACTGTGACTCACAACTCTGAGCTCCTGATGTTTTCAGGATGCCTAATAGACAATGGGACTATGAAGACAAAATTAGACATCTTTCTAAACATCTAAAGAATGAAGGTTAACTCTGGGGGATACAGCAGAGGCCACAGACTCAAAGGAGGCAAGGAGAAGGGTGAAGAAGTAAAGTAAAATCAAAAGACCTAAGGGATGGCTCAGGTTGCCAAAATAGTGCTCCTACAAGACTTCAAGCCCAAAATAAAAGCTACAAAGCCCAGGGAACTTACCATTTCTTACCTCTATTCCTCTGAGAAGCCATTTCATTTTTCTTTTTCTGGCTACAAAGTGATTCCTAGTCTCCTGACCACTCTATTGTCTTTACATGACATACACAGTTCATCAGGAACAACCTGATGGTCCTTTAACACAGAGGTGCCAGCCAGAGCACACCCTTTTTGAGAGAAGTAGCCCCAATCCCAGCGGCCTGGGTCCCAACACGGAAAAAGATAAAAGCGGTTGCTGCCCTGAGTAGGTTTTGAACTGACCCCCATTGCTTAGTCACTAAGCTCTCTGTCCTGTCTCTGCACTGACAGGAAGTCCCAACTGACTTAATCCCTCTTATTCATTTTTGCCAACAGGTACTCCTGGAAAACCTTAGTTCAAGAGTGTTCTAAGTATCTGCCCCATTCAGAGGTGACCCCCACTTCCAGCCTTCTTCCTGCTGTCTGGCTTCATGCTTGGGCTTATATAGTTAGGCTCATCTGGTGGAGCTGTTAGCCCCATGACTCAGAACTTCTTCCAAGCTCTTCCTAATACTGTTTCCCTACAGCTAGTTCCTAAAGTAAATGGTGCCAGTACCATAAACGGTGGTAATACTACTGACCGTAGCCAGGCCCAACTTCCACAGAGAGCATAGAATAGAAACCCTACCCCTGATGGCTGCAGGGGTTCTGACAAAGCATAATTTCTGGTGCAGGTGGCCCAGTCTCTGGAGTTACTGATGTAGGTCCGGGTTTGGAGCTGGTGTGTGGCTTGTGTTCCTAGGAAGCAGAGGCTGAACTTTGCCTCTCGTCTCATAGCCGGGTAGAGAGAGGTGCCTTTCTGGAACCTGACTTAAGATACCAGTGACTCTCGTGTATTGTACGTAACCCTGTCACCTTGACTCATGTCCATCATCATAATAAGCACTGGTCTTGACCCGAAGAAACACTCAAAGTGAGAAGATGGATAAAACGTTAAGAAAATAAGATGCATTTCCTACTAATTATATTTCTATTTGGCACGTTACAGGACAGGTCTGTTGTCATTTGTGTGCTGGTGACATCAGGACCTCTGAGGAGTGGAGAAAAAAATTCCTCTGGCCTACATGTCCCGACCATGGCTACCACTATGATGTCACTGGTCAAGGGAACCCACTAGGGACATGTAAAACACGTGTCACTGTCTCTCACAATCTAGGCAACCAGCAACGGTACCCCCTCCATTTCCATCCCATTCCTTGGGTTTCTCCACATAACTGGGGTGTAGGTTGCGTAGCTTTATGTGTGGTGGCTCTGCAGCCCTGACTTGCCTATCTGCAGAGACTGTCTGCATGCACTGTTGTGTGGCTCCCTTGATCTAACGATACAACATGCCACTTTTCCGGAGTGAGCTATGTAAGGGTGAGCCTACTTCCACACCCGTAGCTCTCTTCACCTCCTTAATTTCTACCTTTGGGTCTTGCTGCAATATTGGTGCCTCAACCTGGATTTAAAAAGCATGTAATCTGGGGTTGGAGAGATGGCTCAAGCATCTAAGAGCACTGGCTGCCCTTCCAGAGGACCCCAGTTCAATTCTCAGTACCCACATGGCAGCTCACAACTGTCTGTAACCCCTGTCCCAGGGGAATCTGACTCCCTCACACATGCAGGCAAAACACCAGGGTACATGCAGTAAGAAATAAAAAGCACATAAGCTTAAATTTGTCTCCTTCCTAAACTGTGGAGAACCTGCTCTTGGTACAGGAAGTGAGACGGGTGTGGGGGAAGAACACGCTCCTTGCTTTCTGGACCCATCTTCGTTTTCTCATCATTTTCTCCGATCTCTCTTTTTCTTGGAGACGCCACATCTAAAAGACAGTCCATGCATTCCTTTACTCCGATCGACACGAAGAGCGCAGAGTATTGGAGAAGCTACACTAGTCTTCCTTGCTGATAGTCAATTGCTATGTTTGGAGCTATTCTGCTTCCTCGGCCTGGAAGCTACTTGAAAAGCTTTCCAGGCCAAGGGAGAGACAGTTTCAAAGGTCCCAAAGTCAGAAAGGAACCCAGTATCTAAGGACTAGAAGGAAAGTCTAAGTGTGACCAACATGGAAAGGGAAAGTGGTGGGAGGCAACTAAGGTCGAATCTAGGTCATTCCGGGCATCTAACCAGGTCAAGGAGAGATTGAAAGAAATGCTATCAGAACCCCCAAAACCAAATTCTGAGCACAGAGACTTATTTTCTCCAGAGGGACAGGGGAAGGGGGAGGAAACAAGGAAGAGGGGACAGGGATGTTTGTCCAGGGAAACAATAGACTGTCTCTAGATAGAGAGGAGACAGACATGACTTCTAGAAAAATCATGGTTTATAAAGATAAAAGGAAACCTTATTTTAGGATAAGGTATTTCATAGTTGGGAATGTTAACTAGGGTAGCCAAAGGGGGCTTTCAAATGCTGGGCTTCTCTACTTTGATAGCTGGACCTTGGTGGTCAGCCCCAGGAGGAGGAAGTGGACAAATAGGGGAGTGCTCCTTGGCAGCCAGCTTTAGGAATGTCATCTAAGGGTCTTAGCAAGGCAGAAGGAATGGGGAGAAGGGCCAGGCTGGCCAGAGCCGTGTTGGCCTTGTTTGCTGTGCTCGGAGCTGGCCTGAGTCCCTTCCGAAATGATACTTGCTTCAACTGTAAAGGGAAAAGACCACCACACAAGCAATGGAGTGACATGCTGGCTTTCTTTTTAAAATGTTTATAAAACCTCATTGTAGTGGGAGCAGCAAAAATCCTTCAATTGGGCCCCTTCCAAGCACAAGGCTTGAGTTGAGTTACTAATAAGGCAGTGGAGACAGCAGGACTCGAAATATATGCCAGGAGTAAAGTAACAACAGCTCGTGGACGCTCATCTGATTGACAGAGGCGTGAAAAGGAGAAGCAAAGGAGGCAGAAGTCAGGAGCTTCCCCTCCCGGCATGCTGCTCTTCCCATCTGAGCTGCTGAAGAGAGAGAGAGGCTATGCATAGGGAGCATGAGTTTGACTTTGCGTGTATGAAAATGAGGTGATCACTAGATGCCCAGGGTCGATGTCCAGGCATTAGTTATAGAAGTCCTGAACCCGGAGTAAGGACTACATGGGCAGGATTCCTACCAAGGGCCTAATTTAAACTACAGCTTGGAAACAGAAGAGGGCTCAGAGCTAAGCTTTGGGATTCACTCAGAGATAAGGCACAAAAGTGGAAGCCATCCAGGTGACCAGGAAGGGCCGTGAGAAGAAAAGGCTCAGGAGAGATCTTTCCCAAAGAACATTACAAAGGCAAGTCCCAAGAACTGACCAAATGCAGCTGAGCTCAAGAATGCTCCAGAAGCAACCACTAGGTCTGACAGCTAGGGACAAGGGCACGACCTAAGCCACTTCTGACAGTGCCTGACAGAAAAGAGGCTGAGGAGTCAACAGGACTTGAATTCCTGCTAGGACTATGGGTGGACAGAAGAGAGAAGGACAACAGAGACAAGTGCCCTGAAGGATAGGAGAGACTAGCCTTAAATAGGAGCAAGGGGAAGACAGACAATGTTGTGGTTTGTATATACTCAGCCCAGAGAGTGGCACAATTAGGAGGTGTGGTCCTGGTACTTCATACCTGCCTAGTGCTACTTGAGATGCTGTGAACACAGAAGCTCATGAGTAGACATATGATGAGGCATGGTGTGATGGTTTGTACATGATTGACCCAGGGAATGGCACAATTAGAAAGTGTGGCTCTGTTGGAGTAAGTGTGGAGTAGGTGTGTCACTGTGGGTGTAGTGTGTCACTTTAAGACCCTCATCCTAGCTTCCTGGAAGTCAGTATTCTGCTAGCATCCTTTAGATGAGGATGTAGAACTCTCAGTTCCTCCTGTACCATGCCTGCCTGGGCGCTGCCATGTTCCTGCCTTGGTGATAATGGACTGAGCTTCTGAACCCATGAGCCAGCCCCAATTAAATGTCCTTATAAGAGTTGCCCTGGTCATGGTGTCTATTCACAGCAGTAAAACCCTGACTAAGACAGACAACATAGATAAAAATGGACTGGCATACTTGGCTGCAAGAAAATGAGGCCTCTGTTCTTGTTGATTCTAGTTGCCTGTGGAGAAGCAAAGCAAGGCCTTAGAATTGGTTCTTTTACAAGGAAGGGCGATTGAAAGCAATACTTTATTTATCCCTTTCCTCTTGTTCTAGTTTGCTTTCTGCTGCTGGGATAAAGACCATGACCAAAAGCAACTTAGAAAAGAAAGGGTTCCTTTCCTCTCACAGCTTACAAAGTCTATCACTGAGGAGAGCTAAGACACAGGCTCAGGGCAGGAACACTGCTCATAGGCCTGCTTTCTTAGACAACTGAGGACCACGCCCACCCAGGAGTATCAACTGTCCACAGTGGGGAATAGATCAATAATCAAGAAAAGAACACCACAAATTTGCCTCCAGGAATTTTCCCAATGGGGGTTTTCTTTTTCCAAAAGCGTCTAGCCTGGGTGAGCTTGAGAAAGGAAGGAAGAAAAAAAAAGAAAAGGAAGGAAGGAAGGAAGGAATGATGGATGGATGGAAGGAAGGAAGCCCTACTACTCGCTGACCATAACACCTGTTTCGTCTAGTAAACCCAGATCCGAGAGCTGGTCTCACAGAAAAACCAATACCCAAAAGAGAAGAGCTAAAGAGAAATGGTTTCCCTGATGGCCAGGATCGGGAAACAAAATCACTCTGATGATTTCTGTCAGCATGAGAAAATACATGGGATAAACAATGTTTCTTTAGGCCCACTGTTGGTATGACCACTCTAGACAACCTTCAAAATGGGTCACACTCTATTAAGTCAGAAGTTTAAATATAAGAATTCTGTGTGTGCAATCTCAGATTTTTTTTTCAGCCGTAAGCTGAAACTTATGCATGTTTTAGGAGTTTGCCCTCAACAGGTCTGTGGAGTCCTTCTAGGTGGGACACAAGGTTCTTTCTGTTGAAAACCTGCAAAACAGAATCACTGGAAGACGGATGGTTGCACAAGGCATAGATGGGTCAGTGGGCTGTGCTCCTGGAGGTACCAACAGCAGTGGCGCTTGCTAGAGAGATGCCCCAGATGTTCTACATGGGGGTAAAGATGTCTAGAGATCATTAGATATCCAAATGGAATTGAAAACTCCAACCCTTGAATACAGTTCTGAGCACTGTAGGCGGGAGTATCTGCATGTATGTAGACCCGCCTGGAGACTGATAAAGGAGCAGAGTATCTCTTCCTAAGACCACCAGAAATGTGTGTTTTCAAACGATCTTAGGCCCCTGTGAAAGGGTCATCAACCTCTGTGGGGGGTCGGGACCCGAAGGTAGAGAACTGCTGCTCTATGTAGCTGCCAGAGATGTTTTTAATGGTTAGTCCTCTGTTCTTCGGGGGAGACAAACACACCACTTAACTGAAATAAAAACAGCCAGACGTATTTGGCAAAAGGCGTATTGAATCCTTCTGACCTCTGCCTTCCAGGGAGATGTGTGCTGAGTGCGCATTCGCATCGGGTCCTGAGGCATATGGGTCCATTTTCATTTATGTTGTCTGCCTTCCTCTTGGCAGGTGGCAGGGCCTACAACCATATAGCTTACTATGAAACAATGATAAACCTCTGATAACTGTAATTCGAGATACATTGTCTGTTGAAGGTAAGGGAAGAGGTGCTGACATTGCTGACCTCAGGTAGGGTTGACCGACTGGCCCAAGGGGCAAGACTGAATTCTGGAGTGGCTGACTGTCACATGTGCCCTTTTGCTGTCTGAACATTATCTAGGGTTGCAAACCCTCAGAACAAGTGAGGTTTTCCAGCCCCTATCTCTGTTCATTGGCATTTATGTTGATGGGTATTACAAGCTCCAGCGTTCTGATCAAGAGAGGTGTCAACAAAACCATGAGGATAACACATGGCCAGCTGTGTGGCCTCCAAAAACATGAAATAAGAGAGAGAGAGCTAGCAGAGCTTATTTAGGTTTTTCCACACCAGTATCACCAGTAGCACCAAAACAAGTTTCTACACTGCAGGAAACCAAGAGGTGAAGCCTTAAAAAGAAACGTGGTAGTGCAGCCTTGAGGAGGCAGAGGTAGGCAGATCTCTGTGAGCTTGAGGCCAGCCTGGTCCTCAGAGAGAGTTCTAAGACAGCCATGGTTACCCAGAGAAACACTGTCTTGAAAAGGAAAGAAAGAAGGAAAGACGATTATCATCACACACACGCATCGTAACCCACAGTATGAAATACCAATGCTTTGAAAGCAGGAAATGAAGTTATTATAAACACTAGAGAAGGACAGAGTCCATACAAAATCCACTGCCTGTCAAAATTTCAAACGCTTTGACAAAAGCTAAGCATTTGAGGCTGGGGAGATGACCAGAGGCTGAGAGAGAGCCAATCTTGAAGACCCAAGGTTGGTCTCTAGCACCCAAATGGGTAGCATACAGCTAGCTGCCTATAGCTCCAATGCTAGAGGGTCTGATTCCCACGGCAGGCACACTCACGGGCACCAACCCACACACTTAAGCTCTTTTCAATAAAGTCTCTAAGATTGATTTTCCTTTTGTGTGTACAAGTGTTTTGTCTGTATGTGTATATGTGCGCCGCGTGCATACCTGATACCTGCAGAAGCCAGAAGGCTCCTAAGCTAACAGAAAGCCTAATGCCAGGGGTACATTACTTCTCTTGGAATTGTTGATCTCTAAAGTCCCAAAAGCACCCCAAACCTTACAAGCTATTATTGGTGGGCGTGGCTACACCTCCAGACATGATGGTAGGACCCTACTGCTGAAGACATCATATGCTTGAGTCACAGGACGTGAAGAAACTGAGCTAGTACCACTGACCTGGAAGGAAGCTTCATCTCTGTTGGCTAGTGTTCGTAGGGAGGTGTTAAGCATGCTACTGGAGAACTGAGGGAGCTATATATTTAGGTGTGTGTGTGTGTGAATTGTGTGTGTGTGTGAGAGAAAGAGAGAGAGAGAGAGAGAGAGGGAGAGAGAGAGAGAGGGAGAGAGAGGAGGGAGAGAGAAAGCGGGGGGGGGGGGGAGAGACGCCATGAATTTGTAAAGAGAAAAAATAGAAGGGAAATGACATAATCACCCTAAATTTTAAAAGTAATTTTCCCTCCATCTTTTCCTATAAAAGAAGTCTTCACCCTCTAGCCTTCTTCTACACTTGAGTTATGGCTCCAGGCCTTAGAAGTCAGAGACTTTTGGCTCCAGGCGTACTTGCTGCCCCCCCCTCCCTCCCCGGGCCCCACTGCCAGCTGCTTGGCACTCTTCGTCCAGTGATACTCTCTGCCCTTAAGTAACAACAACAGCCGAAGTCAGCAGTGGTTAGTGCCGGCTAGTGTTAGGGTCCTCGAGAACTTGAGACTCTCCAGTTCTACCCAACAGTGACCATGAAATTATAGCTCTGAAGCAGCCATGGCGTACCAGGGTCCTCAGCCCTATGGGCGGGCAGCTCCAGTGACCCCAGAGCCTCTACTTTTTCACTTTTCATAGCCTTCCTCCTTCCAGCCCTGACTTTCCACCTCTGCCTTCCTTCTGCTACTGCCCTTCCCCCTCTCACTTGCCACTGGGCCTCAGCTCTTAAGCTTTGCCACTGTTGTTTCTGCCGAAGCTGGCTGTATCCACGGTAAAGATCACATGCAGTCAAGAAAAGAACGTTCGGGAAATCTTTCATTATTAGACCTAATGTCACAGTACCATCGGGACAACATGAAAAGTGGCCGAACCATCTATTTCTATAGCCCAGAGAAGGACATGGAAAGGACGCATCGTGTAAGTGAACAATTGTTTGCACCGATCCCAGCACAGCCTCCAGTTTCATGGCACTGTTTTGAGAAGAGCTTTCAGGTCATCTAACAGTCGCCAAAACCTGTTTTGCTGAAGATACTGTCTCCCAAAGCTGGTAAGGGTTGTCTGCAGTGGTCACAGCTGGCGCAAGGCCTTCTGGATCGGGAGCCATTGCTTCGGTTGCCGTTATCCGTACTGCTTGTGTGTGTCATGGGGCTTTCAAGTGCACAGAACAGGCTGGCAATCAGACGGGGACTGCTGTTTAATATCTTCCCAACTCCAAGCTGCCAAGCTTAAGGAAAGGGTCTCTCCATTGCTACTCAAAGATCAACCGCCCTTGGTTATTTTGCTCATTCATAGAAAGTTCGGCCAAATAACATTTTCAACAGCGTTTAACAATGCTCCATCCTGCTCTAGCACCGTGGGTCGCTTGGACTCTGTCTCAGCTCCAGCTAGTGGTAACCGAACCACCCCTGCAACAGGGCAAGGAGTTCTGCCCGGTACTTTAGATAGGCAGCCAGGGTACCAATACTTGCCATAGGAGGCGGTATTTACGGTAACGGGAGCAGATGCGCGGCAGCATTTACGGTAACGAGGGGCCGGGCTGGCCAAGGCCGGGCTGCTGGGTCAGCTCCGCCTGCTCGTGGCGCTCTCAGGTGCAAGCTCGCGCCCAGGACGTTCGGAGGATGCACAATGGCCCCTCGGGGCAGTGAGGGGCCCTGGCTCCCCGGCCGGACCTACCGCAGCCACGCCCCAAAACCGGCCCCCCGGGGTCCGAGTGCAGCGCTGCCTCCCGCGCTGGCGGGAGCTCCGGTCTGACCCGCGGGGACTTGCCCGCACCCCGCGCCCCGATGGGCCTGTGCTACAGCCTACGGCCGCTGCTCTTCGGGAGCTCAGGGGACGCCCCCTGTGAGGACTCGGAGCCGTGCGCGGAGGACGCTCAGCCCAGCGCCGCCCCGGCCCCTGCTCCGATCCCAGCCCCGGCCCCGGTGGAGACCCCGCTCCGGAGAGGCGGCGGCCGGATCCCCGAAAGCTCGCGGCCGCCAGTCGAGCTGCAGAGCCGCCGGCGACAGGAGCAGCTGCGAGCCGAGGAGCGCGAGGCGGCTAAAGAGGCGAGGAAAGTGAGCCGGGGCATCGACCGCATGCTGCGCGAGCAGAAGCGCGACCTACAGCAGACGCACCGGCTCCTGCTGCTGGGTAGGTCTGCACCGGTGGGCGCGGGAGCTGGGGGGATTTGGGCGGGACCCTGCCTTGGGGAATGTCAGGCGTGGACACTGCCGACAGAATGACTTTCAGCCTGACATTTAAATGGCTTCGTCGCCAGAACGCTTCTGAGTGATTTCGCTCTCTTCCATGCCTTGTGACCGAGGGCCAGTAGCTCGCCGATTACTAATTAATGAGCCTCTCTGGGAAATTTCCGCCCTTGATCCATTGATTTCCGCAGCGTGAACTCCACCGGGACGGCTCATCCTAGCCTTCCATTTCCTTCCTGCCAGGCAGCCCAGTTTGCTCTAAGAACACCAGTGACAGGAGACTTAGAAAGCCTTTTAGCTAGACCGCAAAGCTTTTATTGAAAGCACAGTTTTCGGAGCAGAGCTGGGATAGGCGAAGGGTGCTGGCCGCTGAGAAACAGCATCCTGGTCCACCTAGTGTTATATGATGTACCGGGTGCCCTGTGGGTGCTTGCTTTTTGTGCACCAGCACAAAGAGAGTGGTCTGGCCTGTCTGTTCCCACCCCGTATCCCGCCCCCAGCCTCAATAACCCTTCACCAACCATAATAAAATGGATGTGAACGTGCCAACAGTTGGAGGTCCGCTGGTATTTTTCAGAGTTTTAGCCTAAGTGTGCTCTTATTAACTAACAACTAGAACACATTTTCTATAGGTGGAGTGTGTGATGGAAGGGGAAACAGGTCATGAATTCCGTGTGCCTGTGTACAGAGTGTGTCTGCACATAGCAGAGACTAGAGGAGGACATTTGGGACTCTATCGCTTTCCTCCTTGCTCCTCGGAGACAACGTCTCACGTTGAACCTGGACCAAGATATGTAACCATTAAGCCTTTGAGGTTGCAGGGCGTTTCTGATGCTGGGATCTAAATGCAGGTCTTCATGCATGAGCATCAAGGACCTCTCTCCGTCCTCTAAGCCATAAAGTATTTGCTTTGTTTTTACAACTTTTTCACACTTATTTGGGTGTGTTAGCACATGTGTGTGGAGGTCAGAGGACTACTTATATGAGTCTGTTCTCTCCTATCAACTTGTGGTTCCCAGGCATGGAACTCAAGTCCTTGGGCGGGGCAAGCACTGGCCCTGAATCATAAATTCTTTGTTCTACTGTTGCCTTTTAGATTTCCAGGGGGGAAATGAAGATGTCGGAATCCGATCCAGTTTTGTGAGCTATCAGGTAGAATGGCTAGTGTCTGCCATGTGTAGGGGACTATGCCATAAGTAAAATCTGGTTTAAAAATGTACACAGCCCAGACTGGAGAGATGGCTCAGTGGTTAAGAGCACTGACTGCTCTTCCAGGGGTCCTGAGTTCAATTTTCAGCAACCACATGGTGGCTCACAACCATCTGTAATGGGATCTGATGCCCTCTTCTGGTGTGTCTGAGGACAGCTACAGTGTGTGTTTTATTACACATAAAATAAATTTAAAAATCTTTTTAAAAAATTGTACCCAGTTCTTAAAATCTCAAGAACAAGTATTAAGTTTAAATGGATTCGCCCGTTTTAAGAATGAATAATTGAAAAACAAAACTAGCTAATGTATCACAATGAAATATATGAATTCTAAAACAAAGAGAATTTTCCTTTGGAACAAAAGACAAAATATAAACACGAGAGCCTTACCTTTTCTTCAGGAGATACATTTCCAGGTCACTATGGATAATGGAGATCATGTGTAGATCCCTCTACATACTATGCTTTGTGCATGTATGCACACCTATTGTGGTGCTTAGTGTGTAAACTGGGTACAACTTCACCTAACAACAACATAATTAGACTAACACAACGGAGACTAACAACTAACAGCATACTTACAAACAATAACCTGTAATGCGTGCCATATGGGTATGGCTCCTCTCCAAACCTTGTACAGGGCTGTACCAGCCTTTCTTATGGTGCTGTCGGGTGACGCAGGATCTTAGCAATGAAATCAAGGTGAATGACACTCGAGTTTCTGTGTATCCGAAATGCTGGAGTGCCATATGTGCTGTATGCCTCCTCAGAGGAACGTAACCAGACACACAGATGTTTCCAGCACCCCATTCAGAGGACCGGTGACCTGAAAAGGTCACTGGCAAGTTAGCACCTAAGGAAATGGTCTCGGCTTTTCAACCGCAGCCAAGAGTTGTTATGGAGAGGAAACTGTTTCCTGTGTAGTCTTTATGCTGTTGTAAAGACTTGGCATTCATGATGAACATGCCTCTTTTGTTATCACCCTTCATATTTGCCTTTCATTCTAATCTTCATTAACATCTGGGGTGGGGCTCCTCTTGGATCCCTGGATCTGGTTAATGTCTGAAATCGTCAAGTCTTTGCAGAGTCTTTAGAACAAACAGGTCATTAAAAGTATATACACCAATTTCTTCCCGTGTTACAGAATACAGAAAGTACCCTAGCCCATTCTCACACCCCCTATCAATAACATACTGGTATTAGAGCTACTTGGAAATATCAAAGTGTATCAAAACTAGGTAACTATTAAGTGACCAAGAAGCAGGTAGCATACGCAGCGTTGCTACTCTGTACAAAGGATGACTCACCTCCTAGGCGGGAGGGGGGTGCTCAGCACAAGATGATTAATCACTGTGTTAATTGAAAGGGTCATTGAAAACTCACAAGTAGTTTATTTCTGAAATTTTTCATTTAGTATTTTCTAACCACTGTTAACCTTGGTAACTAAAACTGTAGGCGAACACCAAACTTCAGATGAAGAGTTAACTACGGTGTACCAAAAGGGAACGCAACAATCACCTCAGAGGAGGAGAGCACAAAGAATCAGAGCTCCGCTCCACATGCCAACTACTAGAATATGGTGAAGCAAATGTTTCAAGAGGGCCTGAGGATACAAAATTAGATTTCTAGGCTTTCATGCCTATTTTTGAACCATAGTGGCAGACATGGGCACTGAATACATTTTTGAAAGGCAATTTAACTTTCAACCGCTTGTAACAAATTTTGAACGACTGTACTCTTCAAAGATACTGTCTCATAGCCTGATACAGCTCGTTTGCTACCACCTGTTTGAAATAACAGGAGCTCAAAGTTCACACGTACTTCCAGTTTGTTTAATGGATCATTATTTTCAAAGCTCAAAAGAAGGAGGATTATGGTCTCAAGAAATAAGTTAGTAAGGTAAGGCCATGAGTTGTGACTAACAAGGTTTTTTTTTTTTTTTTTTTTTTTTTTTTTTTTATGCATGGAGTTTTGGCATGTATTTCTGTGCACCATGTACATCCAAGATCCTTGGAGGCAAGAAGATGGCATCCGCTGTTTTGGGATTGAAATTATAGACAGGTACAAAATTTCATGTGGGTGCTGGGAATCAAACTCAAGTCTGCTATGGGAACACCAAATGCTAACACTGAACCATCTCTCCAGCCCCTAGCATAAGGTTTTTCAGTGTGATTGACTAGTCAGATGTAGCTCCTAAAAATAACAGAAATGAGACTTAGCAAGTGTAAAGCTTTGGGTTCAATCCCAGAAGCACCACCATCAGAAATATATGAAGCAAAAGGCATTTGATTTATAATAAAAAAGGATGACTCTGTAAGAGAGAAGTGGGAAACGGCCTCTGAGGAATTCTCTGGAGGGCTCTAAGGCATATATTTCTTTAGCACATTTTTTTATGGTTATTCTCTCTAAAGACATTACCTCATAGCGTAGCACAGTTTGGACATAAGCATCAAGGTGAGTGGCATTCCCTTGATAACTCATTTTGTGGAATACATTGTATCTTCCACCCAAGACCATCGACAGCAAAACCAGGTACTTGGCCCTAATTTCCAGCACCAGCCTTGAAAAAAGCAAGTAAATCACAACAATAATATTTTTTAAACTGTTACATCAGGTTGATATGGCTATATATTTTGAGTAGATTTTGGTTATATACAGAAAGGTTGCTGGCATTTGTTACAATTTAGAAAGGACTTGACCAATTGGTTCTCTTGCTCCTATGTTTGCTAGTGATTTGCTTGCCCATTGCTTTAATGATCCTAAATTGTGAGCCCACATTAGGAACTGTGCTGGTTTGAATATGCTTGACCCATGGGAAATGGCACTATTACGTGTGGCCTTATTGGAGAATGTGTAGCCTTGCTGGAGAAAGTATATCAGCATGGGGTGTTTTCTGCTGTCCTCCAGCAATGAATAGGTTCCATAAGGCTCTGATCTGGCAGGGAATGCAGGGACTGTTACAGCTCTTAGAAGAGAAGCGACAAGGTTTAGGTGGCCTGCATGAGACAGGTAGCACAGATAAGCTACCACAGCATCATGGGAGGCAGCATGAGCCTGGCCAGCCAGGCAGGTCCAGGATCCAGCTTCTTCAGGGGAGAGAAGTCCTCCCCACGTGTTACAGTCAAGACAGCCACTCTCAGACGATCCTCTGGGAAATAACTTGTGTGCTTTTTTTCCATGTGGACAGGGACTAAAGAAACATTCAGGAGTGGGATGGGATTTAAGGGTAGGTGTTTCCTACTGGCTCAGTTTGAGATGTCGGTGATACTCTGTTTGCATGGGTGTGGGTTGGGGTCCAGCCTCAACACAGGATCGGAGTTCTGAACTGGAAGCAGGGATATCTGGAAGGTGCATAATAAATAAGCGCAGACTACTTTTCAGACACAAACTGACAGAAAATTATTCAAGGCTTAAATTCTCTCGCTCTCTCTCTCTCTCTCTCTCTTTCTCTCTCTCTCTCTCTCTCTCTCTCTCTCTCTCTCTCTCTCTCTCTCTCTCTCTCTTCTCTCTCTCTCTCTCCCTCCCTCTCTCTCCCTCTCTTTGCTCTTTTTTGCTCGCCCGCTCGCAGCTTGAGACTGCCCACACTCTGCACTCTCTAGTACACTCTGCTTTCCACCTGTATGCTTTTCTATTCTTGAGCCCCCACACTTCTATACACCTCTGTGTTCCCCTTTCACTCACACACTCACACACACACACACACACACACACACACACACGCCTCACGTTCTCTCTTTACTCATACTCACTCTTCACATGATCTTCTCATGTTCTCTCTCTCTCTCTCTCTCTCTCTCTCTCTCTCTCTCTCTCTCCCCTCTCATGCATACCTAACTCACTCTATTTGCTCTTCACATGGTCACACATGCTCACCCATGCTCACCCATGCTCACACATGCTCACCCATGCTCACACATGCTCACACATGCTCACCCATGCTCACACATGCTCACACATGCTCACACATGCTCACCCATGCTCACCCATGCTCACCCATGCTCACACATGTTAACACATGTTAACACATGCTCACACATGTTAACACATGTTAACACATGCTCACACATGCTCACACATGCTCACACATGCTCTCTAGTCTTTCTCTTGCCCCAGTCTTTTATTGATACTCCAAGAGCAGGTAGGAAAAAAAAAGACATTAGATAATCATTGCCAAATCAAATTCAAAAGAATAACCACATCCCACAAAGAATTAAGAATTACAATTGTTCCCCAAAGTTTTGAGCTTTCCCTATCCCCAGGCCTGTGGCCAAAATAATAATAATTGCAAACTTATCATTATTAACTTAGGACTTACTGTACTTCAGAAGTCTGAGGTCAGCTACTTGCATTTTCTTATGAAGCTCTAATGATAAATGACATGGGCAGAGCTGCCATAAAGAATCAAGTTAACCCTTAACTCAGCAGTTCCACCAGCTTCTGCTTCCGCACATTGCACACAGTGACTCGCCTCAGAGTCCCCGTGTTCTTAGTTTTACTGTGAAGATTTTATGTATTCTATGCTTACTTATTCAGAGATAATCACTCTCAAATGTTATGCAAAACATTTCATGGCTTTAACTTTTTTTTTCCTTTCTTGAGGTCCCAATGTTGGCCCTAATTCATTTTCTAATAACTTCTTCAAACTTTCTTTGCAAATCAACTATTAATCTGGAACTACCATTGTATCGTTATTGCATTGTTTCCTAATTGAGAGGACACAGCACGCGCCTGGACCACGATACTGTGCTGTGCCCCTGTACCTCGATTTTTAATTATTTAAGAACCATCACATCAAGGAACATCTAGTTTCACAGAATTCACCAGTGCAGAAGGAGAAAGAATAAGGAATGTCAGATATAATAGAATAATTATACACACCAAGGCCAACTGAAAAGCAGTCACACACAAATGAAATCTGTACAGCCGTTGTCCAGGGCTAAGGTTAGAATGGAAAGAACTGTGTTTTACAGAGAGCTGCCAAGGTCTACTGAGACGTCTCCATTCCAGCCTACTGCAGGCAGTCCCCTATTCCAGATGTCGGGTCCCCTGAAGAGATGTTACTCCTGCTTCTCGGGGTCTCAAATGCCATCCTTTTTACAAGGAGCTACTATGGGCTTCTGAGATGTCTCCATCCTGGCCTACTGTTGGCAGTTCCTGCCATGGTATGCTGTCCCCAGAACATGAGGAAGGATTCCAAGTGTTGCAATGTCCTCTCCATGGGGTGTTATGGTTACATGTTCCAGAGCAGGTACAGATAAGGGTAGGGAGTATCTCTACTCCCGCTCATCTCAAGTCCCTGAGCTTCCCAGGGTCTGGGCTCACCCAACCTTACCAGTTCTTCTGCCTGGTGGCACAGCCTACTTGCCCTACAGTAGGAGTGGGCTTTGGAGGTCCTCTTCTATGCTCAGGCTCTATCAGAGAGACACTTCCTGGCTGCCTTCAGATCGAGATGTAGAACCCTCAGCTACTTCTCCAGCACCATGCCTGCCTGGATGCTGCCATGCTTCCTGCCTTGATGATAATGAACTGAACCTCTGAAACTGTAATCCAATTTTTTATAAGAGCTGCCTTGGTCATGGTGCTTCTTCAGAGCAATGAAACCCCAACTAACACAGAGACAACATTCACAATCTTACTCACGAAAGGTACATATGCTTCTATGCCCCCTCTGAACTGGCCCACTATGTTGAGGATGCTCTCATCCCCACACACAATAACTACTCAGGCCAGGATGTCATCCCAAGGCCTAGCTGTACCATAAGGTGGATCAGACGGCTTGACTCTCTCCCATATATCACTCACCAAGGTTCTCCAATAACACCACAAACACCTACACCTAAATCCTATCCCACTCCTCACTGTTTATATAGTCCCTGTCCCCGTGGGATAAATGTCACAGGTTATTTTACCGAGGATTGTCTGAGAGCCTCACTGGAACAGTGAAGATCCTTGATGGGATAGAGATACGGGAGCATCTTTTGGGAATAGAGGACATTGTCATATTCAAGAGCGGGCTATGAATGGGATGGAGTCAACTCTGAACAGCATGGTAAGAATTGGGACATGTGGCCTTGGGGAAGGGGTTAGTGGCTGTCACAGGCAGTAGGGAGGGATCTGAGATAACTCTGTTTTGTAAGCAGGAAATCTGTGATGGAGACGCCAACAAGTCTCTTTTCTGATGTGGATTCCTGGGCTTGCGGTCAGCATCCTTCACATTCGCTATTAAAATGTTTTCTCTCTGTGTAGGTGAGGGGCTCTCTGCTGTTTCTCCTCTTATGAGGACATCAGCTCTACCAGATTAGAATCTTGCCTCATTTCACCTTAGTGACCTCCTTAGACTCTGTGGCAAAATAACATTGAGGATTAGAATTCAATATATAGCTCATATATTGAATTGCAAATGCAAAACTGTGTCCTAACCAGCAATTAAAACAGAGAGTGCATGCCCTGACTTCATTTCCTTGACGCCTTACAAGAGCCTACACTGGTTCCCATAGTGGCCAGGTATTATGAATTTCTAGAATAAGATAAAAATACCACCTTTCCCCTGAATACTAATTTTTCTAGGCAGGGTCTATTGTGTAGCTCTGTCTGTCCTCCAACTCAGAGATGTGCCTGCTACCTCCCAATTGCCGGGATTAAAGGTATGTGCTACCACATCCAGCAAGACTATTTTTTCTTTTTTTTTTTTAAAGATTTGTTTATTTATTATATATAAGTACACTGTCATTGTCTTCAGACACACCAGAAGAGGGCATCAAATCCCATGTGGTTGCTGGGATTTGAACTCAGGACCTCTGGAAGAGCAGTCAGTGCTCTTAACCACTGAGCCATCTCTCCAGCCCCAACTATTTTTTTCTTAAGCATCATTAGATCATTTTTGTGTGTGTGTGTGTGTGAGCCACAGTCTACATGACCGATCCATGGTTAGCTCATTCTTGCCTCTGGTTTCCCACGAGGCCACACTGAGGAGGCCCATTGATGGCAAAGCTATATCTATACTAACTAAAAGCATGATTGGCTTGATGAAGTGTATCTATTCATTTTGCAACTATAATGAGACCTGACCTGAGGCCAAGTAACTTCATAACAAAAGAAGGTTTGTGTTGTAGTAAATATTAGATAATTTTTATCTTTTTATCAACTTGTGTCACTCTGTGGACACTGCTCTAGTGTAAAGCCAAGCACACTAATTTTGTCACGGTCCACAAGCTGCCCTCTTCACAAAGTTCCCTTCTCAGGTGACTCACTCTGCCCGACCTGTTGCTTCTGTCCCGGGTGGATATGACCACCCTGGCATGTTTATTTCCTCTACCACCTGGTACCAACATGACTCCAAAGCTTATCAAGTAGATATATATATTAAATTCTCAATCCACAAACCCTCTACACAATAAGCTTATATCCAATGGACAAAGATACAAACTGCCCTTCTATATGAGATAAAAAGACCTTTAGAAACCCTTAAAAATATTCATATCTACCTATCGCCAGCTAAGACCACCTGGATCCTGATCCTCCTTCTCCAGCTCCATCTTGATTCCTCCCAGAATCTCCCTTCTGCCTCCTCTTCCGTTTTCCTAGCCTTTTCTCTGCCTACCTCTCCACTGTCCAATCATGTATCACCTTAACATGTATCACACAGGTTTACTGTGGCTTATACTTCTGAAGACCAGTATTGAAGGGCTTGCAAGTGGTGATTGTTATTCTTTTGGTGATCTCTTGGTCTCAAGGTGGTGCTGTCCTGACATCCAAGAGGGGGAGGGACAAAGAAGAAGAGAAAGGAGAAAAAGAGAAGGAGAGAAGAGAGGAAAGCAGGTGTCCTGGTGTCTCTGCCTCTTTTTATAAAGCCCTTGGTTATTCAATCATGAAAATTCACCCTGATTATGTCATCTAAATTCTAAACAGCTCCTAAAAGCACCAGCTCTAGACACCAGATTTGTATTAAATGTCTACTCTCTTAATAACTCCAAACTTCAATTAAGCTCAACACATGAAGCTTAAGGTAGAAATGTAGAGCTGTGCATGGTGAACACATAATACTAGCCTTTGGGGAGGCTGAGGTAGGATCACCATGAGTTTGAGGCTAGCCTGGGCAATAAAGTGAATTCTAGGCCAGCCAGTATCAAATAGCAAGACCTTGTCTCAAAAAGAAAAGAAAAAGAAAAAAGAAAGGAAGGAAGGAAGGAAGAAAGGAAGGAAGGAAGGAAGGAAGGAAGGAAGGAAAGAAAGGAAGAAGAAAGAAGGGGACAAGGAGGGAGGAGAAGGAGGAAGAGGAAGGAGGAAAGTAATATATATCATGAAGAGCAATCTTTTGGGGACAATCACTACTAGTTTTTGGTTTTGTTTTTTTACCAGAATCCAGCTGTGACTTTAACTCATGTTTTTAAAAACACAAGGTGAAGTTCCACAAGAATTTTTCAGCAGCCTATGGAGTTAGTCACTGTTTTTTTTTTTAAGTCTATTTTTTATTTGTATGTATGTGCTGGCTAATTTTTATGTCAATTTGACACAAGCCAGGATCATCTGGGAAGATGAAATCTTAATCAAGAAAATGCCTCAATGTTGCCCCAGATTGGTCTCTGGGGGTATTTTCTTGATTGATGGTTGATATGGGAGGGCTCAGCATGCGTAGAAAGTGCTACCCCTGGGCAGGTAGTGCTGGGTCCTATAAGAAATCAGGCTGAGCAAGCCATGAGGATCAAGCCAGTAAGAAGCACTCTTCCATGGCCTCAGCATCAGCTCCTGCCTGCAGGTTCCTGCTCTGGCTTCCCTGGATGATGCATTGTAGACTGTAAAAGGAAATCCTTTCCTCCATAAGATGCTTTTGGCAGCGCTGTTTTATTCCAGCAATAGAAACTCCAGGACAGAAATTGGAGCCAGGTTGTATAGTATTGCTTTAACAGACCTGACTGTGTGCTTGGGAGAGGACCACAGAAGGAGCTTGAACATCAGCTGGGAACGCCTATTAAGTTGCTCAGAGCTCAGTGGGCTGTTCTCCAGGTGCTTCCAAATTAAGATAATTGATCGAAATGCAGTCAGTCAATGGAAACATGGATTGTGAAGCTTCAGGGGGAAGTTTGAGGGTCCTTTAAAGATTATCCAAGCCATTTGCTATTTGGTATTAGGAATTTCTGGTTTTTGGTCAGCCATAATTAACAAGAGACCAGAACTACTAAAGTGAAACATTTTCTTTGCTGAGACAATCAGTGCTGGTCAACCGAGGCTTAGAATCAGCTGTGATTACAAAGACACCAGCATCATTGAATCAAAACCTCCTGGAAAGTGTTCCCTTTGCCCAAGGTCAGTACACGGAAGCTGTGTTCCAGAGGAGGATGCTAAGGCCTTACCTTGTGCTGACCGCTGAACTTGGTGATGTGTAAGAGTTTTCTAGGTGGTCCTGGTTTTTGAAAGCATGAAGAGGTCGTGATAAAGCACAACGTACCTTGGCTGGCATCCCTGAAAGAAAGCTGGGAGAGGTCATGGGTAAAGGCGCACCTTCAGCTGCGGTAGAATTCCATCTTTTGAAGGGATCATGAAGAGATGCTAAGCCTTAGCACCATACAATGGGATCGAGTCCCTGGAGAGGGTATTGGTAAAGGTGCAGCCCAGTTGCAGAGACCCCAGCAGTTTGGAAAGGCAGTGCCACGGCTGCCAAGAACAGCAGCAAATGTGGAATGGAGCGAGCCTGTGCCTGTGAGACAAGCTGTGTGTGCTGTGGATGGTGAATCTAGAAAAAGTGGAGCTGCAGAGGCCCTTTGGAGCCCAGGGGATTGTGAGTGAGCCCCGGACATCAAGCTCTGAACTTTTTACACTGTTGAAATTGGATCTAGTTTAGTTTGAATATAACAGTGCTTGGTTCTTTCATCCTGGAGTAAGAACATACTTACCTACTTTATATTTAACAGGTGTCCATAGTTGGGAAGCTTTGAAGTTTTAAAGAAATGGAATTTTAGAAAAACTTTGCAATGCCGTTATTTTAAAGAGACTGAACTTCGAAAGTGTTAGAACATTTAAAAACAGTAGAATTTTTCTTTAAATAATGTTTTATATTGTCTTGTCATATTAACATGACATCTTGGGTACAACAAAAAAAATGTTGTGGCTTAAGTGATGTGTTTGTGTGTCAAGCTAAGAAGGAGTCAATTTTTGTGGCTAGTTTTGTCAACATAAGCCAGGGCCATCTGGGAAGAAGAAATCTTAATTTTAAAAAATGCCTCCATTGGATTGGCTAGTCCGTAGAACATTTTCCTGATTGATGGTTGACATGGGAGGGCCTAGCACAGTCTGGAATATGGAGGCAATAGCCCCAAAGGACACCGTTAAGTTCGGTACCGCACATCCCATGATGCACAAGGAAGAAGGCAGTTTGGAAAAGTACAAATGAACTGGGCAGCAAAGGACCAAAGGTTGGGATAATTCACCACCTTCGCACTGGTGGAAGCAGGAGACGCAAGAGACGCAGGAGACGCAGGAGCCTACCTATCTCTGTGCCACAGTTTCTGCAGCCTCGCAGCCACGGCGTGTACAGTAAGGTGTGTAGACTCAAAAAGCCCTTCTGCAGGCGACTCCCCTGTTGGCACCGTCTTACAGGCCTACGATTTAGAACAAAGCTAATTTAGAAGCGAGCAATAGGGGAAGAACACGCTGACCAACTCCATCCATGAATGTTTTTTTTAAAAAAAATATATGTCTTCAAAGATACAACCTGAGTATGGAGGCCCGACAGCGACAGCGGATGGCGACACTGAGAATGATCAAATGGCGACACTGAGAATGATCAGCAGGAGCCCCCTACCCCTCCCCAGGGACTTGTGGTGTAGTTCTACTGCAGAGCGCTGACCTAGTACCGCATGCAGGAGGCCCTCGCATTAGTCCTCAGCACTGGCCATGGGCGTGGGGATGGTAAACCTAGAACCAAAGTTTCATGACAGAATTAAATGAGAATGGGAGAGGGGTTGGGGATGAAGAGTTGGCTCTGTGGTTAAGAACACTTGCTCTAAGGGGTGTGTACTAAAGGTTACACTATTGGACATTGACACACTACAGCTTCCACAACAAACATTTTTTCTTTTGGGGAGAAGGTTGCAAGGCAAGAGGACAGGTACAAGGGGTTCGGGAAATGAGTGGTGCATAATGTGAAGTTTACAAAGAACCAATAAAAATGTTTAAAAGAGACAGAAATGGAACAGGTGCCGAGCATTTACCCTGTCCTACCTCCCCTCCCCCACCCCTGCTGCCCCCAGTGGAAAAGTGAATGACTTACTGAATAATGAGATTTAAGGTCAAATTTACAGTGTTCGTAATTTTGTATCTCCAGTGTATAAAGTACTTCTCTTTATTTTCTATAAAAATAAGTAATAAATACATTGTATTCCCCACCCCACATCCTAACCCCACCAGAAAAGAACACTTGCTCTTAAGGAAGGCCTGGGTCCAGTTTCCAGCACCCACATGCTGATTCTCAATCACATATAATTCTGACCTCTGTGCCCAATAGGCATGAATATGATCTACATATATACATGCATACAAAGCACCCATACACTTAAAATTAATAGTAAGTTAATCTTTTGTAAATGCCTTTTTAAAAAAAAAATTTAAAAAAGAACCCACAAAGAATGGTTACTTCAGCATCGGCTGTTTCTGGAGCACTCACAGTGCTAAAGATACTGATCGGACATGGGATCCATGGGGCAGTGACCCTGTGTGTTTAGGGGCTGGTAAAACTGTCCAATGTTACAGTTGCCCTTGGTAGGGCTGGGAGGAACCAGGGCATCTTTAGGGTAGGAAAGCTGATGTATCTATCTGAGCCAGGGAGGATGTATGCTGTTGCTCCTTCATCCAAAACCACCGAATGCCCAGCAAAACGGTGCACTCTGATCGCAGACCCAATGATGTGTCTGGCTGCTTCATCCGTGGTGCCAGAAGCATCTCTCCGGGGAATGATGACTCGGGAGGCTGTGTGGGACGTGGAGGGTGAGGGACAGATAGAGAATCTCTGTACCTTCTGCTCCACTTTGCTGTGGACCAGAATGCCTCTAAAAGCATAAATCTGCCAAAATAAACAATCCGCCCTGGGTTAGGTCCTTAGATTGGGATCCAGAGCGAAGGAGTTAGTGAGAAGGAAGAGGAAACAGAGTGGCCAGAACAGGGAGGTACCAGCTACTCTGAACAGCCCGTCTCAGAGTCACAAGCACAAGGTTATCCTCTTAAAGAGGTCGGGTAAGTTAATTTAAGCCAAGCCAAGAGACACAGTGTCCTGCTGTTGAAAGTTGTGGTTTATGAATAAGAAAATTGCCATTTAAAGCTTTGTCCTGGGCTGGAGAGGTGGCTCAGTGGTTAAGAGTCCTGACTACACTTGCACAAAACCCAGGTTCGGTTTCCAGCACCTAACAGCCACATGTGACTCCAGTTCCAGTGAATCTTGTGCCCTCTTCTGCCCTAATTCCCCCCCACCACTGGCACTTTACAGAACACACTTACACAGTCTAAATATCCTTTTAACCACAAATAAGTATCACCCTTCATCAAAGAAGTCTCTTTGCAGCAGACAGGCAATTAGAGAAAAGCGCAACTAGTCAAAATGCAGAAAACAAGTGACCACGTGGTTTGAATGAGAATGTCTCCCCATAAGCTCATACTGAATACTCAGTTTTCACTTGGTGGAACTGTTTAGGAAGGATTAGGAGGTGTGGTCATATTAAAGGAGCTGTGTCACTAGGGACAGGCTGGTTTCAAAAGTCCATGCCATTCCAATCCTTCTCCCTCTCCTTCCTCTCCCCCACTTCTGCTGATGTTTATATCTCGAGATCGAATGTCTTAGTTACTGCTTCAGCACCATGTCTGCCTGCTTCAGTCATGCTCCCCACCACAATGGTCATTGTCTCACCCTCTGAAATTGTAAGCCCCCAATAAATTTCCCATTTGAGGTTGCCTTGGTTGTAGTATCCAATCACAGCAATAGAAAACTAAGACAGGTGCCCAGGCACAGCTGATTCATCTAAAACAAAATCCCTGCATCCAGGGATCATAGCAGAAGAGGGTGCAAAAAGACTGTGAGAGGCGGAGGACCAGGGAGTTTGCTGTGTTCCATAAAAACATCAGAGAGGATGCACCCACGAATCAGCATGGCTGCCTAGACAAAACCTGAACAAAGACAGTGCTCCAACAGGCAGTGGATGTGAAAGGGGAAAATCTCATGGGTCATCAACCCTAGACAAGAAAACTTGAGGCAGACAAGGAATGCTGAGAGTAGGAGAAATGGTTTTCCCCAGAGAAGATCCCCCAGCTGGTTATGTAATACTGAGTCAACCCTGTAGTCACACACAAACAAGTGTTATGTGGACTGAAAGGGGTGTGTGTGTGTGTGTGTGAGAGAGAGAGAGAGAGAGAGAGAGAGAGAGAGAGAGAGAGAGAGAGAGAGAGAGAGCAGGGGGTAGTTGGAGAGAGCGAAAAGAAGGGGAAGTCTATAATTATATTTTAATCTCAAAACGTTTTTAAAATTTTAAAGCTGATATTTAGTACTGTGGTAAAGCACTGCGCTAGGATGCACCAGCCCCTACTGTGTTCAATCTTCAGTACTGCAAAGATAAAATAACTCCGCATTAGTGGGGGAACACGGGAACAGCAGAAACTGCCGCTGTGGTTTTGATGCTGGCAACCCAGCGCATAGGGCTGCTGCCGCCCTGGATGCAAACTATCTGTAGACGCCATGATGAACCGGCTGCACCTCGTCACTGGCAGCCAGCTTCCCTGTGTTCTAGACAGCCACTGGATGAGCCCTCAAGTGTCCGCGGCTCCTGGACTGGTGCTCATGCTCACCTAACGTCTCCCGGTGCTCTATGAAGGCCAAGACAGTGTGAGCGTGCTGCGGCATCAAATGGGAATTGTGTGTTTGTCATATCGAATCGGACTGTTTCACGAGCCATTGCCGGGAACCTTTTTTTTTAAAATATATAAGCCACAGCGTCATGATCGCTTGGAGACTGTCGGTCATCCAAACATAAATATAAAGAAAAAAGCTGAAAGTTATTTTTCACGTGTGGGTCTCTATATTAATTGCCTTCTACTACAGAAAGGAGTTTATCTGATGTGGGCTGAGCGTTGAACTAGTCTATGGCTGTAAAGATGACTCAGGAGACACTTTTTTTATTATGTAGAATAACAGTATTCTCTGATGGTTTGTGACCAGTATCGGTGCCAGGAATGAATTCTGTCTTGTGGAGCTACCTTTAAATACAATCAGAAAATGGTTACATTTTACAAAACATTTGTGCATGGTCTCACCAGTGGGCATCTCTTAGCAGGTTAGTCATTACTGTAGTGACCAGGATTCACAGCTTCCTAAGGCTGGTGATGACTTTTCTCCCCAGTATGCATAGAACATTCCAGCACTGTGAAAGCTATCCATTGCCAATAAACCTTTAGGTTATTCAATTTTACTTGGTCGTGTCCTATGACCCAAGTATGCAGTGTCATCAGCAATAGGGTTTTACCAAAAAATTCTGGAGGGTAACCAGGCAAATGGCAGCCGAGTACAGTGTTTGTGGAGGTTGATGGGACACCACTGACCAACAGCTCAGAAAGAATTACTTAATAGCCTGTGGTGTCTAGGAGAGGCACTGTCTCTCAGGTATTGGGTAACTGAGATATGTATTTTAGGGACTTTCTATAGCAGCTGTATTTTCAAAGTCCTTAGTGTTATCCTGTAGCTAGCTTATCGCGTAGTTTTAAGAAGACCCACGCTAAATCCAGCTGTTGCACCCAGCATTGGCAGTTTCGCCCACCCTCTGTGGCTAGCTCTGCGTGGCAGTCTTCCCTAGTTCCTACAACTAGCCTGCTAAGCTAACCAGATAAGTTTTTCCTGGAATGGCTGGCCTGTGGAGCACCAGTGCCACTCACCCAGTCCCCCTCAGCCCTGTGAAATGAAAACACTAGAGACATATTATACCAGCCAGATTTATAACGGAAAATCTCCAACCCCAAAAGGTCCATACAAGGAACACACAGCTCAATAATATAATTCCAAGATACATGCTTAGATTAGAGAAATATATCACTGCCCTACTCTGTTGCCCATCTATGAAATCCATAGCTACTTGTGGCTCCGCCAGGCCACGTGGGTCTGCTCCATCTTCATCCTCTTGTTCCTCCATCTTTTTCTCCCTCCATCCTCATCTCTACTCCTCTTTTTTCTTCCTTTTCTCCTTTCTCTAAAACTTTCAGCTCCACCTTTTTCTTCCAGTGCCCAAGCTCAGACTCTAGCCTTTATTTGACTAACTGAGGTTTCACCTGACCTCACCTGAGTACGTGATCTACTCCTCGTCGGGGCACCCCTCTTGAGGGAGCAGAAAACACAAACAGCAATCCACACTGTCCCTCCCAATGCCTCCTCCTCTACTCTGCGTTCCTATCCCTCAACCCAGCTATCATTTTAATCCGTCATTTCCCCTTTCTCCTTCATCACCTGAGTTCTGTCCCTGCTTTTTTCAAATTTTCCCTGTTTCTCCAAAGTTAGTCAGAATTCTCTAGGGGAACAGAACTAAAGGGGTGTGTGTGTGTGTTTCTATGTGCCTGTGTTTCTGTGTGTGAACATGTGTGTGTACATGTGCATGTCTGTGTGTCTGTGTGAACATTTGTGTGTGCATATGCATGTGTGTCTGTGTGTGAACATGTGTGTGTGTGTGTGCCTGTATATAGGTAGCAGTTACTCCTTCCTGGTCAGCAGCACATAAAACATTACCATAATAGACACCACAAAAGTTCTGATTAACTCTTGCATTGGCAGCTGGAAGTCATCATGAGAAAGATGAGCAGTGTCTGATTCAAAGTGTGGAAACCTGACTGTTGGGGAGGATGCACTTTATAGGCCCTTGGAAGCAGATAGTATGTTCTGGAGTCTCCACAAATGGGTGGCAAGAAAAAAAACAAAAAACAAAACAAAACAAAACAAAAAAACAGGTCAGAGTCTGAACCCTGAAGCTCACGTTTACCAAGCTGCCACCTTTCTTCCTTCCCTGGAAGTAAGTGGCCTGCAGAAATGTGTAAGTGTGCTTCCCAGCAGAGTGAAGTGGTACAGCAGGACAGAGCAGTGCACCCCGGCCTGAGCAGGACCCCGAACAGAGCAGAAGAGAAGCAACGAGCAGACCTGACCTTCTTCTGCCCCTCGGAGGCCAGAGCAGACAAACCACAGGCTTAAAATTACCGAGAAGGAAACCTGGGATACAGCCAAAACCAGCACAGCCCTGAAGACTGAGCGGCTGTCACAAATCAATCAACCATTGAATGTGTGGGATATATGTATTAACACAGATACTGAGCTGTTCTTTGTTCACTGTTGGCTAACCATTACTGGGATTCAGAAGGCACGTGTCCCAGATTCTGAGAATCTGCTTGCAGACTTGTCCGCACGAGCTCATGGCCTCCAGAAGGAAACGAATGAAGCAGCCAGCTGTGGCATACAGCAGCTCTCTTTATCCCAGGGGGATGAATTCCAAGATTTTTCCACAATGCCCAGAAGATGGAGCCATGCCCCATAGACACTATGCTTTGCTTTATTCCTGCATGGCTATGACAAAGTTCCATCTATACACTAAGTACAGTGAACTATATTAATTTATATACCTACATTAATAGCTAGAACTATTATAATAATATAGTGTAATAAGGGGTTTTGTAATTGTGTATTGATTAACTCTGGAATTCTTCATTGAATATTTTCAGATCTCAGTTAATCATGGCTACCTGAGAGGATGGCAAAGACACTTGCTAGTGGAGGAGACTGTTCTACTATATACTATAGAGATATACAATGTGTACCTACGGGAGAGGGAGTGTCTCTGCTCTTAGAGAACTATAGAAAATGCATTTGGCTATGATGAATTTTCATTCTGCAAAGAACAAGTTAAACTGTAGGGGTCACAGCCAGGTGATACCCCTTCATTCCTGTAACTTGGAGGGGTGGCTATGGAGTTGCTCCCCCCTGGAGTTTTTTAACTGGTACTTTGCTTCAGAACTACTTATACTACAGCATACTGAACAGTAGCTTCCTCACACAGAACTAAAACGCTTACATGTAGGCAAATTACCTAATCTGCTCTGCTGGGCCTAATGGACAGGGTTATTTAATATTCCCTTCACTCCTCTCAGAAGTAAAGCTACTTGACATTGGGGCTTCTATAATGTAACTAAGGCCTAGAGGGCAAGCATGAACAATCTGACATGCAGGTGATAAATCCTGCAGCTTTCTGTACATGTGACCTTTGTCCCCCATGGCCGAGGGAAGAAATCCTTTCTAGGGGTGGATGCAGTGAGGCCTCAGCTAGGGCCATAGTATCAGAGAAGATAACTTGATTCTGCTGACAGTAACCACTCTTGGCCTCTTTACTTCAATCCCTACAAATTACACTAAATGCAAACTTGCCTCAACTTTAACCAAGTATGGCCAAGTGTTTCTTTAGAAAAATGGGTGATGGGTTTCTAGAGTAATCCCAAGATCATCACATTAGTTTCCTTTCCATGGCTATGAAAAAATCACCACCACCAAACCAGTTTCTAGAAAGAAGACTTTATTTGGGATTATAGGTGGCATGTATCCATTGTGACCAGGATACAAGGCAGTAAGCAGCAGGAATAGGAAACTGAGAGCTCACATTGTTAAAAGCAAGAGGGAAGCAGAGAGAACTGAAAATGACTCAAGACTTTGAATATCAAAGCCCACCCCACGTAATGCACTTCCTCCAACAAGACCACACCACCTAAACCTACCCCCAAACAATGCCACCGATTGGAAACCAAGTGTTCAAATTCTTGCAGCTATGGGGAATGTGTATCCTTCAAACCACCACGATCAAAGAGAAACACCACCTCAAGGTAAAGGAATGGACGGGGGTTCTCCAGGCAAATACGACTAGCAAATAAACAGGCTTAGCTATTCTAGTTTTTAACAAAACAGACTTTAAACCCAACTAGACAAAAGAGATAAAAAAAAAGTTGTTTTATACTCATTAAGGGAACAATCCTTCAAGAGGATATTATAATCCTAAATACATGCACACCAAACACAAGTGCATCCAACTTCATAACACAAGTACTAATGGATGTCAAGTCACAGATTAATTCCAACTCAGTAATAGTAGGTGATTTCAACACCCTAGAAAAGATCTCCTTCCCTCGGCCACAGGGGACAAAGGTCACATGTACAGAAAGCTGCAGGATTTGTCACCTGCATGTCAGATTGTTAATGCTTGCCCTCTAGGCCTTAGTTACATTATAGAAGCCCCAATGTCAAGTAGCTTTACTTCTGAGAGGAGTGAAGGGAATATTAAATAACCCTGTCCATTAGGCCCAGCAGAGCAGATTAGGTAATTTGCCTACATGTAAGCGTTTTAGTTCTGTGTGAGGAAGCTACTGTCCCAATAGATAGCTTATCTAGACAAAAAGAAAACAGAAACATTAGCATTTGATGATACCATTGATCAATAGATATATAGAACCTTCCACCCAAACACTAAAGAGCACGTATTTTTTTTTCTCAGCAGCTTGTAGAACTTTCCCCAAATAGATCACATATTAAGACACAAGCAAGTCTTAATAGGTATAAGATTAAAGTAACATCTTGTATTCTGTCAAACCAAATTGAGATAAAGCTGGATATTTACAGCAAGAAAGGCTGCAGAGAACATACAAACTCCTAGAAACTGAACAACACATTGTTGAATGGTGACTGAGTCACCAAGGAAATCAAGTAGGAAAGTTGAAGTTTCTAGAATGGAATAGAAAACACAGCATCCTGAACTGCAGGGACCTAAAAAGGCAGTGCTGAGAGGAATGTTTACAGCTCTAAAAGCTTATGTCAAAAAAGCAGAGGGGGTCAAAAGGATGGCTCTGTGGGTAAAGCGTTTGTCAGGCAAGTCTGATGATTCACGTCAAGGCTCTGAAATACAGGTACAGGTGGAAGAAGAGAAGCAGCTGCAAAAACTTAGCATCAAGTTTGCACATGCATGCCAAATGCCACACATCACATACATGTAAATTAATGATAATTAGTAATGATGATGATGATGATAATATGTTTAAATCAGAAAGAACACAAGTAAGGAACGTTAAAACATTAATGGCTTAATGACTAAGTCTTTGGAAAAACTAGAACAAGCAAAATCTAAAAGCAGTAGACAGAAAGGGACAACTAAAATCAGTGCAGACACTAATGAAATAGAAACAAACAAAAAAAACACAAAGAATCAACAAAATAAAGTGAAGTGATGGTTCTCTTAAAAAAATACATAAAATTGACAAACCCTTAGACAAATTACCCAAAAATAGAGAAAAGAGCCCAACTGGTATAATTAGAAATTTAAACAGAAGATGTAGCAGATAGCAAGGAAATGTGAGTATTTATAGGGACATACCTTAAAAACCTGTATTACACTAGATTTGGAAAATCTAAAATATATGGATGAATTTCTAAATGCTTCTGACCTATAAAAAATAAAGCAATATAAAATATGCAACTTAAGCAGATCTATAACTATCAATGACATGGAAACAGTAATTTTCAAAAATGAAGAATTTCAGCAAATGGATTGATCAGGGCCACAGAACAGACCCTAGAGCTGAACCCCAACCCTGGGTCAGAACATTATAGTGCTTTTAAACTTGAAAACTGGAAACATCTTTGCCAAGTTTCAGTTACATTTGCCCACCAATCAGAATTTAGGGATAGAGACAGCCTTGGGAAGGTGTCTTTGTGCTACACGTATCCTGTTCCCATTGGTTGGGTTATTCACCTGCGGCAGGATGACTTGCCTAGCGTTCATGTCTCAACTTGCCAACCAGGATGTAAGTTACCCACATACATGTGTTTTCCTTCCAAGCAGAATGTCAGTTACCCAGGGAGGTCTTGGAAATTTAAACTTTAACTCCTATTCAAAATGGAAGTTTTATTCAAAATGGCTTCAGTTTGGTTCCTTCTTACAGACAAAATCCAACATGGAAGTCACAGAGAGACTAGGCATATAGAGAACATACATCAACATAAAAATGTTCTATATGACAAATCTAGAGCCAACATCATGTGTAAGAGAAAACCTCCCAACATTCCCACTAACACCATAAAACAAGACTAAGATACCTGTTCTCCTAGTCCTGTTGAGTATAGTGTTTGCAGTCTTGGTGAGAGCAATAAGAAAAGAGAACAAAAAAGAATACAATTTTTAAGAAAGAAATCCAATATCCCTTTTTGTCGATAATACAACTCCATACATGGTACACAAGAGACTCTGATGGTAGCACCAAAAGAGCTCTCAGAGCTGATAGACACTTTTGGCAAAGTGGCAAGGTACAAAATTAACATTAAAAAACCCACTGCCTCCCTCTAAACCAGAGACAAACATGAAAAAGAAATCCAGAAAACAACCCCATTCACAATGACTGCAATTAAAAATACTAATAAAGGAGAATACCTGGAGTAAATCAAACCATGGAAACTGATCTACAGTGAAAAGTCTGGGACCCTGAAAAGAGAGGGGAAATGGAAAGAGTGCCTGTGCTCAGAGTGTTAACGTGAAAATGACCATCCTACCAAAAGCAACCAATGGTTCCCAAGTGATTCCCAGTCAAAGTTCCAGACATAGGAAAAGAACTTTATAGCCAAAGCAATCCTGGACCCAAAAAAAAAAAAAAAAAAAAAAAAAAAAAAAAAACCAAAAAACAAAAAAGCAGAAGGGATTATCATGCCTGATTATAAGTTATACTACCATAGTGTAAAAGCCATAGCAATAAAAACAGTATATGTCATGTGCTAGAGAGATGGCCCAGTGGTTAAGAGCACTGACTGCTCTTCCAGGGGTCCTAAGTTCAAATCCCAGCAACCACATGGTGGTTCACAACCATCTGTAATGGGATCTGATGCCCTCTTCTGGTGTGTCTGATGATAGCTACAGTGTACTTACATATAATAAATAAAGCTTTTTAAAACCTCAGTATATGGAACAAAAACAGACATGCAGGTAAGTGGAATGGAACAGAAAACACAGACATAAGTACACCCTTCTTCAGCTACCCCATTTTTTTTTACAAATGTACAAAGACATATAGTGCAGAAAAGTCAATATCTCAACATATGGCGTGGGGAAACCTGGACATCAGCAAGTGGAAGTGTTAGAGCAGATCCTTGTCTCCACCTTGTATATAAAACGGCCCCAAAGGTACCAAAGACCTCAATGTGAGACGCCATGCTCCGGCTGAGTTAGAGGACAAAGCATGTGCTTCCACATGCAGGCACAGGTTAGCACTTTCTGAATAGGACTCCAGCGGCACATTAAGCAAACAGGGACCCATGAAGCTAAAAAGTCTTTAGACAACTGAGTGAAGAGGCAGAAACGAGAAGAAAAGACTTTGTCAGCTACACATCTGACAGAGAACTAGGGCTTGGACTATGAAAAGAACTTTATCGTTATTATTTTTAAATCAAGAGAGAAAACTACCAGCTTGAAACTTGACTGTGTAGTTAAACAAAATTCTCACAAGAAGAAAGTGTTTACAGCTAGTAAACACTTCAAATATGTTCAAAATGTCCTTAGCTACCAGGGAGATGCAGATTAAAACCACCTCACCCTAGTCTGAATGGCCATCATCAAGAATACAGATGACAAGGGAGGCCATCGTGAATGTGATAAGGAGAAACCCCAATACACCACTGGTGGGGTGTGGAGTAGTGAGGTCACCTTGGAAACCAATCTGGAGGTTTTCCAAAAACCTAGAACAACCCAGCTGTACTGCTCCTGTGTGAATGCCCAACCCCACTACATGGGAACTTGCTCACCAGAGTTCGGTGCTGCCCTACCCACAAGAGGGAGCCGATGGAGTCAGGTTGTAAGTCCATCAGCTGAAGAACAGATATTGAAAATGTGATCTATTTACGCCAGAGGATTCCATTCAGTGTTAATGAAGAGCGATAAGAAAGTAGGTGGAACTGGAAAATACTGTACTGAGTCAGGTAACCCAGAGCCAGAAATTCAAACACTGCACGTCCTCAGTTACATGTGGATCATGCCTTCCATTTTTAATATTTGTTTATTTAAGTTGAAATGTCTGTAGATGGCTGGAAATGACGGGGGGCATGACAGTAGAAGAGGCCTTAGGTGGGGAGGAATACTGGGGAATGAAACCGTTTAAATGGGTGGGTGAGGAATAGGGTATATGGTTTACTCAGTGAGATGCAATCAAAATAAGGACGTACAAAGAAGTCACATAGAAATCCACTACTTCATGAGGTAATTTACAAATATAATTTTAAGACAACTTCAAATTGGGCTGGGCATGCGGTGCACACCTTTAATCCCAGCACTAGGGAGGCAGATGCAGGCAGATCTCTAACTTAAGGCCAGCCAGGGATACTTAGTGATGGAGGATACAGGGGTACAGGGGTACAGGGGTACAGGGGTACAGGGGTACAGGGGTACAGGGGTACAGGGATACAGGGGTACAGGGGTGGGGGGCTTTCCATAGAGCTTGCACGGGTGAATAACATCAGTGCCAGGAGCCATAGGTTATTGAAAATTCTAGTGTGAGGCTTGGAACAGCTCCCCAGGAGTGGGCTAGAATAGCCTCACGGCTTCACCCAACAAGCTACACAAGTTGTGTATGCCGTTGCCTTCGGTTGCCCATCTGAACTCATAAGGCCCTATTGCTGAAGACACAAGATTCCTTGGCTGCAGAAAACAAAGCAACTATGTTGGAACTGAGCTGGGGATTGGAAGGGATGCTGGCTAGTCTTCCTAAGGCCAGAGTGACTATTCAGGAAGCAGAGCGGGGGTGGGGGGGATCAACAATGGTTGTTCTTATCTGTGGAGCTTGTGTGCTATTATACCAACTTGGCAGACAAGAGGCACTATCTGGCACAGTAGTGGCACACTACTGCAGAGGCAAGCAACTGATTGTGTGTGTGTGTGTGTGTGTGTGTGTGGTGTCTGTGTGTGGTATGTATGTGTGGTGTGTGTGCATGTGGTGTGTGTGCATGTGGTGTGTGTACATGTAGTGTGTGTGCATGTGGTGTGTGTGTGCATGTGTGTGTTGTATCTGTGTGTGTGTATGTGTGATGTGTGTATATGTGGTGTATGTGTGTGCATGTAATGTGCATGGGTATGTATGTGTGGTGTGTGTGCATGTGTATGATGAGTGTGTGTGTGGTGTATGTGTGTGTATGTGTGGTGTGTGTGGTATGTGTTCATGTGTATGTGTGCATGTGGTGTGTGTGGTATGTGTGTGTGTGTGTGTTTTAAAGGACCATTTATTTAAAGCAAAGATGACAGGTATTGGAGGAGGAATGAGAACTAATGAACACCAAAGCAAAGAAAGAAGCTCTGCCTCACACATACACAACTGCTGACCGACATTATTTACACCCAAATTTTACAAAGTAGCTCCTCGAGTCAGCACTTTAAGTTAGTGCTATTAGTTTTTGTTACAAACGACTAAAGCTACAAACTTCACATTTTAATTGTGCCTAGGCAACACCATTGAAGATCCCCACCCCACCCCCACCCTGCCATGTTGGTCTGAGTGAAGACAGGCTGATGGGAGGGTCCCTGCTGCCAAGTACAAGAAAGAACATGGATTCCAAAGACAATGGATGTAATTCTAATTACAAATACAAAATGCTTTAAAAAGTGGGGTGGGGGTGAGGCAGGGAGAGGGATGTGGTTGGGGCAGGAACAGTTTCCCCAGATTACAAGGTGCAGTCATTAGAGGCACATGGTAAGGACAGTGCATAAGACCAGAGGGATGAGATCTGGATGCAGACTTGTCTGTATTCTACTGGCGCGACCTGAGGGAGCAGCCGACATCTGCTTCAGTTTCAGAAAAGCCCGCATCCCTCACAGATATCAAGTTTGGGTTGAAAGGGGACTGTTCGGATCAAGCACAGGAAAACAGTTTTCCCTGTAAATATTCTGCATCTGTGAACCAACTCATTTTTAAAACCCAGATCTGAGATCTGCTCCAGAGAAGAAAAAGTTCAGTACCAGTACTGAGGACCTGGCCCATGACTTGGGAGGCCATACTTTATTTTTCTTTACTGAAATGACAAGTTGTCAAACTGTCTCCTAAATGTTTGCGTTTATACCTCAGTCTTGATCAAAGAAACTTCTCTTTGCAGCAAATGATGGTTAATAGGGAGACTCGGGGCAGGTCAAGTGACTTTTGATTGCTTAGCCCTAAAAAGTAACAGCTGTGTCACCTCAGGGAACATTGCAGCAGAGAGGGTGGGAAGAAGGACCATGAATGCTGTCTTACAGACACAGCATGGCTGTGTGACTCACGGACTCACCACAGCTGTGTTTGCCTGCATACAGCCTGCACTTGACTGAACCCACAAACATGCTATCCTAGATGTGGAACGGTTCGTGGGTCATGCCTAAGGGTTGTCTACCGCCGCTGGGAGAAGAGGAAGCCTTTGCCTTTAGTGAAGTAGCCAGTGGTGAGTTACTCACGCTTCTCTGGACAAGTAAGGGGCCCTGGTTAATTCCAGTGGGTCACAAATAAGAATGAAGCAGTGTGAGATGGGGATTCCGTAGGAAGAGGAAAACTGGTGGGGGTGGGGGAGGGAGAATAAATAAAGGGTGGGGGGTGTGACGAACGCGTATAATAAACATAAATTTCTCAAAGAACAAGTTGACTAATAATTAAGTTTTTAGAAGAAATAGCAGCAGGTGGAGTTGGAAAAAGGGGCCTGCTGAAAAAGGGACCTGGAGGTACCCCCTATGCCTTCAGCTCTATGTTGTGTTCCACAGAGATGCTTAGCATCTGTGCTCACAAGCGGGTCATCCCTCGAAGTAACCACAAGGTGGCAGTGTTGCACAGAGAAACAACCGTTCTGCTCCCCTCCAGCTAGACTTCACTTTCTACCAAGTGCACCAGGGCCTTGGTGTGTGGTCCGGCCTTGTCAGGGGACTGCCGATCCAGGCTCATGCTCTGTCTGAGGCGGTCACAGGTGCTTACCACTGTAGCAAATGCCTGAGAAAATCAACTTAAGGGGAGATGGGTTTTATTGGGCACATAAACAGACTTCGGTCTGTGATTGACTGGCTGTTTCTGGGCCTCTGATTGGGAGAGATCATAGTGACACAAAGGACTGAGTGAAGCGAGACCCTCACCTCAGGACAACGACAAGCAAAGACCCAGGGGGACAAGGAAGGGGCAGGGACAGGATACCCTTTGAGGACATGCCCCTTGTAACCCACTCCCTCCAGCTTGCATCCACATCCTAAAGTTCCAGTACCGACAGAAACAGTGCCTGCCTCTAGGGACTGAGTCTTCAAACCCAGGAGTCTCTGGGGCATGTTGTAATCAAACCATAGCAAGTGTAAGCTATGGGCACTCCAGCTTCCGTCACACAAGGAAGTGCTCCCATCCGAAGTGCTCCTTCTGATGAATGCCAAAGCCTGGTGGCTAGGTTACTCTGCAGGCACCCAGCTGGGCAAGACAAAGGCTGGAGCTGGCAAGCCAGGGTAGCTCACCAGGGGTTCTCAGTCCTCTCTGCTGAGGTCTTTCTCTTGCAGATACCTTTCCAAAAAGAAGGGAGAAAGGAAAGGAGGAAAGAAAAGAGAGGAAAGGGGGGAGGGAAGGGAGAGGTAGGGAGTAGAGAAGAAAGGCACAAGATGTGTATCCACAGGATACACGTGATTTACATATCATGAGTATCTACATGATACACGTGATCTACACATGTTCCTGGTCATTCTGGTCCACCCTACAAACACATCTGCCCTGAAAGAGGCTCTCAGCCCCACACACAAGAATGAGGAGGAAGATGGCCTCAGCATTCTGAAGCATTTGTTCAAAAGACAGACGTCCTTCTAGATGTCTCCTGGTGCAGTGATTTAGGAAAAACAAATGAACTGGTTAAATCACAGAGTGTGAGTTAAATCAATCCAGTCACTCTGGGTCTGAGCCCCGGGCTAGAGCTGGGAGGTATAGCCTAAGTGAGTTCCCCCCGCCCCCCCGGAAAGCAGTGATTTCTGGGAGAAGTTAGAATGGCTTGCATCCTGTGCGGCACAGGGACTCTGCAAGTTTACAATCCTGCCGATCCTATCATGTGTTCAGTAGGTGGGAGTTGGGTTTCCAGGGGAACACACCTGACTGAATGGATGTTGCTGGAGTCCTCTTGTTCACTAGTGATCATCAGTGGTCTGACGGGCTCCTGAGAGATAAACAAAGAAGAAGAACTCAATCTGGGAGAAAGACTGGACATTCAAACCATAGCAATAAGGGAAGAAGTAGAGGGTAAGAGGAATATAGACCAGTGAGGTGGTTTGAATAAGAATGGCCCCCATGGTCTCATAAATTTGAATGCATGGCCATTGTGGAGTGGTACTATTTGAAAAGGATTAGAAGGTGTGGCCTTTTTGGAGTAGGCATGACCTTATTGGAGGAAGTGTGTCACTTGGAGTATGCATTGAGGTTTCAAAAGCCCAAGCCAGGCCCAGTATTTCTCTCTTTGTCTCTGTCTCTCTCTGTCTCTCTGTCTCTCTCTCTCTCTCTCTCTCTCTCTCTCTCTCTCTCTCTCTCTCTCTCTCTCTCTCTCTCTCTCTGTTGGCTGCAGATTCAGATGTAGAACTCCTAACTCCTCCAGCACCATGTCTGCCTGCATGGTACCGTGCTCCCACCATGATGACTAAGGGCTAAACCTCTGAAACCATGAGCAAGCCCCAGTTAAATGCTTTCTTTTTTATAAGATCCTGGTCATGGCGTCTCTTTACAGCAGTAGAACGGTAACCAAGACAACCAAGATTCCAGGGTATGGGAGAACAACAGGATGGTGCTTTAGGTCTTGTGAACCAAGAAAGGCAGGGGGAAAAGCTGGCCAGCATGCAGGCTGGTGAGTATTTTACAGATATTAAAAGCGGTGCCAATAGTGAGCTGGTCAAACTCAAAGGTGACTGTGAGGACAGACTGCTTTCATGCCAGTTATTTGCTGGTTTCATTAAGGGAAAGCAAAACAAGTTGATGCTTGAACTCTAGAGCCTAGATAAGGACAGGCAGCCAGAATGATCCTGTTTCATGGATCGTGATGAACTCTAGGGTGCCCCTCCTGCTGTGCAGCTAGAAGCTACTGGCGTGATGGTAGCCACCTGTCAGACACGAAAAGCATCCTTCAGTCCTTTTTTTTTTTCCTATGACAACTACAGAGTGTGGATTTCTTAGCTATACTAAAAGAACCTAAGAGACAAAACATTCTCGAAATCTGGGTTGACACTTAGGAGGATGGTGATGAAACGCCACAACATAGATTAGTCCAGATTTCATCACTGGAACTGAATTCTTGAAGCCAGGTAACGTTTAAGGTTTATTTGGTTCGTCGTTTTAAAGGTTGTAAGTGAGGGCATTATGACATCATGACGGGAGAAGGCGAAGAAGGAAAAGATCACTGCGATGAGAAAGAAAGCTACAGAGGACCAGGAAGCACAGGAAAGCTCTTCTCTAATTCTTCAGTCTCATGAAAGCTAACCGGAGTCCCACGAGAGTGCCAAAGACCATGCCACCAATGACCCCCAACTCAATTCCTCCACCTCCTAAAGGTTCTGCCACCTCTCACACACTCACACCAAGCAGCATGAGCCTTTCTCCGGGAACGCACTCAGACCATGTCTATAGGCAGAGTATCCTAGACTAGCTGCAGGTCTAGACTAGAAGAGTTATCAGAACCCTGTCCCTACATAAGAGACACTTGTCCTACCAAGCAGACACTGAGAGAAGCAAAATGTCGCAGCATCCTTTCAAATAGTTCAGGGAGGGGGGATGAGTGGTTATGAAAACAGACAAACAGAGCACGTCAAAATGCTAGTAGTCTGGTCATGGGGATGCTGAGTGTGCAGGAAACCCCTCCACACTTCTGCAGCATCCCTGCAAGCTTGACATCATTTCACATTTAAAATGCACATGTGTCTGTTGCTGACCAGTCATCTGGGGGCTCCTGTACGTACTCACTGTTGTGTGATCTCAAAATCTCTAGAGATGAGAAGAAAATAGCTTTCTTCCAAACAGCAATGACACATGCATGCTCTACACCGGATGTATTTATTTGGGGTCAGTTTCTAAACATCTCCAGTCATTTTTTTTTCATCTTTTTCACTCTGACTTATCATCAACAAGGTCTTGCAACTTTGCCAAAATGTTTCTCCTTTTGGACTGTGTTCTCTCCAGCACGGTGCTGGGCCTCGGGCTCCCTGAATTACGCTTTGCGTCTTTGGAGCCCATTGGTTCATCTTTCTCCTGAGACCACAGAACCAGGGCTATCTGTACATCTACACAGGTTCTCAGCTAAACAAAGGCTCTGACAGATTAGGACTGGGGACTTTAGTGCCATCAGCTCAGAGGAAGGCACTGTTCGGTGGCGATGGGGGGGGGGGGCAGATAACAAACTATCTAAACCAGTTTAGCAAAGAGTTATTTATAAAAGTGTGGGGGAGGGCTCAGAAAACCACTGGGTGGTAGAGATGTGTCAGAGGCAGCAACAACAGGGAGCCCCTCTGTGCCACACTGATCAGAAATGGCTTTGAGAAAGTGCCCTTAGCTTTGTCTCCAACCTAGTGATGAGTGTGGTCTCATACTGTTCCTGTGACCCCTGGGTTTCCTTTTTTGTCTTTGTTTTAGCTCCTCCAATTCCATATTTATATGCTGCCACTCAATTATAGGCTCAACACACTTCTGCATTTGCTCACCCAATGGTTTACCTATCTTCATTAAGGATTTTCCTGGAATGAGAGAATCTCTCTTGGAGGTCAAGCTTTGTTTTTATTTTTTGGTTTTTGCTTTGTTTTGTTTTTTTTTTTTTATCTTCTTTCTCTATTTTTTTTTTCTAGAGCTAGGGACTGAACCCCACCCCAGCCTCATACAAGAAAGCCTCCTGTCTCTGAGCCATATATTCCAAGCCCTAATTGCAGTTTAAAGTCTTGGAAAGAAATTCAAAGCATCAGAGGTAAAACATCAGTGTGCGAACTCCACGATGTGCCGTTAGGCTTTCTCCCAGTTATTCATCACCAATCGCCCTGTGAGTTTGAGGATACCGAGTTTTCTGAGAAAGGGGTGTAGTTCGTGGCTGGGATGAGTTTATGTTGTGCTTAACTTCCTATTTAACCTGATACTCAATCATGTGAAATATGGCGGCTTTCAACTCTGTAACTAAACCAAAATTCTAAAAGGAACCAGTTGCTAAGGCAACTGGGCAGAGAGATAATTAATTCAGCCGTCATTATATGCAGATTAATCTCCCTAATGAGTGGGAGGGGAGGCAGGCTTGTTTGGGGGTTGTTCTGCTACAGCAGGAAAGAAAATGGTGTGGTTTCTTGCAGTGTATAAGGAGCCAGGTTCCAGGTCCTCCTGGGAGGGAGACTCTCCCTGCTGCCCAGTCCCTCCTCTTACCTTCAGACGGAACTGTGGACAGTAATGTGCTGTCTTTTTAAACCTAAAGTGAACAGTGGCTCACACGGCTTAGTGGTAGTTTCTCTAAAAAAGCAAGGATTTTGTTTTGTACGTGTTTAGAATTGGGCACACATGTTCCCACTGGAATCTAGATAGGGATCACAGAATCTGATGCCAGTCTCTTCGACTTGACAATACTCTTGTGACATCTGAAGTCAGGGACATTTATCCACACTCATAGTCACAAGGCCCAGCGGTGCTCCAAGGCTATCATACATATTTCTTACCTGCTTCCCCACACGCGTCATTGCATACTTCTGTGGGGCTATGAGCATCTCAGAGAGGAAGCACTTCCCTAGTGTGGACAAAGCTTAGGTTTGATCCTCAGCGCTGTAGAAATAAAGTCTAAGTTTACAAATGGGCTTCTTGAGAGATAGTTGGTGAGATGGTGGGCTTTAAAGGACCCCCACAGCCTGTAGCTGCCCCTCATCTGTATACTGCAGCCCTCTAGTGAGGACGGAACACCGGAGTAAAAGTGCCTAAGGAAAAGGAAACTGTTCAGACATCAGAACGCCATGTCTGATGGTGATGGTGGGTGGTGATTGTTGTGCTTTATAAAAAGACAAAAAGAGAAGAAATGTGTTTGGTGGAGGCGTGGTAAAGTATGGAAAAGGGGTCCCTCCACGGTTCCGTGCTGAGGCATCCCTTTCCCCTGAGGGGCCAGCCACATATAGTATAGAAAGGAGTTTATTCAGAGCATGGGGAAGGAGTTGAGAGGGTTGTAGAGACAGAGAAAGGCAGAGAGACAGAGCCAGAGAGAGAAGAGAAGGAGGAGGAGGAGGAGGAAGCCAGACATGAGCACATGGGGTTGGAGGGGAGGAAAATGGGAAGAGAGGGGGAAGGGGCGAGAAGACAGAACATGAACAAGAAGGCAAGAAAGAGAGCGTGGAGGGGGCAAGCAACCTTTTTTATAGTGAGTTAGGTACATCTGGCTGTTGCCAGGTAACTGTGGGGTGGAGCCTAGACTAAATGCTAACAGTGATGAAGCACTCAAAAGGCTGAGGCAGGATGACCAGGCATCTGAGGTCAGTCTGTGCTATGGAGTAGAGCCCATTCTTTTTGCAGGGGAGGGATTAAGTTGGGAGAAGCCCTCTCCAAAACTATAAACCTGTGTTCTCACTCCAGAAGAATGTCTCTCTTCTACTAATACCAATCCAAAGATTCTGCTCCATCTTCTCTTTTTTTCACTTTAATAAAATATTTATATCATGTGCCAGCTAAACTACTTGCAACTGTCCCATTCAGTGACACTAAACATATTTACATCCTTGTGAACCGTCCCCATAGTCTGTGCTTAGCACTTTGTCATTCCTATGAACTGAAACCCTGCCTTCGTTAAACCACACCTCCTCATCCCCTTCTCCCAGCACCCGGCCACCACAATCCTGTTTTCTCTCTTTATTTGCTAACTGTATCTGGGGATTCGTGGGATGATGCAGCGTTTGTCCTTCCGTGACTGGTTGGTCCTCTTCACATGATATTATCAAGATCCATCTACACTCTAGGGCATGTCAGTTCCTTTCCATCCTAAAGCCGACTCTTCCTCCATTCTGCCCAGGTCACACCCTCTTGCTGAGCATCTGTCATGGACGCATGCCTCATTGCTTTTATGTCCTCAGCTGTGTGAACGTCCTCGGGAAGCCTCTGTGGAATGTGTGATAACTCACCTTGAATGACTCTGCCCTAGGACATAAAAAGGACATCTTTAAGGATAGCAGCATGCTGCCTTGTCTGGAAGACTAAAATGGACAGGTGTCTGTCCAGTTGATACTAAGTGATAATATTTTTTGGGGTTATTGAGAAATGACCACCTCGTGTGCACTTGGATTCATTCAAACTGTTCTCATCACAACCCTATGGGCCTGCCCTCAGCCATTTTCAGGGTAGTCACAGAACAGAAAAGGATTTTTAATATTCTTGCCAATAGACACTCCACCAGCTTAGGAAATGTGTATTTCCCCAAGGCTCTCCTCATCCAGTCGACCTTGACTTGGACCTCACCTGTGTCTATCTTGTTTCCAGCAACCCGGTGTCCTTACCTTTGCTCTCACATTTGCATGTCTACTTCTTCCTTGCCTTCCAAGCAAGTTCAAGCTGCGCCATAGTCTGTCTTTCCCCATGAAGCATTTCCCAGTCCTCCAGACCCTCCCACATGTAATAAAGGCTGTTTGGCACTATTTATCCACTGGTGCATACATATGGTCACACTTGGCTCTCTGAATGCCCAGGATATAAATGTTTTGTGTTGCTTGTTCAAAATGCCTTTCAGGTTTGGGAAGTCTTAGGTTTGGGAATATTTGTGTACTGTTCTGTCTTCCTTTTTGTTGCTCTGATAAAAAAAAAAAAAAAAAAACACTCTGACCAAAAGCAGCTTGGAAAGAAAGGGGTTTGCATGACTTACACTTCTGAGCCACAATCCATTAGTCAGGGCAGGAATTCAAGCAAGAACTTGAAACAATATGGAGGAATGCTGCTTGCTGACTCACTCACAGACCCATGCTTCACTAGCTTTCTTTTACAGCCTAGGACTACCTGCCCAGAGAAGGGTGCAGCCCACAGTGGGCTCGGCCCTCCTGTATTGGGTAAGGCAGTTCACACAACCCTTCACAGACCAGCCTAATAAAGACAATTACTCAGCTGAGACTCTTTTCTCACATGATATGGACTGTGTCAGGTTGACAACTAATGCAGACTAGGACACATACATGTGCATTATAAGATAATAATATCCCTCAGATAAGACTCCAGTCTTAATACTAGATTAACTTTTTACATGTACACCTTACACACACAGCCTGAAGGTAACTTTGTGCTGTATTTTTAGTGCACCTGTGCTTCAAGTTCAACCTGTCACTTGAGGTCAGGTGGGGAATTCTCCACGGGGTGATCATGTCAGCATCCAGAAAACCTTAAGATTTCATACCATTTTAGGTTTGGGTTTGGGAATTAGAAGTACTTCACCTATAGTGTATATTACAGCTGTTCATGAGCACAAGGAACTGCTCTTATAGTTTTCTTTTGTAGCTTGTAGTTTTTATTATCCTACTTAATGTTCTGGGTGGACTGCGCTAAAGATACACACACACACACTCATACACACACACTCATACACACACACTCATACACACACACACATACACACAGTCATGCACACACACACATACACACACACTCATACACACACATACACACACACTCATACACACACACATACACACACAGTCATGCACACACACACATATACACACACACTCATACACACACATACACACACACTCATACACACACACATACACACACACTCATACACACACATACACACACACACTCATACATACACACTCATACACACACACACATTAGCTTATTTCAACCTGCCTTATTGGCTCAATTGCTGGGCTCTTCTAAACCTTCCTTGGCTATCTCACCCCCTTCTTTTTACTCCCAGCTCAGAGCCCTAAATCTGCCTTCAACTTTAGTCCCTCAGTTACCTTCACCTTGTTCAGGAATCCCAAACCACCCTCCACTTAGTTTCGTTTCTCATCTCCCACGTGGGGAAGCAAGGAGCCTATGGACATTCCACCGAGATCTTACATGGCTTCTCATCTTTTCTCCCTCTGAAGCATGGCAGAATCTCCCTTTCCCTTCCTGCTTCCCTTAGCCTGCCTGAAGGGACCCAGAAGTCTAGCCTCTTTCCTTCCATCCAATAATTGGTTCTTGGCATCTTTATTTATCAATAAAGAACCAATTAGGGAATAGGACCTTAGCATCAAAACCACCCCCATATTCTTTATTCACCCATTCATTTAAGGTTTTTGAAACAAAAGGAAATCTCACTCTGAAGCTCAGGCTAGCCTAGGAATCATTGTCTAGCCCACACTAACCTGAAACCCATGTCAATCCTCCTGCCTCAGCCTCCTAAGTGCTGAGACTTGCAGATATGAGTCACCATAGCTGGCTTGTCTATACTGATGGCACATGAGAAAGAAAACACATGTTCAGTTAACCAGCTTTTCTCACAGTCTACTGTCATGTGATTTGACATACAAGAACAGATGTATGCAGGTAGACAGCCCTGAAGTCCAGACCAGAGTCAGTACATTACGGCTGGGATTATACTGTGACATCTGTCATAGTTTTGAAACTCATATGAGCTTCATCAACACAAGATACAAAAGTGGTGGTATCCAGCATTTAAAATGCAGAATACATTCATTCTCCATTCTCTCTCTCTCTCTCTCTCTCTCTCTCTCTCATCCAATAAAGGAACTTTATAGAATTGGATTCACTTTATAAGAAAGTAGGTTTAGAAATAGAAATACTTGAACAAGAGCCATCTCTAAATACTAAGGTTATTTTTTAATCATAAGATATTTCTTAAAAGGTATGCTTTATTCGTGTAGCTTATGTTGGATTACAGGTCTTTTATTATATTTCATATGGCCATTGTTAATTAGTTAAGGGTGTCTTTTAATCTTGATAAACTGTTTTTTAACTTCACATTAGTGTTTCAATATTTTTATTAAACAACTTGTATTGGATATTTGTTGGAGCCCAAACGTTACTTGGCCTTTTAAGGTTAAAGAGCAGAATAAAGCCACCATGGTGCTGATTGACACTGTTCTGATGTGGCCTTCTGCTAGCTACATCACTGAGCCCTTTTGTTTTATGTGTGGCTTGTAAAATATATTTCAAATGTCACTGTGATACATGCAGTTTTTCTTAAAATACTCTAGTCCCTTGAAGTGCCTCTGCCAACCGCCTCTGCCTCAGAGTTGGTGTTTGTCAGAGTCAGTTACAGAAACAGACTGTGGATCTCAGCTTCATTTTCTCACAGCTGTGAATGTTCAGGCCATCAGAGTCCCGTCCCATTGATGACACCACTCAGCAAAACGTCTTGCCACACACCCCCCAAGAAAGGGAGGGGGGGATAACAGAGAGAAACACAGAGACAGAGAAGACAGAAATACACAGAGACAGACAGACACACACACACACACACACACACACACACACACATACGTATGTATATATGTATGTATCTTGGCTAGAGTCTCCATGTCCCTCCCTTTGAGAGCATACCTTCAATGACCAGAAGACAAACTCTCTCCCCCACGAGGATCCACTTCTTGAAAGTTCTACCATTTTGCACTAGTCCTCTGGCCTGGAAACCACGCTCTTACTAACACAGAGACTTTAGAAGGCACTCAAACCTGACAGGGCCTGGTGGAGTTTGGTGGCTTTCCCAGGATGTCTGGACCGAGAGCATCGATGGCTCCGTTCTGCTTGCCAGTTCTCTTCTGTGACATGCAGAATAGTTATACTGCTTTGGTTTTGTTTTTTCTAATGTCTTTGGTGGTCTCCTACCTCATGTCACACACAGCTGATAAGCCCGGTGGCACTGTGACTATTCTCACAGGGATACCTGGGCTTTGGACACCAAGGGAAGTCAGTGACATTTAGCAGCTTTTCCTATTGATGTTTAAACACCTATTTTGGTGTTTAAAGTCATCAGCTCCTAACCCTTTGTGGATGGCACCTTTCACTGCTACTTCATATTACTTTTTTTAAAAAAAAATTGATCAACTTTATTTTTTAAAAATGTACAGATTTTAAACATTTTTGCATAAAAGTATATGAATACATTTTTGTCAGTACTTGATTTTTTTAAAGGTTTGATAGTATGCATTAAAATCTTACTAGTTACAATGAGCATAAAGTACATGTAAAACAGGATGTGACCTGGAAATAGTCAAAGTTTTCTTGGTGTGTAAAGATTAAGCATAATGGTTTTTCATTTTCTTTTTTTTTTCTTTGTTTTGGCGTTTGTTTTATTTGAACTTCATATAGTCTGTGAGTTGTTTTTTGGGTGTTCAGAGCTTTCTGGGGCTTCATATTACTTTTGTTGTAGGAGTAAGGAAAAAAGAGACACATTATTTCAATAAATTTTAAAATAGTTGATCTCAGCGTATGTACAGAAAGGGGAACTTGAAGCTCTCTCTCTGCTCTTCTGTTTTAAAAGAAAAAAAGAGTTAAAATGTACCATAATACTTTCTGTGTGTATAATAATTAGGTCATACAGTGATCTTGGCTGCTGAAAATGAATGGCAGCCTACTTCCACATTTCCACCAAGACTCTAAGCAGTCGGCTAAAACAACAGGCAGCTGTGCAGTCTGTTGGGCAGGGACCCCTGCACGGGATAGCCTGTGCTACCACATGGCCCAGCTTGTGGGCTAGCAGCTGGTTGCAGCTTCTCAACCACTGTTCTTGTTCTGAAATTAGCAACTCCAGCTTTCATAATTATTCTGTTCCTAGAACATTTGATGAGCCCACACCAAAGGTCTTACTGCCCTGTTAGTCTTTAATATCATCAAAAGAACAAATACGGCAGAACAAAAGGCTGGTTTGTTTTTTTGTTTGTTTTTTGCTTTTTTTTTTGTTTTGGTTTTTGTTTTTATTCACATTTAGCGCCTAGCATCAGGTAGTTCGGTTGGTTGGTTTGTTTGTTTGTTTGTTTTGTTTTGTTTTTCAGATTCCTGAATCTAGGGCCGGTCTCTAATTGGAACAGCCGTCCTGAATGTTTCGCATCTACTTGCTAGTTACATTTTTTCAGGGAACTGCCTGAGAAGAAGGTGCGATCCCTTCTTGCTTTCCTGGACTCCGTTCCCAGCTCACCTGAAAGAAGCTGTGACTCTCTTCAGTGTTACCGATCTTCAGTCAGAGGAACTAAAGCAAACGGAGAGTTTTAAGTCATTATTTTAAATTTGTGAAACAGAAATGTAAGAGATTTTAAATCAGACTTTTGAAACACTCTGTCTTTATCCTCAGTATAAGGGGAACAACTGCTTGGTTTCCTTTGTCTTTGGACCTGGTCTTAATTAGGATTTTATTGCTGTGAAGCAATAAACACCTAACACATAATCAAGGCAACTCTTAGAAAAGAAAACATTTAACTAGGGCTGGCTTACAGTTCAGAGGTTTAGTCCGTCATCATCATGACTGGAAGCATGGCAGTGCGCAGTCAGACATGGCGGTGGAGCTGAGAGTTCTACACCTGGATGTAAGCAGGCAGCAGGAAGAGCCAGACACCAGGCCTGGCTTTAGCTTCTGAAATCTCAAAGCTCACCCTCAGAGCCTTCCCCTTTCTCTTTTCCCTGATCGCGTACGCTGGCGCCCTCTGCTGGTAAGGCTCCCAGGGCTGCCCATAGACCCTGCAGGTATTAAGTGCCTTGCCTGGAGAGCCTCTTAGTGCTGCCTTGTTCAGGTTGCCTAGCAACAGATGCTTTCTTTACTCTGGCCACAAATTGGTTTTCTGATTCAAATTTTGGAAACATGGATGAGGGTATAAGAGCAAAACGCGGATTATTGGATTTAAAACTTTTGAAGTTTGGGGGTCAAGGGTGTAGCTCAGTAAAAGGGCACTTGCGCGCACAAGTCTCTGGGCAAGGTTCCAAAGACAAGAAGGAGGAGGAAGAGGAGGTGAGGAGGGAAGAAGAAAGAGACAGGGAGGGAGGGAGGGAGGGAGGGAGGAAGGGAGGGAGGGAGAAAGGGAAGCCTTGAACCTAATAACAGGCTGAGATTGGCTTTACAATTTTCACTGAACTCACTTAACAAAGCTGGCGCCGTCATGATTTAGACTGTGGAACATGCAAGTTAGCACAGCATCCTGGTGCACACACCGTTGGTTGTGTTGGGCAAATTTGGAGCCAGACAGTCACCTTTCTAAGACACCACTCTGAGCTCTTAAAATGATGGTATCAATAATTCCTATGTTTTGCACTAAAACTTTTTCCTAGAGACAGGACTTAGGCCAGTACCAGCCATCACTCAACAGCCAGAGCCGCTTTTCGCATGTGTGCTTTATCATAGTATTGATATCTACTAACTTTCTGGGTGCAGTGTGGTCTGTTTTTCGTTACATCAGTGTATTTAATCCCTAAATTGTATAACCCTAATTTATTTCTGCCTCGTAGTTTATTTCACAATAGGTAATGTGGAATCAAATTTAACACTCTATACAGTGACCCAAAGTTCATATTTGTAAGAAATCAACCTTAATTGATTTACAGCAGTTGAGGGTTTTTGCTTCTTAATTTCAACTTTTACAGAAGGGGGAGGGTGCAGAGAGTAAGGAAGAAAGCTAGGGAGAAACCTCAGACATTTGCATGTTAAAAGCACACTACTGGAGTCATTTCTTGCCCTCTTTTTTTAATGTTTTTTCCTTTGTTACATGTAAAAATAACAACAACAACAAAAAAAAAAAACTCTCAAGAAACAGAAACCACAATGTTACAATACATTAGTTTGACTATAACCCTAATTTATATATCTGATCAAACTATAACCTTTGCTATACTTTCAAAGTCACTGAGTATCATATACTACCAGTTGCATGGACTGAGCAACTAAGAGATTCTCAGCCTCTCATGTCAGACTGCCTTTGTCAGGCTGCCCAAACCAGGTCATGTAAGCCAGTCTAATAAAGCCTCTCTAGTATATAGTCCATTTTGTTCCTCCAGAGAACGCTTACTACAGCGTGGCTACAAGGGAGACATTGAAGCCAAAGGGGATAACGAGGAGTTGGCCCAGAGAAGGGGCCATAGGTACTGCTAGAGTAAAGCAACAGTGTACCTGAACCTTCCCTGTTAGGAGGGAGGGGGAGGGGAGAAGTGGTGGTTGAAAGCAGAGGTCTAGACAAACTAGGGAAAGAGTTTGCAAACGGGGACAGTGGAGTAGTCAGACTAGCAATGTGAGGGCAACACTGTTCAGGCTGCGTTTGATTAGGGCTGGAGACAATGGAATCAGACCTCTACTGCTGAAATTGTGCTTAGAATTAGTGATCAAAGACCATGGTGGTGGTCAAGGACAGGATGCATATTTAAAAAACATCCAACAGGACACATGAACGTTTTGTATTTGCAAAGGGGGGGGGGAGGAAACAGGATCACTTTTATTCTGCATGGTTTAGAAAATCCAGAGAATGTAAAGCGAAGAACCAGGTTGGAGGTGAGGATGGTCACAGTGGCCAATCATTATGGCTGGGGAGAAAGAACAGCTTAGATCCACTAGACAGAGATGCGCAAAACTCAGATGGTTGGTGTGTCGCAATTAAAGGCCCACGATTCAGGGAGGGGATCTGAGAGGACAGAGACCAGACAACCCCAGATCTACTGGTAATTCTGATGAGGATGTTCTCGGTTCAGGCCAGTGTCAAGCTACTGGGGCTGAAGTTTCGGGAGGCAGGAGAGAGAAGCAGGAATGGAGCCCGGGAAGGAGAAGGACTGGTGGAACCAATGAGAAGGAACTGAAGGATTCGCCTGAAGAGATGCGACGGGAGGACCAAGAGGGCACGGTCTGACTACGGGATAAAGAACCCCAGTTATTATCTGCTCTCCGGGATACAGGCCAGGTCGAGCTGATAGCAAGGGGAAATGTGGAGCTTGGAAGGAGCTGAGCTGAAGCTTGTTCGACTTGATGCTCAGAACACAGGTGTCGCCGCTCTGAGGCCATCAATTTCCTATGGGCCGGGTCACGGTCCCCTGCACTTGTACTGTGAACACAAAACGCAGAGCTGGGCAACGCAAAGCGCTCTAATTCTCTGGCACAATAAAGGACCAGGGGGTGTCAGTCTCCTGTTCATCACCCATTCCTCGGCTTCTAAGGTCAAGTTCAAAATCAGAGTGTGTTCTAGAAAAGCGGTGGAACTGTTCGACAGAACTGCAGAGAAAAAACGGGGGCTGGAGGTAAAGACGGGCTGGAAAGGTGGTAGCGGGGGTGAGCTGGAATAGTCTAGAAGCTGAAGGGAACAAACGCGAAGTGACTGGTGAGCCTCCTAGCGATCCTCCTCCCTGATAGAATATGCATGATCCGAGTTCTCTCTCGCCTGGGAGCAAGGAGGCGTCCGAGCAGTGTGAGGAGCGCGTGCCCAGACGCACTAGGGCGCGGGGTTCGAGAAAACTACGCGGGTCAGAGTGTAAGCAAGCGCCCCTTGTCTCTTCTCTGACTCACCAGGTTAGGGAAACGCTCCTCTGAGCCCCCAAGCCAACCCCTACCTCAGTCCCCATCCCCTTCCAGAGAAGCGGGACCCGCAGGGGGCGCGCACATCAGACAGCAAAGTAACCAGTCGGCCTAGCAGGTGGCCACAGTCGCCCTGTTGGGACCCTTTGGTACGAGCTCTGACCCTTGGTGCTGCGATTAGTCATTACCAGGGGCAGGACCCCGCTTTTCGCTGCGCACCCCCACCCCAGCATCTCCGTGGGGCGGTGCTGAGCCAGGAGCAGGCTGAGCCGGGGCACAGCGCCACCCGGCTGTCTCCAGCAGAACCCGGCGCCAGGGGGGAGGCTCCATGTGCTGTGCGCAGTTTCCCCAGCAGGTTCCTAAGACGACCTGCCTTTAAGGAGCGTTTCCCTGGGCGCGCCTGCCTCCCGGCGCCGTGAGCCGGGAGCGTGCGGTGGGCAGGGGAGGGAGAAGCCCGTGCGATCGCAGATCCCCGGGAGACCTGGCCGTTTCTTTCAGTATCAGAGAGCGGAGAAGCCGTCGCGGGAGCGCACATCTCGGGGTCTCGCTGGCTCTGGTGCGCCTTCCTACTTGCCTGACCCGAGTGCGAGCCAGCAGGCATGGGGTGTTTGGGCAACAGCAGCAAGACCGCGGAAGATCAGGGCGTGGATGAAAAAGAACGCCGCGAGGCCAACAAAAAGATCGAGAAGCAGTTGCAGAAAGAGCGCCTGGCTTACAAAGCGACTCACCGCCTGCTGCTTCTGGGTAAGGCCGGGGTGTGCGGTAGCTCGGACCCCGGCGGCTCCCGGTGTCCCAGAGTGCACAGTCCTGGCCTCACCGCCACCGGCACGGGCAGTCTACCAAACCAAACTGAGCATCGCTGGGCGCCGGAGCCTGGCCAGGGCGAACGAACTACTGAGAAAGTCCCCACGTAAGAGACCTTGGGTAGCAACAGGATGGCTCGTTAGGAGGACATGGATGACCACCTTCTTTCTGTTTGTTTACAGGGGCTGGTGAGTCCGGGAAAAGCACTATCGTCAAACAGATGAGGATCCTGCACGTCAATGGCTTCAACCCCGAGTAAGGATACCCAAATTCTATGTCAACTGCGTCATTTCTCAGAATGACTTTCTCCGCGGTTCTGTTCATCGTGTAGTAGATCTAGGTGGTGAAGTGGTAGAAATCTAACATTGAAATTGCTCCGTTTAGGCAAAATCTAGTTTAAAAAAGTAAAGTGCTTGCCAAAGTACAATTTGTTAGGAATCCTTGGGGGAATTGGTCTCCAATATACCGGTGTGGTACTGAACTCTCAGCCCTTATCCATTAGTATCCGAAGAAGAGGCCCTTGAAATCCAAGAATATTGGAATCTGACGCTTAAAGTGGCGTATTAGACGGAAAACACCTATGAACATTCTTCGGTTTACTTTGGATGGCCTCTAGATGATTCACAGTACCTACTGCAATGTGTTAATAAAAGCTGTCACTGTTTCGTGTTGGATGGTTTAGGGAGCAGTCACAAGGAAAACTGTCTGCACACATTCAGTGCAGATGTGGTTTTGTTTGTTTGCCAAATGTTTTTTGAACTTCAGCTAGTTGGATCCACCATTGTAGAACTGCCTGGAGTAAGCCTAGCTGTACCGCAGTGCTTCCTCTCTCAACAGTGCACCAACGGGCATCTACTTCAATTTCTAACTATATATGAGAGATAGATTGGAATATAACGGTAGAGTCATGTCTGTATGCACCATCCGTGATAAAAATGTGATTCTGCGACCTTGATGTTTATTTGAACTGTCGTTTTTAAAGCAGATACATGCGATTTGTTTAGAGCACAAATTGGAGGGAAAGGTGGGGTTTTTATTTCTGGGGCAAAAATTTGGCAGACGCCTTAGGGGTTGGTGCTGGCCTCTGGTGAAACCAGATCTATCTGCCTCTGCACTCACTGGAAATGTAAAATCTTAATTGGCTTCTATCAGTGAGAGGTGAATGAAGTTTGTAACAACTTCTCTTTCAATGCAGGGAGAAGAAGCAGAAAATTCTGGACATCAGGAAAAATGTCAAAGATGCTATCGTGGTAAGGACTTCCCTTAATGTTTGATCACCTGAAGTGTTGTAAGTAGGCTAGACTCAGACTGAGTAAACACAGTATATACTTCTGATTGCCATTCGTGGGATCCTTACCTGTTACATCTCTCTGTTTTGTTTTCCTCCTGCATCCTATTTTAGACAATCGTTTCAGCAATGAGTACTATAATACCTCCAGTTCCACTGGCCAACCCTGAGAACCAGTTTCGGTCAGATTATATCAAGAGCATAGCCCCTATCACTGACTTTGAATATTCCCAGGTAAGAAAGCCTTTCCTGAAATACTTTAAATGCTAAGAGGGGATCCGCTTCTAATGAGGTTGCGAATTCTGAAAAGCAGCACGAATTCTCTAATCCTAATAGGCGAGTGCCCGTTAAAATAGTTTAAAAGAAAAAAAAAAAGGATTGTAAGAAATGTCTTTATGGATATCTAGGTGGCTGATCTTTGGGGAGACAGCTTATTTTTCAGAAATGTTGGTGGTGCTTCTTCATGCATGTTTTTAAAGTATTGTCACATACAACAGAAACATAAATTACATGTGCAGAGAGAAAAGCTTATGGCCCAAAAGTGCCTCTGTGGGAATTTTTTTTCAAGTTTATCTGGTTACAAGATAAGAGCCTATAAGGTGTAGGAAACATAAACCAGCATTTTGTGTGTTGTATCAAGCAAGACACAGTGAGCTTTACATCTGCTTCACTGTCAGCTGCTACCCATCATTCATGGACCAGCATTGCTTGTGCCAGAGGGAGACCAGCCAGTAGGAGTTGTTCCTTGTTTGATTTGCATGTCTTTAAAATATTGTTTACTACTGTGATATAGCAGATTTGAATCAAACTGTATACTAAGTTTCTGAGGAAGACATTTTTTTGTCCCAGTTGTAGCAAAAGCATCTTTGTGTATACATGTATACATTCAGATACCTGTTAGTCCCCTACTTCAGAGTTTTCACTGCCTGGCAAGTGGTTTGCAGATGCCTCTCCTCTAAGCGTCCACTTTGCAGAATCCACTGTGTAAACAGAGGCTTAAAGACCTGGAGCACTTGCTTCCTTCCCATCCCCCTCCTTTTACCTCCCCATAAAGTGCCATTCTGTGGGCTCTGTATCAGTTAATGGATAACTTGTTGTTTTTTGTTTTGTTTTGTTTTTGAGACAGAGTTACTTTGTATAGCCCTGTCTGTCCTGAAACTTACTATATAGACCAGGTTGGCCTCAGACTCACAGAGATCTGCCTGCCTCTGCCTCTCAAGTGCTGGAATTAAAAGTAAATACCACCACAGCTGGCTAACAATGTCCTTCTAAATTATTTTCATTTGTTAGTATGCACTACTTTTTTCTTTTTCTGTATGCAAAAATAGCCATAATATTTTTATCCTTTAGTATATTTTTGCTTCTGATAAACATCAAAATATAGCCAGAACTATCTATACAATGTCTGAAAAGCCGTGACGAGTGAAGGCATGACTATATGAAGTTTGGCGTCTGCTATAAGACACACTGGCTCTGAACTGCGCCTTTACTTATGGTTAACTGGAAACAGGATAAGGAGATGGTGAGGTGGGTGAAAGGAAGCCAGGGGCTTCTGCTACCTCGGGAAGCCTTCCTACATCCAGCTGGACTGTGGGGCTTCTGCTTTGTTCTCTGTGGCATTCTGGGCATTGAGGAAATCGCCCAGAATGAAATCAAGAATGACATTCTCATTCTGCTCCAGGTGTGGGCC